>NC_084755.1:10088583-10191083 GCF_033978785.1 Entelurus aequoreus
TTAAAAAATTGTAAAATAAGATAAATAAATTAAAAACATTTTCTTGAATAAAAAAGAAAGTACAACAATATAAAAACAGTTACATAGAAACTAGTAATGAATGAAAATGAGTAAAATTAACTGTTAAAGGTTAGTACTATTAGTGGACCAGCAGCACGCACAATCATGTGTGCTTATGGACTGTATCCCTTGCAGACTGTATTGATATATATTGATATATAATGTAGGAACCAGAATATTAATAACAGAAAGAAACAACCCTTTTGTGTGAATGAGTGTAAATGGGGGATGGAGGTTTTTTGGGTTGGTGCACTAATTGTAAGTGTATCTTGTGTTTTTTATGTTGATTTAATTAAAAAAAAACAAAAAAAAAACAAAACGATACCGATAATAAAAAAACCGATACCGATAAGTTCCGATATTACATTTTAACGCATATATCGGCCGCCGATATTATCGGACATCTCTATTAATAATTCATAAAACTTATAATGATTATTTTAAATTGGAAAAATACATTTAAAGTAAAACTAAGACTACAAAACTATATATACTGTATCAATTTTTTTATTAATTTATATTTTTATTAATTATTTTCTAAAAAATAACACAAGCCAAAACATATAACAAACAGAGGAAAAACAAAACACACAAGACAAAGAATAAAAACAACAACTCTCCCCCTCCACTCCCACACACATTCACACATCCATTGAGAGACGCTTACATGAACTAGAGAAAATCCAAAATGAAAAGAAATTAAAATAATAACAAAAAATAAATAAAAAAAATTGATAATAATAATAACAATATATATATTTTTAATCCTATATGTTAGCGAGCTAAAAGCATTGCTACCTGTTTAACAAGACACATTTTCAATCGGATCTGTGTGTGTGTGTGTGTGTGTGTGTGTGTGCGTGTGTGTGTGTGTGTGTGTGTGTGCGTGTGTGTGCGTGTGTGTGATTAGTGTGTAATTGGCCTCAGGTGAGCAGGGTGTGGCCTCAGGTGAGCAGGGTGTGGCCTCAGGTGGGCAGGGTGTGGCCTCAGGTGAGCAGGGTGTGGCCTGATTGTCTGCAGCATAAAAAGGTGGCCAGCAGACTGAAGGTCAAGCTGTCTGTGGTGTGCTGAGACCGTCAGTTATGGCGTCTTTACCTGTCCACCTGACTCTGCTCCTTTTGCTGCTATCGCCTTTGTCTCTGTCTCTTCGTTTGGACCATTTCTCCAAGCAGAGTCCTGCGGGGCGTCACCAGGCGGCCTCCAAACAAGACCAGCTTCCCGTGGACCAGCGGCGGCCTCTCAACACGGTCAGTGTGACCTGCCACCCGGACTCCCTGGAGATCCTGATTCGAGCTGACTTGTTCGGCGTGGGGGCGCCCGTCGATAGCTTTGAGCTGCGTCTCGGGGTGGATCACGATCAAGACTTCTGTAGGGCCACACCATCCGCTGAGGACCAGTACAGGATTCTTGTCAGGTTGCTGGACTGTGGCACCAAATACTGGGTAACAAAGAATTACTTTTTTGAAGTTTGCAACTTGATCCAAACTGGTGCTGACTTGATCTTGTCCCCAGATGAACGAGGAGTCTCTGGTCTACACCAACCTGCTCATCTACACTCCTGCTCCTTCACCTGATGGTCTGATCCGAATGGACGAGGCTGTCATTCCAATCGAGTGTCACTACAAAAGGTGTGTTTTTGTGTCTTATTTTTACATGATGTGGTTCTAATGTGTTCTGGTTCTCCACAGGCGCTACAGTCTATCCAGTTCTTCCCTTTCTCCCACATGGGTCCCCTTCAGGTCCACGCAAGCTGCAGTAGAATCTCTGGACTTTAACCTCAGAATTATGTCAAGTAGGTTCATCATTGCACTATTTACACCCTGTGATGGTATATTTGCCATTACATATTTAAGTTCAATATGTAAAGTGGGCCTTAGGACTACATTATTTATAAATTATTTATATAAAAGTCCCATAATGTAGTGTTTGTTGCATAGCTACTGACTTTCCACTGCCTGTCTGTTTGCATGACACACCTAATACTTAATAACCTAAAGGCCTTTTAGCTCTTATTTCCAAAATTGTGTACACTACTGAATTGGGGTCTTATGGCCACTTATGTGGACACTTATACTGCCATCTGGTGGTGTCCGAAGAGTATAACATACAATGGAATTTGGGAAAAAAAAGTGTAAAAATAAAAATTTGCATGACGGTACACATTTGTGTACTTATGGGCTAAGTACATATCAAAAGATGATTCTTAGTTTTTATTCTAATTAGGGTCCAATAAGCCCAAATGGCAAAGGGAAATTTAAAAATAAAAAAGCATGTAAACAGCTTGGGCCTTAAGAGGTTAAAGCAGGGGTGTAAAACTCATTTTAGATCGGGGACACATAGAGAAAAATCTACTCCCAAGTGGGCTGGACTGGTAAAATCACAGCATGATAGATTAACAAATAAAGGAAACTTCAGACTGTTTAAAAAAATAAATAAAAATAGAACAAGCACATTCTGAAAGTGGACAAATCATGTTTTTTTACACTTACATGTTGTGGCTAGTAGTTATTTATGCTTTCTGAATAAATCATGTAATGTTCAAAAGTCAATTTATTAATTTTCAATCTATCAAGATAAAAAATAATCAAATTAGTGTTATTTCTGTAGTTGGCTCATTTTCCTCGACTAGTGCACTAACATGTGGTTTATTTTTTGTACATATGTAGCATCTACAAAGAATTGCTTTTGTTACATCTAGTGGACACATTTAGAACAGCAGTTCATTCAAAAATGTCAGCTAATTTTTATACTTAGCAAACTCATCCTCTTAGGCCCGCGGGCCGTACGTTTGACACCCCTGATTTAAAGTTTCCATTTTTCATGCAACTATGAGACGTAAACAATGCGCCTTTTGGACTGTAATGTCAAAACTGGGCAGTTCATAACACGGACTACAAGTCCCATAATGCACCGCGGTTCATAGTTAATTCCAACCCTTTATGCTGAGTGCCAAGCAGGGAGGTAATGGCTCCCATTTTTATAGTCTTTGGTATGACTCTGCCGGGGTTTGAACTCACAACCTACCGGCACTCTAACCACAAAGCCACTGAGCAGGTATTGTTGCCAACTCTTCAGTAAGGAAAAAAATGGGATTGATTGAGACTTTTATTAGTAGATTACACTGTACAGTACATAGTCTGTACAATTGACCACTTAACTTGTTTAAGTTGGGGTCCACGTTAATCAATTCATGGTAAACATGGATGACTGTCCTTAGAGTTGAAAGATATAGATGGAAAATGTTAACTGTTTCTTGGCTTGTTTTAAAGCAGGGGTGTCCAAAGTGGGCCATTTGCGACCCGCAGCTAATTGTTTACCGGCCCGCCACACATTCTGGAAATACTATTGTAAAAAGAACTTTAAAAAAAGTGGAATTATGTGAAATCTAACGAGAAAAAATTGCAATGTTGACACAAAAGCTGCCATGCAGGCTGTTTTTTTGTTTTATTTTGTCTTTATATTTCTTTTTTGCCTTTGCTCAAAAAATAATGACAAAAAAATCCATGTTATAATTATTTTCAGGGCTCCAATTACATCAAATATTTCACTTTAAAATGTTTTATGTGGTAAATATTGTGTAGTAGCCATATACAAACATCAAAGTTCTTTGACAAAAGAGCATAAAACAAAATAATAGTTCCAGCATAAAATCAACAGATATGTCTGAAGTTGATCTCGTAACTTAAGTGTTGAAAGTAAAAGAAAAACATAATAATGTATCACTTTATGAGTGGGGCACCTTTTATATTTATAAATATATTTAGTGATTTTTTTTATTTTTTTCACTGATTACTCAAAAATATGAAAAATAAAATCAATGGTGTCCTGCATTGATCTTTTAGGGCTCTAATTACTAAATACTGCATATTTCAGTTTTATTATTTAAAAAATTGAGTTTTTGACAAAAGCCATACGTTTTTTAAATTTGTATTACTTTATATCAACTTGAGGTTGATATAAAGTAATTTACTGTAAGCGTTAAATAATAATTATAATCTGACTTATTTTTAACATTTAAATGACTAAGACCTTTATAGTCCCCGGGACCCCTAAAGGTTAAATAAATAAATCAATTTATTTGGTTATGGTTTGAAAATGAAAAATATAAAAATGGCCCCCGCATGCTTTAATTTTTCCGTGTGCGGCCCTCAGTGGAAAAAGTTTGGACACCCCTGTTAAAGTAAATTCAATTAGAATATAAATCAAATTTGCTCAAAAGACTGGAGGGTGTGACACTGATTTACTGACTGGCTCATTAACATGAACCATGGGAATGGAATTTTAGCGTCGCTTGGCAGTGAAGAAATATTTATATAATCTTGCTCTTGAAACTAAGGCGAAAACGGCGGCAGCTTTGCATCTCGGCAGACTGACCGCCTGTGAGTGCTTTGGAATGGGGGCGGGGCTAACGGCAGCACCCGCCACTGCTCGTTGAGGACCGTAAGAGCCTCCAATAAAACCGGGGGGAAAAAAGTTGCCAGATTTGTCGCTGTTTACAAAAGTTGTAAACGCCGCTCAAAGCCCTTGAGTCATTAAATGTTTACGTTCACGTTGCAGATGACTGGCAGTCTGAGAGGAGCTCAAACGTCTACTTCCTGGGAGAGTCCATGTTCATGGAGGCCTCTGTGCGAGTGGGGCACCACATGGGGCTCCGTGTGTTCCTGAGCAGCTGCGTGGCCACGCTGCAGCCCGACATCCACTCCGTGCCCCGCTATGTTTTCATCGAACACGGGTGAGCGTCTCTGAACCGGCAGCCCTTATGGTCACTTTATTAGGTACACCCGAGCCCATCTACAATAGTGTCAGAATGAGAAAATTGTACTTGGAATGAATAGCTTTGCTAACTGAATCCAGAGTTGCCAACTTTTAACTTGGGAGTGGCTGTGCCAGCAACCTTAGGGTTCCTGGTTCAATCCCCACCTTCCAAGCTAGTCACGTTGTGTCCTTGAGCAAGACACAAAGTTAAAGTACCACTGATAGTCACACACTAGATGTGGTGAAATTATTCTCTGCATTTGACCCATCCCTTTGTTCCACCCCCTGTGAGGGGAGCAGTGAGCAGCAGCGGTGGCCACGCTCGGGAATCATTTTGGTGATTTAGATAGGTCTTGTAATTGCACAAGTACAACAAAACTGTTTTCAGCACAAACCCGTTCAAGATTAGACAAACAGTGTACAGGGTTACAGAACAGGAACGCTGATGGGTTGCCATAAGGTGCCCTGTAAAAGATGGGGAAAAGGTAAAAAAATACAATCTAGACTGGGGGTCTGGAGTGGGGAAAAAACCTCCATGCAATGCACACATAAACACGTTACATTTAATCACAACAAACTCAACAGAGGGGCGGGGAGTTGGGGCCCTGGAAGGCGACCGCTGCTATGAAGCGCTGCCATCCAAACATCACCCTGAGGGGAAACAAGAGGTGGTGAAGGCGTGGGGAGGGGGGTTGTGTGCGTGTGTGCCCAATTGTCTTGGGTGTGATGTAATGTTTTTTATAGACTTTGGCCGATCTGCAAAAGTTCGACTCCAGGTGTCGTTGAGGAGGGAGGGAGGTCAAAAGCGTCCATCATTGTGGTGTACTCGGGTGTTTTTCAGAACAGCCTGGTCCTGTTTTCACAGCGTCCAGGCCATTCGAGGGAGTCAAATTGTAGATTAGGATGTTTGTTTTCCGCGAACAGACAAAACAATGACTTGTCTGTTCTATTCGTCCATTTAATCCCCAATTCCAACCCTTTATGCTAAGTGCCAAGCAGGGAGGTAATGGCTCCCATTTTTATAGTCTTTGGTATGCCTCAGCCGGGGTTTAAACTCACGACCTCAGCCTTGCTCCTGATGGGTGGTGGTTAGGGCCTTGCATGGCAGCTCCCGCCATCAGTGTGTGAATGTGGAAATAGTTTTCAAAGCGCTATAAAAGTATAACTCATTTAAAAGGAATGCTGACTCCTACTTCTGAATAGGTGCCTGCTGGATTCCAAGCTTCCGGGTTCCAAGTCCCATTTCGTAGTCCGCACACAAGATGACAAGCTCCAGTTGGTCATTGACGCTTTCAAGTTCCACAATGAGGACCGAGGAGAGGTTAGTGTCTCTCGCTCTCCAAAGCGAACTTGTGTTGCGGTTCGTGGTATAAGATGACCGCTTCCTGCCCGCAGCTTTACATCACATGCCACCTGAACGCGGTGCCAGTCACTGATGCGGAGGTGCCAAACAAAGCCTGCACTTTCGTCAATGGGAGGAAAGTATTCGCTTAGGTTTGCATGGATAAAAAGGTGTGTGAACAGATTTTGATTTCCAGGTGGAGGTCAGCTGACGGCAACGACTACTTATGTGGGTATTGTCAAAGCGACGTCGGACAAACTCTCAACAAGCCCGCCAAGTTCGGTCCTCGGGGTTTCAGCAAGATGGACGCGTCTCAACCGCAGTGGAGGAGCAGCAGACTTCCTGCTAACGGTATAGTCGCGGCTCCCGCAATGTAAATGGTGCGCCTTTTTTCCGTAACTCTAAATCCATTCCAGTTTGGGAAGACGAGGCGCGAGTGGGTCCAATGTTGGTGCTGCCGGCCAAGCAGAAGAGTTGGATGGTTCCTGAGGAAGAGCAGTCTCCAATCCTCCAGAAGTTCGGCAGACCTCAGTATGGCAGCCAGTGGAAGAGCGGCCTCAGCTACAGACAGGGTAATTTATTTCAACCCAAAGTAAATCAGTTTTACTACTAGTGTGCTGTGAGATTATCTAATTTCCCCTATTTGGGTTAAAACATTTTTTGCAAACTAGTAATTATAGTCTGCAAATTATGTCTGTTTAGAGCTCAGCAGAGTAACCGTGTAATACTCTTACATATCAGTAGGTGACAGCCGGTAGCTAATTGCTTTATAGATGTCGGGAACACGTTTTGTGAGACTGTTTGTCGTGATCACAATAAGCAGGTAAAAAGGTATCTAATGCTCAAACCACAAACAAAAGGTGAGTGCCCCTAAAAAAGGCGTTTAAGCTTAGGGAAGGCTACGCAGAACTAAAACCGAACTGGCAACAAAGTAAAACAGAATGCTGGACGACAGCAAAGACTTACTGTGGAGCAGAGACGGCGTCCACAATGTACATCCGAACATGACCATGTCCCCACAAAGGATTGAAACAACTTAAATAGTCTTGATTGCTAAAACAAAGCAGGGAATAGCCTTTAAGGAAGACATGAAACTGCTACAAGAAAAGCACCCATAGGAGCGCAAGACAAGAACTAAAACACTACATGCAGGAAAACTACAAAAACTCTAAGTCACGGGTAGTGACAGACTTTTAGACAAGAGCTATATTGATGCATGCTTGGTTAAGTTTTAAATTAATATCCAACAATTGCAAGTACTTTTTACTGCCAACTGAGTTTAATTTTTTAAATTATTTCTGCTGGTGTGTCTGGATTTTTTCAATGCAAAAAACATGCCGTGGCTCAAAAAAGGTTGAAAAACACTGAAGTCGGTTATTTTTGCTAAAGTGTGCTTCCATGTTTAGACCTGGAGAAGGGACTACTTCCCGGTCTGGTCACATCAAACCAGGATGAAGAGCTGACTTCTGACAATGAAGATGACATCCCTCTTGAGGAATTCTCCAACTACCTAGAAGGTAAAACAGTATCTTCACTTCATGACGAGTGATAACCTGATTCTAATCATAGATGATGAGGAAGATGAAAGTGGACCTCCTGAACACACCGTGATCCTTCCAGAGGGTGGACAGGAAGACAACTCCACACTGGATGTAGACCTGTGGCCTGTCGCTCAGTCGGAGACAGATGTGACCCTCTTGTCCAATTCAACTGACTCCCAAATGGACCAGTCTGTAAATGACCCAAAGAGATAATAAAAACTAATCAAATCCAACCTGATGTGCTTTTAAATGCAACCTGATGACTAATGGATAAAGCATTTTAACAACAAATTCATTATTCAGGTTATCCACTGTCTTAAATCCAATAATTTGAATGTAAGGCCTGAAAATGTCAAATTCTCAAAAGGTCTTAAATTGATTTATTTAAAACATGCATAAACTTCAGTCTCTTTTTGATGAGGCTAAAATGTAACTACAAAATGGAAAGTAGGCTACCTGTGCTGACCTTGAGCACCACCAGTGTTACAACTAAGCATAGCAGCGGAGGAAACTAAGCAAGAGCCCACAGCAAAGCCAAATGACTTGCATAAGATGGGTAAGTAAAAGTTCAACGATTTGCCTCCTGAATGATCAATTTAATGCATGCTTGAAGCCGGTGGGTGGAAACAAAGTGTTTAGTACGGGGCGGTATAGCTCGGTTGGTAGGGCGGTATAGCTCGGTTGGTAGAGTGGCCGTGCCAGCAACTTAAGGGTTCCAGGTTCGATCCCCGCTTCCGCCATCCTAGTCACTGCCGTTGTGTCCTTGGGCAAGACACATTACCCACCTGCTCCCAGTGCCACCCACACTGGTTTAAATGTAACTTAGATATTGGGTTTCACTATGTAAAGCGCTTTGAGTCACTAGAGAAAAGCGCTATATAAATATAATTCACTTCACTTCACTTCACATGTGCAGCCATCAAGGAGGGAAGCGTTTGTAAACATTGTGGTGAATGATAATGTAAAAGTCAAAAATCCAGGGTGTCGTGTCAAAAGATGCTGAAACGTAGATGGTCCCAAAAAAAGTCTTACATTTGACATGTTGAAACCTGCAGAGACCCTGATTTTCATTTAAGTTGACTTTTTTTATGAATTGTGATTTAAAGTTGAGTTGATACAGTTAATAGAGCAAAAAAAGATGGGAAGTCTTGAATTTGGCTACAAAATGAGCTTCATGTGTACTAGTTTCCACAATTATTTACGGATGTCACAAACGTAGTTAAAATTTCACTGGAATTTCCTACTTTTATGAATGCAACTTGTGTGCTTTAAAAATGTAGGTGTGGCTAACATCTATGGAAGTAGAATTGTCTCACATTAACTTGTATATACCAATATATTAATGCATATATTAAATATACAAATAAAAATGTGATATACAAATACGTATAAAATGTATTTGTAAATGTAATTTTCAGATTTTAAAATATATCCAAATAAAATGTATAAAAATAAATGTGACATACAAAACAAGAATTTGTATAAATGTGTATTTGTAAATATATTTTTGAGATTTTAATATAAACATGCTTGATTTTGTATTTATTTGTATTGAATTTGCATATGTGGTTCGCTTTTGTGTCTGAGACATTCCTCCCACAAACCAGATGCACAAATAAATGTGACCTACACACTCACCTGAACAACCAGCAGAGGGCACTGCAGCCCAATAAGAGATCAGTATCTACATCGGGACAAGGTCATTAAACGGCATTAATACAATAACATAAGCAGCTAGCATGGTCTTTCAGATTAACTGGATGAATTGGCATTAGCTAATACAATGCTAACGTTAGCTAGCTCAGGCCCGTTGTGCGTTCTCTCCGTAAAGATGTGGATGGTTTTTGTGCAGAGAACTCCGGGCATTTTGCATATAATGCTCTGTGACCCAGACCGCTCTGGCTGCAGTGCCCTCTGCTGGTTGTGTGTAGGTCACATTTATTTGTGCGTCTGGTTTGTGGGAGGAATGTCTCATCGACACAAAAGCAAAAAAGCGATCCACATATGCAAATTCGATACAAAAACAAAATCAAACATATTTATATTCAAATCTCAAAAATATTTTTACAAACACGTTTATTTATACAAATTCTTGATTCAGTTGTATGTCACATTTTTATATTTATAAATATTTTTTGTATATATTTTCAAATCTCAAAAATATATTTACAAATACATGTTTATTTATACAAACATATTTGTATATCACATTTGTACTTGTATTAATATCACATTGATATATATAAGTTGATGTGAGACAATTCTACTTCCATAAACTTGTCCCATTAGAACGAGAGCACCGGAACTGTTTAGCAACGAGTGACAACCCCAATCAAGTCTTGGAGGATGATTGAGAGTACAAAAGCCCTTAAATTGATATCTCTGTTAAAAACATTTAAAGTGATTTAGGTAGCCCTTTTTGTCTTTTTTATTTATTTAATTTTTTCTTCATATTTTTTCATATTTAATACTCTATCTGTGTTTGCGTTTTTTTTAATTGATGTTGAAAGTGCCTTGACTTTTGTGTGAATTATAAATGTATGTTTATTGTTCAATAAAATAAAAAAATTAAAATTAAAAAAACAAGCGACAACCCGGAAATTGAACCAGAGCCGTGGGAAATTTACAGCCGTCTTCCAAACTTGGCATTTTGTGCGCATGCGTTTTTACGCGGAAGTACGGGAAAATGCAGTGCGCCAGTACCCGGATGTTGTCAACAGGCCCCAAATGGTGAGTAGTTTCTTTAATGGCGCCGAACCCTAAATACAAGCCAATCATGGCCATCTTGATAACAAAGAGTAAGATGAACGAACGAAAAGTCGAATGGTTACAGTATTTGAATGTAAAGTTTTATATTGAACTGTTTCTGCTTGCAATTTTAGGCGCTTTGTTTGAAACGAGCCAGAAATCAATGGTTGCTTTTCCACTAACGTCCACCAGATGTCGACAGTGAGTCGTTAAACTCCGTTACCCAAAACAAACATTTCCACCTTCTCTACACACAAGATGCTAAAGCTAAACAATAATGCGAGCAAACTAGTCCACAGGTATGTTTATACACATATGGCTCTTCATCCACTTTAGGAACAAGTAAACATGGAGGAGAATGACTGAACCAATCAGATCAAGTCTTGCTTAAATACTCCCACCTGTCCTCCCACGTGACCTGATTGCTCAGACCCAGCTTGCTATTTGACTCCACACTGAAGCATATTTGTAAGGAATCAACACAATGCTGACCATCTTTCTGTCTTTGGTGCTGCTGTTGTCCCATTCCTCTGCAGTCAGAAACTTCAAGGACGGACCGGTCATCGATGAAGATGGCCGAGAGTATAAATCCGCCGGCGTCGGCGTGGACGAGGACGAGGCGAGGAATGAGGAAAGGCAACCCGTGCAGGTGACGTGCACGGAGAGGTCGATGATCATCATACTTGCCAACCCTCCCGTTTTTAGCGGGAGAATCCCGGTATTCAGCGCCTCTCCCGACAACCTCCCGGCAGAGATTTTCTCCCGACAAACTCCCGGTATTCAGCCGGAGCTGGAGGCCACGCCCCCTCCAGCTCAATGCGGACCTGAGTGGGGACAGCCGTTCTCACGTCCGCTTTCCCACAATATAAACAGCTTGCCTGCCCAATGACGTCATAACATCTACGGCTTTTAGAGAGTAGAGTGCACAACAAGGAGAGAGAGTTCTTGGTTTCTTATGTGGGTTTATTGTTAGGCAGTTTCATTAACGTCCTCCCAGCGCGGTACCAACACACAACAACAGCAGTCACGTTTAGTCTACCGTAAAGCAGTTCGTCTGCAGTAAACAGCAATGTTGTGACACTCTTAAACAGGACAATACTGCCATCTACTGGATAGCCTGCAGAACACTGAAATTCAAGTATTTTATTTATATGTATAATAAAATTTAAAAAAAAAATATATATATATATATATATATATAGCTAGAATTCACGGAAAGTCAAGTATTTCATACATATATATATATATATATTATTTATATATATGAAATACTTGATTTGGTGAATTCTAGCTGTAAATATATTCTCTTCTTAACCACGCCCCAACCACGCCCCCCACCCCAAACCCCCCCCGACCACGCCGCCGCCCCCACCCCCCGATATCGGAGGTCTCAAGGTTGGCAAGTATGATGGTCATAGAGGTGACGGCCGACGTGTTTGGATCGAGACGTCTCGTGTCTCCCGGAGAGCTTTTTCTGGGCGGTGCGGAGCATTCGGGTTCTGGAGCGTGTCAGGCCCACCCTGCCGCTGACGCCAATTACATCATCAAAGGGGGTATATTGTAGCGTCCCGGAAGAGTTAGTGCTGCAAGGGGTTCTGGGTATTTGTTCTGTTGTGTTACGGAGTGGATGTTCTCCCGAAATGCGTCTGTCATTCCTGTTTGGTGTGGGTTCACAGTGTGGCGCATATTTGTAACAGTGTTAAAGTTGTTTATACGGCCACCCTCAGTGTGACCTGTATGGCTGTTGACCAAGTATGCCTTGCATTCACTTGTGTGTGTGTGAGAAGCTGTAAATATTATGTGATTATTTACAGCTGTGATAACACTATTATGTTAGATCCACTATGGACTGGATTTTCACAACATTATGAAAATACCACAGTTTCAGAATCACTTTAAATAGTGTAACAAACATCTATATTCTTCATAGTAGTAGTATTTTGTGTAACCTTAACGATGTATAAAATGTGTTTTTATTTTTCATCTGTAGTTATCCGACGACTCCGTTATTTATTCCAACCATCTGACCTTTTCACCTCAACGCCGTCATGTCATCACAAGGCTGACCCAAGCTGTTATTCCCGTTTCCTGTCACTATAGAAGGTAACATTCTCTATTTTTTACTAAAATTGTTCCACTTAAGTCTTTTATCCATCTGTGCATTATGGCCATGCAGAATAAGGCCATGCAGAATAAGGCATTAAGTACTTAATTAGTCATTAAGTACTTATTAACAGCCAATATGTTAGGGTTAAGGAAGACTCTTAGTTAATGGCTTACTGGTTGTATAATAAGGCCATGCAGAATAAGGCATTAATAAGTATTTAAGACTAATTAACAGCCAATATGTTACTAATTTCCATGTTATTAAGCAACTACCAGAACTACTCAGGACCTTCGTATTGTGAGGCACATGCACTAACCCCTGTCCCACCGTGCTGCCTCAGTATTATAATAAAAGTCATAATTTTACTCAACGCAAGTCAAAACTTTACAAGAAAAACTGAACATTTCTGCAATGTTACGATAAAAGTAGGAATTTTACTCAATAACAGTCGCAATTTTACAAGAAAAGCTTAAAATGTTGGCAATTTTATGAAAAGAGTCGTCACTTTACTTGACAAAAATCGCAGTTTAGTAAGAAAACTTTAAGATTTTGGCAATATTATAATTATGACAAAAGTCACAATTTTGCTCAAAAAATTTCACTATTTTACAAGAACAACGGAAAAAAATTGGCAATATTGTGATAAAAGTCAGAATTTTATATGAAAAAGTAATCATTTTGCATCAGGACCTTTATATTGTGAGGCACATGCACTAACCTCTGCTCCACCGTGCTAATTTCAAAATCATTAATTTGCCCATGTTATCGAAGTTTATTTAATTTTTTTGGATCATGTGGTAACTCACCTGGTCTTTTCCTGGGGTCGTTTCAATATTCCACCCAGTTCATTCATAGAACATATCTATAGTGTTTCTAAAGCCATTATCGTTAGTCATTTCCCCAATACTTAAACTAGTTTTTTCTTTTCCTTTTATTTCTCTAATTATCATCGCTCTGCACTTTTAACGAATGTTTTTGCTAAAAGTTCTGCTTTTTCTTTATTTCCTCCCACACACTGTCCCATCTTTCATCACATATTTATGTTCACTTGTGACTCCTGACATGTTCTTGATCATTCCCCACACCTGGCCTAATGGAGTTGTTCTATTGATTGATTGACAAAATGTTCTCCGATAGTTCTTTTTTTTTGTTGGTCTTTTTACAACATACTTTACTTTTAGCTTGTTGCCTCTTTTACTGGATCATATCATAAATTATGCGTTCTTCTTAATGCTTTATTATGTTCTTTAATTGCATCTCTGCACGCTTGCTTTCACCACACACTGCATTAAAGTCACCACACCAAATGATATTGCCACTCCAGTGCTCGACTGTGGTTTCTAGTTAATTTATTTGTAATTTCTTGCATGGTTTATAGAAGTTTAGCACTTTATACCTTCTTTTTTTTTCATTATTCCCTATTTCTGCTCCTACTATTTCTAATTCTTGTTGCTTTTAATATTTTATAATACATGTCTTCTTGGCAAAATTACATTTAAAAATGTATTAAATATAAAACAAAGTAAAATCCAAAACATAGACTTTAAATTACAATTATTAATTGATTTAAGTTTGAGTTTATTTGGAACATGCATGCATACAACATGATACATCACAATTTCCGGTTTCTCTTTTCAACATGTTCGAAAAGGAGTAGGAAGAAGCAGAGCTTATTTAATCCTACCCCTTTTCCTTTACATAGCAGTTGCTAACACTTTTGTTCACTTCCTGTTCTCAATTTATTCACAATGCACTCCATAAGTAATACAAATTAAAAATAGATAAATAAATAATAATTAGTGAAGTAAGTTCTATTTCATATGGTGAGATGAATAAGATTATCTAGAACAGGGTTTTTTTTTTTACCTTGGGACTTACCGCGGTCTGGATTTTGGACGCTGGCGGGCCGGATCCGGCCCACGGGCCCCTGATCTAGAAGATGGATGGCTGGATGCAATAAATTCAGAATGTTTATCATGGTTCTTCTTCTTTGTACTTTGTAAACACTTTAAGTTTGAAGAGTTTCTTGAAGATGATCATATTAGTACATTGTTTGATTTCTTTGCTTAAAAAAAATAAATTGTTTTTTAATTATTTTCCAAAATTGACAAAAGTCAAAACATAACAAACAGAGGAAAAACAAAGCAAAAAAAACTAACAAAACAAAACAACCTCACACATTCACACATCCATTGAGAGATGCTTACTTGAACAAGAGAAAATCCAAAATTAAAAGAAATTAAAATAATAATTACTAAAAAAATGTTATAAAAATTGATAATATTAATAAAAATATATATATTTTTAATCCTATATGTTAGCTCGTTAAAAGCATTGTTACCTGTTCAACCAGACACATTTTCAATCTGATCTAATAGTTGATAGCTGAGTTAAATATATACAATTGCTAGCTAGTGATTGAAATATATTTTATTTGTCAAACAGTCCAAGAAGAAGAAGAATAAAATGTGTGTGTTTGAAGTGTCCAAGTGAAGGAAGTGTGTGTGTGATTAGTGTGTAATTGGCCTCAGGTGAGCAGGGTGTGGCCTCAGGTGAGCAGGGTGTGGCCTGATTGTCTGCAGCATAAAAAGGTGGCCAGCAGACTGAAGGTCAAGCTGTCTGTGGTGTGCTGAGACCGTCAGGTATGGCGTCTTTACCTGTCCACCTGACTCTGCTCCTTTTGCTGCTCTCGTCTTCGTCTCTGTCTCTTCGTTTGGACCATTTCTCCAAGCAGAGTCCTGCGGGGCGTCACCAGGCGGCCTCCAAACGCGACCACGAACAGCTTCCCGTGGACCAGCGGCGGCCTCTCAACACGGTCAGTGTGACCTGCCACCGGACTCCCTGGAGATCCTGATTCGAGCTCACTTGTTCGGCGTGGGGGCGCCCGTCGATAGCTTTGAGCTGCGTCTCGGGGTGGATCACGATCAAGACTTCTGTAGGGCCACACCATCCGCTGTGGACCAGTACAGGATTCTTGTCAGGTTGCTGGACTGTGGCACCAAATACTGGGTAACAAAGAATTACTTTTTTGAAGTTTGCAACTTGATCCAAACTGGTGCTGACTTGATCTTGTCCCCAGATGAACGAGGAGTCTCTGGTCTACACCAACCTGCTCATCTACACTCCTGCTCCTTCACCTGATGGTCTGATCCGAATGGACGAGGCTGTCATTCCAATCGAGTGTCACTACAAAAGGTGTGTTTTTGTCTTTTTTTACATGATGATGCGGTTCTAATGTGTTCTGGTTCTCCACAGGCGCTACAGTCTATCCAGTTCTTCCCTTTCTCCCACATGGGTCCCCTTCAGGTCCACGCAAGCTGCAGTAGAATCTCTGGACTTTAACCTCAGAATTATGTCAAGTAGGTTCATCATTGCACTATTTACACCCTGTTATGGTATATTTGCCATTACATATTTAAGTTCACTATGTAAAGTGGGCCTTAGGACTAAATTATTTTAAAGTCCCTTAATGTAGTGTTTGTGTTTCATAGCTACTGACTTTCCACTGCCTGTTTGCATGACACGCCTAATACTTTAATAACCTCTAAAGGCCTTAGTGGACAGCACCTTTTTTAGCTCTTATTTCCAAAATTGTGTACACTACTGAGTTGGGGTCTTATGGCCACTTGTGTGGACACTTATACTGCCATCTGGTGGTGTCAGAGTGTAACATACAATGGAATTTGGGGAATAAAGTGTAAAAATAAAAATTTGCATGTCTGTACACATTTGTGTACTTATGGACTATGATTCTTAGTTTTTATTCTAATTAGGGTCCAATAAGCCCAAAGGGCAAAGGTAAATAAAAATAAAAAAGCATGTAATCAGCTTGGGCCTTAAGAGGTTAAAGCAGGGGTTTAAAACTAATTTTAGATTGGGGACACATGGAGAAAAATCTACTCCCAAGTGGGCTGGACTGGTAAAATCACGGCATAAATTATAAAAAAAAGGAAATTTCAGACTGTTTAAAAAAAATTTTTAAAAATTTAAATAAAACAAGCACATTCTGAAAGTGGACAAATCATATTGTTTTTTTTTTACACTTGCATGTTGTGGCTAGTAGTTATTTATACTTTCTGAATAAATCATGTAATGTTCATAAGTCAATTTATTAATTTTCAATCTATCAAGATAAAAAAAATAATCAAATTAGTGTTATTTCTGTAGTTGGCTCATTTTCCTTGACTAGTGCACTAACATGTGGTTTATTTTTTGTACATATGTAGCATCTACAAAGAATTGCTATTGTGACATCTAGTGGGCACATTTAAAACAGCAATTTCTTTCATTCAAAAATTTCAGCCCATTTTTATACTTAGCAAACTCATCCTCTTAGGCCCGCGGGCCGTACGTTTGACACCCCTGATTTAAAGTTTCCATATTTCATGCAACTATGAGACGTAAACAATGCGCCTTTTGGACTGTAATGTCAAAACTGGGCAGTTCATGCCACGGACTACAAGTCCCATAATGCACCGCGGTTCATAGTTAATTCCAACCCTTTATGCAGCGTGCCAAGCAGGGAGGTAATGGCTCCCATTTTTATAGTCTTTGGTATGACTCTGCCGGGGTTTGAACTCACAACCTACCGGCACTCTAACCACAAAGCCACTGAGCAGGTATTGTTGCCAACTCTTCAGTAAGGAAAAATGGGATTGATTGAGACTTTTACTGTACAGTACATATTCTGTACAATTGACCACTTATCAACTTGTTTAAGTCGGGGTCCACGTAAACCTGGATGACTGTCCTTGAAGTTGCAAGATATCTCACTTGCACAATTGTTTGCAATGGATGTTTTGGGAGAAAAGTTTAACTGATTCTTGGCTTTTTTTCTTTAAAGTAAATTCAATTAAAACAAAAAGCAAACTTGCTCAAAAGAGGGTGTGACACTGATTTACTGACTGGCTCATTAACATGAACCATGGGAATGGAATTTTAGCGTTGCTTGGCGGTGAAGAAATATTTATATAATCTTGCTCTTGAAACTAAGGCGAAAACAGCAGCAGCTTTGCATCTCGGCAGACTGACCGCCTGTGGGTGTTTTGGAATGGGGGCGGGGCTAACGGCAGCACCCGCCACTGCTCGTTGAGGACCGTAAGAGCCTCCAATAAAACCGTGGAAAAAAAAGTTGCCAGATTTGTTGCTGTTTACAAAAGTTGGAAACGCCGCTCAAAGCCCTTAAGTCATTAAATGTTTACGTTCACGTTGCAGATGACTGGCAGTCTGAGAGGAGCTCAAACGTCTACTTCCTGGGAGAGTCCATGTTCATGGAGGCCTCTGTGCGAGTGGGGCACCACATGGGGCTCCGTGTGTTCCTGCGCAGCTGCGTGGCCACGCTGCAGCCCGACATCCACTCCGTGCCCCGCTATGTTTTCATCGAACACGGGTGAGCGTCTCTGAACCGGCAGCCCTTATGGTCACTTTATTAGGTACACCTGAGCCCATCTACAATAGTGTCAGGATGAGAAAATTCTACTTGGAATGAATAGCTTTGCTAACTGAATCCAGAGTTGCCGGAGGCAATGCCAACAACCTTAGGGTTCCTGGTTCGATCCCCACCTTCTACCAACCTAGTCACGTTGTGTCCTTGAGCAAGACAGTTAAAGTACCACTGATAGTCACACACTAGGTGTGGTGAAATTATTTTCTGCATTTGACCCATCCCCCTGTGAGGGGAGCAGTGAGCAGCAGCGGTGGCCACGCTCAGGAATCATTTTGGTGATTTAGATAGGTCTTTATGGTCACTGCACAAGTACAACAAAACTCTGTTTTCAGCACAAACCCGTTCAAGATTAGACAAACAGTGTACAGGGTTACAGAACAGGAACGCTGATGGGTCGCCATAAGGTGCCCTGTAAAAGATGGGGGAAAAGGTAAAAAAATACAATCTAGACTGGATGCCTAGTCTAGAGTGGGGAAAAAACCTCCATGCAATGCACACATAAACACGTTACATTTAATCACAACAAACTCAACAGAGGGGTGGGGAGTTGGGGCCCTGGAAGGCGACCGCTGCTATGAAGCGCTGCCATCCAAACATCACCCCGAGGGGAAACAAGCGGGGGTTGGGGGAGGGGGGTTGTGTGCGTGTGCCCAATTGTCTTGGGCCATTCGAGGGAGTCAAATTGTAGATTAGGATGTTTGTTTTCCGCGAGCAGACAAAACAATGACTTGTCTGTTCTATTCGTCCATTTAATCCCCAATTCCAACCCTTGCTAAGTGCCAAACAGGGAGGTAATGGCTCCCATTTTTATAGTCTTTGGTATGCCTCGGCCGGGGTTAGAACTCACGACCTCACCCTTGCTCCTGATGGGTGGTGGTTAGGGCCTTGCATGGTAGCTCCTGCCATCAGTGTGTGAATGTGGAAATAGTGTCAAAGCGCTATACAAGTATAACTCATTTAAATGGAATGCTGACTCCTACTTCTGAATAGGTGCCTGCTGGATTCAAAGCTTCCGGGTTCCAAGTCCCATTTCGTAGTCCGCACACAAGACGACAAGCTCCAGTTGGTCATTGATGCTTTCAAGTTCCACAATGAGGACCGAGGAGAGGTTAGTGTCTCTCGCTCTCCAAAGCGAACTTGTGTTGCGGTTCGTGGTATAAGATGACCGCTTCCTGCCCGCAGCTTTACATCACATGCCACCTGAACGCGGTGCCAGTCACTGATGCGGAGGTGCCAAACAAAGCCTGCACTTTCGTCAATGGGAGGAAAGTATTCGCTTAGGTTTGCATGGATAAAAAGGTGTGTGAACAGATTTTCATTTCCAGGTGGAGGTCAGCTGACGGCAACGACTACTTATGTGGGTATTGTCAAAGCGACGTCGGACAAACTCTCAACAAGCCCGCCAAGTTCGGTCCTCGGGGTTTCAGCAAGATGGACGCGTCTCAACCGCAGTGGAGGAGCAGCAGACTTCCTGCTAACGGTATAGTCGCGGCTCCCGCAATGTAACTGGTGCGCCTTTTTTCCGTAACTCTAATCCATTCCAGTTTGGGAAGACGAGGCGCGAGTGGGTCCAATGTTGGTGCTGCCGGCCAAGCAGAAGAGTTGGATGGTTCCTGAGGAAGAGCAGTCTCCAATCCTCCAGAAGTTCGGCAGACCTCAGTATGGCAGCCAGTGGAAGAGCGGCCTCAGCTACAGACAGGGTAATTTATTTCAACCCAAAGTAAATCAGTGTTTTACTACTAGTGTGCCATGGGAGACTATGTAATTTCACCTATTTGGGTTAAAACATTTTTTTGCAAACCAGTAATTATAGTCTGCAATTGTCAGAGCTGTCTAGAGCTCAGCAGAGTAACCGTGTAATACTCTTACATATCAGTAGGTGGCAGCTAATTGCTTTATAGGTGTCAGGAACACATTGTGTGAGACGATGGTTTGTTGTGATCACAATACTTAGACGACGGTGAGAGGCAGGTAAAAGGTATCTAATGCTAAACCACAAATAGGTGAGTGCCCCTAAGAAAAGGCTTTTAAGCTTGGAGAAGGCTACGTAGAACAAAACTAAAACCGAACTGGCAAAAAAGTAAACCAACAGAATGCTGGACGACCGCAAAGACTTACTGTGGAGCAAAGACGGCGTCCACAATGTTCATCCGAACATGACTTGTCCCCACAAAGGATTGAAACAACTTAAATAGTCTTGATTGCTAAAACAAAGCAGGGAATAGCCTTTAAGGAAGACATGAAACTGCTACAGGAAAAGCACTAATAGGAACGTAAGACAAGAACAAACACTACATGCAGGAAAACCGCAAAAACTAAGTCACGGGTAGTGACAGTAGACTTACTTTGAGACAAGAGCTATATTGATGCATGCTTGGTTAGGTTTTAAATTAATATCCAACTATTGCGACTAGGGATGATGTTTGATAAGAAATTATCGAGTTCGAGCCTCTTATCGAATCCTCTTATCGAACCGATTCCTTATCGATTCTCTTATCGAGTCCAGATAGATCGTTGTATATGGAAAAAAAAACACAATATTTGGTTTAACAAAATCTCACTTTTATTATATAAGAAAAAAATAAAATCTAATAAATAAATATTGACTGTTACCCCCCTAAAAAAATAAAATAAAAAAAATAAATATTGACTGTTACCCAAAGTATATTAAGTGGGATTTTTCAGAAAAACAAAAATATACAGTATCACAAAAACAACCTGTCTCTGTGATCACTATAGGTGTATAAATAATACTATAGTGTTAAATAAAATCAGTTCCTTGGGCACAAAACTGAAAATAATACAGCTCTCCAAAAAGTGCACTTCTGCTGCTATTTGACATAACTGTTTGTTATGATGCTTTGACATTTTTGCACTTTAGTTCTTTACTGAAAGAAAATTCTATGAAGAGAAAAGTTGTTTGCAAATGTGGTTACAATGCTAAAAAATGGAAAGTTAAAGCTAAAAAAAGAAATACACTTTATTGAGTTAAAATCTTTCTTTATAGGGGGAAAGATGTGATGTTATGAGCTAGGGAATTCAACAACTACACTACCCAGCATGCAACGGGAGTGACCAGCATGCACGGTAGCCCCAAAAAGTGTTGTTGCATGTCGTCACCCGTGAAAGTAAACGTCAAGAACTCAGCCAACACGCCTCGTCTGCATTATTTATAATTAGACACAACACATATACAGTGTGATTTTGTTTACAAGGAAATAAAAACAAAAGTTAAAAAAGGGAGATGTCTTATATATATATATATATATATATGTATGTGCTGCGGTTGCTTTAAGAACGTTGCGACAGCTGCCGTAAAGGAGGTGCGTTGCTAGCCTGGTTGCTATGTTTCCGGTTGGTCGTAAAAGTGTTCATGTGTTTGTACCCTGCTCAAATCTCTCAGTTAAGTCATTCATTGGATTATACCTTTTTGTTTTGAACTTTATTATTCCATTGTTTTTCCTGCTTTCCCTATCTGCGCCTAATGACTGAGCTACGTGGCGTAAATTCTTGTGATGTCTCAAGGGGCATTTCTGGTCGGGATGTGATTCTTTCCGAGGGATTCGAATAAAGAACCAACTCTTTTTCTTTACTATAGTGGTCTCGATAACGGGTACCGGTTCTTAAAAAGGGATTCGAGTCCGAGGACTCAGTTCTTTTCTTATCGAACAACCGGGAAAACCGGTTTCGAGTATCATCCCTAATTGCGACTACTTTTTACTGTCAACTGAGTTTAATTTTTTTAATGATTTCTGCTGGTGTGTCTGGATGTCTTCAATGCAAAATGTGCCTTGGCTCAAAAAAAGGCTGAAAAACACTGAAGTTGGTTATCTTTGCTAAAGTGTGCTTTTATGTTTAGACCTGGAGAAGGGACTACTTCCCGGTCTGGTCACATCAAACCAGGATGAAGAGCTGACTTCTGACAATGAAGATGACATCCCTCTTGAGGAATTCTCCAACTACCTAGAAGGTAAAGCAGTATTTTCTTCACTTCTATGACGAGTGATAACCTGATTCTAATCATAGATGATGAGGAAGATGAAAGTGGACCTCCTGAACACACCGTGATCCTTCCAGAGGGTGGACAGGAAGACAACTCCACACTGGATGTAGACCTGTGGCCTGTCGCTCAGTCGGAGACAGATGTGACCCTCTTGTCCAATTCAACTGACTCCCAAATGGACCAGTCTGTAAATGACCCAAAGAGATAATAAAACTAATCAAATCCAATCTGATGTGCTTTTAAATGCAACTCGATGACTAATTGATAAAGCATTTTAACCAACAAATTCATTATTCAGGGTATCCACTGTCTTAAATCCAATTTGAATTTAAGGCCTTAAAATGTCTAAAATTCTCAATCTTAAATTGATTTATTTAAAACATGCATAAACTTCAGTCTCTATTTGAAATTTTTTTGATGAGGCTAAAACGTAATACAAAATGGAAAGTAGGCTACCTGTGCTGACCTGTCAATTTATTGAGCACCACCAGTGTTACAGCTAAGCATAGCAGCGGACAAAACTAAACAAGAGCCCACAGCAAAGCCAAATGACTTGCATAAGATGGGTAAGTATAAGTTCAACTGTTTGCCTCCTGAATGATCAATTTGATGCATGCTTAAAGCCGGTGGGTGGAAACGAATAAAGTGTTTAGTACCCAAATGTGCAGCCATCGAGGAGGGAAGCGTTTGTAAACGTTGTGGTGAATGATAATGTAAAAGTCAAAAATCCGGGGTACGTCGTGTCAAAAGATGCTGAAACGCCACGAGGATAAATGTAGATGGTCCCAAAAAAAAAGTCTTACATTTGACATGTTGAAACCTGCAGAGACCCTGATTATTCATAAGTTTACTTTTTTATGAATTGTGATTTAAAGTTGAGTTGCTACAGTTAATAGAGCAAAAAAAAAAGATGGGAAGTCTTGAATTTGACTACAAAATGAGCTTTATGTACTAGTTTCCACAATTATCTACGCATGTCCCAAACTTAGTTAAAATTTCACTGGAATTTCCTACTTTTGTGAATGCAGCTTGTGTGCTTTAAAAATGTAGGCGTGGCTAACATCTATGGAAGTACAATTGTCTCAACTTGTATCTGTATCAATACAATACATATATTAAATGTACAAATACAAATGTGACATACAAATACATTTGTATAAATAAATGTGTATTTGTAAATATATTTTTCAGACTTGAAAATATATCTAAATAAAATGTATAAATGTGACATACAAATCAAGAATTTGTATACATAAACGAGTTTGTAAATATATTTTTGAGATTTCCAGCGCACCCCGCGATCCCGAAGGGAATAAGCGTTATAAAATGGATGGATGGATTGCTTTTGTGTTGAGACATTTCTCCCACAAACCAGATGCTCAAATAAATGTGACCTACACACTCACCTGAACAACCAGCAGAGGGCACTGCAGCCTGATAAGAGATCAGTATCTACATCGGGACAAGGTCATTAAACGGCATTAATACAATAACATAAGCAGCTAGCACAGTCTTTCAGATTAACTGGATGAATTGGCATTGGCTAATACAATGCTAATGTTAGCTGGCTCAGGCCCGTTGTGCGTTCTCTCTGTAAAGACGTGGATTGTTTTTGTGCAGATAACTCTGGGCATTTTGCATATAATGCTCTGTGACCCAGACCGCTCTGGCTGCAATGCCCTCTGCTGGTTGTTCAGGGGAGTGTGTAAGTTACATTTATTTGTGCATCTGGTTTGTGGGAGGAATGTCTCATCGACACAAAAGCAAAAAAGCGATCCACATATGCAAATTCGATACAAATACAAAATCAAACATATTCAAATCTCAAAAATATTTTTACAAATACACATTTATTTATACAAATTCTTGATTCATTTGTATGTCACATTTTTATATTTATAAATGTTATTTGTATATATTTTCAAATCTCAAAAATATATTTACAAATGTGTTTATTTATACAAATTATTTATTTGTATATCACATTTGTACTTGTATTAATATCATATTGATATATATAAGTTGATGTGAGACAATTCTACTTCCATAAACATCCCTTGTACCATTAGAACGAGAGCACCGGAACTGTTTAGCAACGAGTGACAACCCCAATCAAGTCTTGGAGAATGATTAAGAGTACAAAAGCCCTTAAATTGATATCTCTGTTAAAAACGTTTAAAGTGATTTAGGTAGCCCTTTTTGCCTTTTTTATTTATTTATTTTTTCTTCATATTTTTTCATATTTATTCATATTTAATACTCTATCTGTGTTTGCGTTTTTTTTTATTGATGTTGAAAGTGCCTTGACTTTTGTGTGAATTATAAATGTATGTTTATTGTTCAATAAAATAAAAAATAAAAAAAACAAGCGACAACCGGAAATTGAACCAGAGCCGTGGGAAATTTACAGCCGTCTTCCCAACTCGGCATTTTGTGCGCATGCGTGTCTACGCGGAAGTACCTTAAAATGCAGTGCGCCAGTACCCGGATGTTGTCAACAGTCCCCAAATGGTGAGTAGTGTCTTTAATGGCGCCGAACCCTAAATACAAGCCAATCATGGCCATCTTGATAACATAGAGTAAGATGAACGAACGAAAAGTCGAATGGTTACAGTATTTTTATTTAAAGTTTTATATTGAACTGATTCTGCTTGCGATTTTAGGCGTTTTGTTTGAAACGAGCCAGAAATCAATGGTTGCTTTTCCACTAACGTCCAGCAGATGTCGACAGTGAGTCGTTAAACTCCGTTACCCAAAACAAACATTTCCACCTTCTCTACACACAAGATGCTAAAGCTAAACAATAATGCGAGCAAACTAGTCCACAGGTATGTTTATACACATAAGTTTAACTGGCTTTAGGAACAAGTAAACATGGAGGAGAATGACTGAACCAATCAGATCAAGTCTTGCTTAAATACTTGCACCTGTCCTCCCACGTGACCTGATTGCTCAGACCCAGCTTGCTATTTGACTCCACACTGAAGCATATTTGTAAGGAATCAACACAATGCTGACCATCTTTCTGTCTTTGGTGCTGCTGTTGTCCCATTCCTCTGCAGTCAGAAACTTCAAGGACGGACCGGTCGTCGACGAAGATGGCCGAGAGTATAAATCCGCCGGCGTCGGCGTGGACGAGGTCGACGCGACGAATGAGGAAAGGCAACCCGTGCAGGTGACGTGCACGGAGAGGTCGATGGTCATAGAGGTGATGGCCGAAGTGTTTGGATCGAGACGTCCCGTGTCTACCGGAGAGCTTTTTCTGGGCGGTGCGGAGCATTCGGGTTCTGGAGCGTGTCAGGCCCTCCCTGCCGCCGACGCCAATTACATCATCAAAGCCGGGCTGCTGGACTGCGGCACCCAGTTATCAGTAAGTACCTGAGACTGGAGCACGTTAATTCAACTAGTTAACTATTGTAAGGTACCCAGTGGCATACGCTGTGGTCATCTACAGCCATATCATTGGGCCCCATGCTCAAATGTGACATTTTATAAGGATAGAAACTTGTTTAATCCCTTGGGAAGTTAAAGTACAGATGATTGTCACACACACACTAGGTGTGGGGAAATTATTCTCTGCATTTGACCCATCAACCTGGATCACCCCCTGGGAGGTGAGGGGAGCAGTAAGCAGCAGCGGTGGCCGCGCCTGGGAATCATTTTTGGGTGATCAATTGTCTTGGGTGTGATGATGTAATGTTTTTTATAGACTGAGGCCGATCTGCAAAAGTTCAACTCCAGGTGTCGTTGAGGAGGGAGGGAGGGAGGGAGGTCAAAAGCGTCCATCATTGAGGTGTCATCGGGGGTGTTTTTCAGGACAGCCTTGTCCTGTTTTCACAGCGTCAAGGCCATTCGAGGGAGTCAAAATGTAGATTAGGATGTTTGTTTTCTGCGAGCAGACAAAACAATGACTTGTCTGTTCATTTAACCCCCAATTCCAACCCTTTATGCTGAGTGCCAAGCAGGGAGGTAATGGCTCTCATTTTTATAGTCTTTGGTATGACTCGGCCGGGGTTTGAACTCACAACCTCTCCAAGGTTTCTCATTGTTATCGCACTGGGTTGAGTTTTTCCTTGCCCCAATGTGGGATCTGAACCGAGGATGTCGTTGTGGCTTGTGCAGCCCTTTGAGACACTTGTGATATAGGGCTATATAAGTAAACATTGATTGATTGATTGATTGATATTTCTTAATTTTTTCATGTTTCATTTCTTTTACACAAATCTTTTAATTTTGACAGTACCACGTAAGATATGTTAATTGCTGAAGCGGTTTTATTGAATGTTAAACAAGCCGAAAAATAGACCCCTTTTGTACACTGTTGAGGGGCTTCAATGCTCAGTAGTGTGCAAGTGTGTTTCTGTATAGTATCTCCAGCCGTGTCCATGTGGTGACATCCATTACGCTATTTTGAGAGGTGAAGTCTTAACTTAGTAGGACATCACCGAAGGCCTAGGTGAGAAACGCACGACCCGCCACTTTAACGTTAGTTTAAACACTAACACTGTTTAAATATTTAATTGATTCTTTAGTGTACCACTAGATGGTGCCCACATACCACTAGTGGTACAAGTACCACCGTTTGAGAATCACTAAAATAGTGTAACAAACATCTATATTCCTCATAGTAGTAGTATTTTGTGTAACCTTAACGATGTATAAATTGTGTTTTTATTTTTCATCTGTAGTTATCCGACGACTCCGTTATTTATTCCAACCATCTGACCTTTTCACCTCAACGCCGTCATGTCATCACAAGGCTGACCCAAGCTGTTATTCCCGTTTCCTGTCACTATAGAAGGTAACATTCTCTATTTTTCACTAAAATTGTTCCACTTAAGTCTTTTATCCATCTGTGCATTATTCCTTTAATCCCAAATGTATTAAATGTTATCAGCAACTATTGTTTCCACAACATTGAAGCTTTCCCTGTGTCAAAAAATACTGCAATTACACTTTCTTTCTAATTTCCTCTTCCAACTGCACTGTTTCTTCCTTTCCCAAATCCACTTTGGTAGTTTTTTATTTCTTTTGACTCATAACATACCAGTCTTTAAGTAGTCATTTTTTCTATAACATTGCTTAAATTTGAAGTCAATGCTATCGGTCTATAATTACCTGCCTCTTCCTGGTTTGCATATTTGAATTACTACAGCTTCTTTCGGTAACACTTTCGTATGGGGAACATATGAACCATTAATTAGTTGCTTATTAACATAGGGTTGGGGTTAGGGTTAGGGAAGACTAAGTTAATGGCTTACTGGTTGTATAATAAGGCCATGCAGAATAAGGCATTAAGTACTTAATAACTAATTAACAGCCAATGTGTTACTAATCTCCATGTTAATAAGCAACTACCAGGACAACTCAGGACCTTCGTATTGTGAGGCACATGCACTAACCCCTGTCCCACCGTGCTGCCTCAGTATTATAATAAAAGTCATAATTTTACTCAACGCAAGTCAAAACATTACAAGAAAAACTGAACATTTGTGCAACGTTACGATGAAAGTAGGAATTTTACTCAATAACAGTCGCAATTTTACAAGAAAAGCTTAAAATGTTGGCAATTTTATGAAAAGAGTCGTCACTTTACTCGACAAAAATTGCAGTTTAGTAAGAAAACTTTAAGATTTTGGCAATATTATAATCATCTGAATTTTGCTTGGCGAAATTATGACAAAAGTCACAATTTTACTCAAAAAATGTCACTATTTTACAAGAACAACAAAAAAAAATTGGCAATATTGTGATAAAAGTCAGAATTTTATATGAAAAAGTAATCATTTTGCATCAGGACCTTTGTATTGTGAGGCACATGCACTAACCTCTGCTCCACCGTGCTAATTTCAAAATCATTAATTTGCCCATGTTATCTAAGTTTATTTAATTTTTTTGGATCATGTGGTAACTCACCTGGTGTTTTCCTGGGGTCGTTTCAATATTCCACCCAGTTCATTCATAGAACATATCTATAGTGTTTCTAAAGCCATTATCGTTAGTCATTTCCCCAATACTTAAATTAGTTTTTTCTTTTCCTTTTATTTCTCTAATTATCATCGCTCTGCACTTTTAACGGATGTTTTTGCTAAAAGTTCTGCTTTTTCTTTATTTCCTCCCACACACTGTCCCATCTTTCATCACATATTTATGTTCACTTGTGACTCCTGACATGTTCTTGATCATTCCCCACACCTGGCCTAATGGAGTTGTTCTATTGATTGATTGACAAAATGTTCACCGATAGTTCTTTTTTTTGTTGGTCTTTTCACAACATACTTTACTTTTAGCTTGTTGCCTCTTTTACTGGATCATATCATAAATTATGCGTTCTTCTTAATGCTTTATTATGTTCTTTAATTGCATCTCTGCACGCTTGCTTTCACCACACACTGCATTAAAGTCACCACACCAAATGATATTGCCACTCCAGTGCTCAACTGTGGTTTCTAGTTAATGTTTTTGTAATTTCTTGCATGGTTTATAGAAGTTTAGCACTTTATACCTATTTTTTAAAATTATTATTCCCTATTTCTGCTCCTACTATTTCTAATTCTTGTTGCTTTTAATATTTTATAATGCATGTCTTCTTGGCAAAATGACATTTAAAAATGTATTAAATATAAAACAAAGTAAAATCCAAAACATAGACTTTAAATTACAATTATTAATTGATTTAAGTTTGAGTTTATTTGGAACATGCATGCATACAACATGATACATCACAATTTCCAGTTTCTCTTTTCAACATGTTCGAAAAGGAGTAGGAAGAAGCAGAGCTTAATCCTACCCCTTTTCCTTTACATAGCAGTTGCTAACACTTTTGTTCACTTCCTGTTCTCAATTTATACACAATGCACTCCATAAGTAATACAAATTAAAAATAGATAAATAAATAATAATTAGTGAAGTAAGTTCTATTTCATATGGTGAGATGAATAAGATTATCTAGAACAGGTTGTTTTTTTTTACCTTGGACGCTGGCGGGCCGGATCCGGCCCACGGGCCCCTGATCTAGAAGATGGATGGCTGGATGCAATAAATTCAGAATGTTTATCATGGTTCTTCTTCTTTGTACTTTGTAAACACTTTAAGTTTGAAGAGTTTCTTGAAGATGATCATATTAGTACATTGTTTGATTTCTTTGCTTAAAAAAAATAAATTGTTTTTTTATTATTTTCCAAAATTGACACAAGTCAAAACATAACAAACAGAGGAAAAACAAAGCAAAAAAAACTAACAAAACAAAACAACCTCACACATTCACACATCCATTGAGAGATGCTTACTTGAACAAGAGAAAATCCAAAATTAAAAGAAATTAAAATAATAATTACTAAAAAAATGTTTTAAAAATTGATAATATTAATAAAAATATATATTTTTTTTAATCCTATATGTTAGCTCGTTAAAAGCATTGTTACCTGTTTAACCAGACACATTTTCAATCTGATCTAATAGTTGATAGCTGAGTTAAATATATACAATTGCTAGCTAGTGATTGAAATATATTTTATTTGTCAAACAGTCCAAGAAGAAGAAGAAGAATAAAATGTGTGTGTTTGAAGTGTCCAAGTGTAGGAAGTGTGTGTGTGATTAGTGTGTAATTGGCCTCAGGTGAGCAGGGTGTGGCCTCAGGTGAGCAGGGTGTGGCCTGATTGTCTGCAGCATAAAAAGGTGGCCAGCAGACTGAAGGTCAAGCTGTCTGTGGTGTGCTGAGACCGTCAGGTATGGCGTCTTTACCTGTCCACGTGACTCTGCTCCTTTTGCTGCTCTCGTCTTCGTCTCTGTCTCTTCGTTTGGACCATTTCTCCAAGCAGAGTCCTGCGGGGCGTCACCAGGCGGCCTCCAAACACGACCACGAACAGCTTCCCGTGGACCAGCGGCGGCCTCTCAACACGGTCAGTGTGACCTGCCACCCGGACTCCCTGGAGATCCTGATCCGAGCTGACCTGTTTGGCGTGGGGGCGCCCGTCGATAGCTTTGAGCTGCGTCTCGGGGTGGATTACGATCAAGACTTCTGTAGGGCCACACCATCCGCTGTGGACCAGTACAGGATTCTTGTCAGGTTGCTGGACTGTGGCACCAAATACTGGGTAACAAAGAATTACTTTTTTGAAGTTTGCAACTTGATCCAAACTGGTGCTGACGTGATCTTGTCCCCAGATGAACGAGGAGTCTCTGGTCTACACCAACCTGCTCATCTACACTCCTGCTCCTTCACCTGATGGTCTGATCCGAATGGACGAGGCTGTCATTCCAATCGAGTGTCACTACAAAAGGTGTGTTTTTGTCTTTTTTTACATGATGATGCGGTTCTAATGTGTTCTGGTTCTCCACAGGCGCTACAGTCTATCCAGTTCTTCCCTTTCTCCCACATGGGTCCCCTTCAGGTCCACGCAAGCTGCAGTAGAATCTCTGGACTTTAACCTCAGAATTATGTCAAGTAGGTTCATCATTGCACTATTTACACCCTGTTATGGTATATTTCCCATTACATATTTAAGTTCACTATGTAAAGTGGGCCTTAGGACTAAGTTATTTTAAAGTCCCTTAATGTAGTGTTTGTGTTTCATAGCTACTGACTTTCCACTGCCTGTTTGCATGACACGCCTAATACTTTAATAACCTCTAAAGGCCTTAGTGGACAGCACCTTTTTTAGCTCTTATTTCCAAAATTGTGTACACTACTGAGTTGGGGTCTTATGGCCACTTGTGTGGACACTTATACTGCCATCTGGTGGTGTCAGAAGAGTGTAACATACAATGGAATTTGGGGAATAAAGTGTAAAAATAAAAATTTGCATGTCTGTACACATTTGTGTACTTATGGACTATGATTCTTAGTTTTTATTCTAATTAGGGTCCAATAAGCCCAAATGGCAAAGGTAAATAAAAATAAAAAAGCATGTAATCAGCTTGGGCCTTAAGAGGTTAAAGCAGGGGTTTAAAACTAATTTTAGATTGGGGACACACGGAGAAAAATCTACTCCCAAGTGGGCTGGACTGGTAAAATCACGGCATAAATTATAAAAAAAAGGAAATTTCAGACTGTTTAAAAATTTTAAAAAAAAATTTAAATAAAACAAGCACATTCTGAAAGTGGACAAATCATAATGTTTTTTTTTTACACTTGCATGTTGTGGCTAGTAGTTATTTATACTTTCTGAATAAATCATGTAATGTTCATAAGTCAATTTATTAATTTTCAATCTATCAAGATAAAAAAAATAATCAAATTAGTGTTATTTCTGTAGTTGGCTCATTTTCCTTGACTAGTGCACTAACATGTGGTTTATTTTTTGTACATATGTAGCATCTACAAATAATTGCTATTGTGACATCTAGTGGACACATTTAAAACAGCAATTTCTTTCATTCAAAAATTTCAGCCCATTTTTATACTTAGCAAACTCATCCTCTTAGGCCCGCGGGCCGTACGTTTGACACCCCTGATTTAAAGTTTCCATATTTCATGCAACTATGAGATGTAAACAATGCGCCTTTTGGACTGTAATGTCAAAACTGGGCAGTTCATGCCACGGACTACAAGTCCCATAATGCACCGCGGTTCATAGTTAATTCCAACCCTTTATGCAGCGTGCCAAGCAGGGAGGTTATGGCTCCCATTTTTATAGTCTTTGGTATGACTCTGCCGGGGTTTGAACTCACAACCTACCGGCACTCTAACCACAAAGCCACTGAGCAGGTATTGTTGCCAACTCTTCAGTAAGGAAAAATGGGATTGAGACTTTTACTGTACAGCACATATTCTGTACAATTGACCACTTATCAACTTGTTTAAGTCGGGGTCCACGTAAACCTGAATGACTGTCCTTGAAGTTGCAAGATATCTCACTTGCACAATTGTTTGCAATGGATGTTTTGGGAGAAAAGTTTAACTGATTCTTGGCTTTTCTTTAAAGTAAATTAAATTAAAACATAAAGCAAACTTGCTCAAAAGAGGGTGTGACACTGATTTACTGACTGGCTCATTAACATGAACCATGGGAATGGAATTTTAGCGTTGCTTGGCGGTGAAGAAATATTTATATAATCTTGCTCTTGAAACTAAGGCGAAAACAGCGGCAGCTTTGCATCTCGGCAGACTGACCGCCTGTGGGTGTTTTGGAATGGGGGCGGGGTTAACGGCAGCACCCGCCACTGCTCGTTGAGGACCGTAAGAGCCTCCAATAAAACCGTGGAAAAAAAGTTGCCAGATTTGTTGCAGTTTACAAAAGTTGGAAACGCCGCTCAAAGCCCTTGAGTCATTAAATGTTTACGTTCACGTTGCAGATGACTGGCAGTCTGAGAGGAGCTCAAACGTCTACTTCCTGGGAGAGTCCATGTTCATGGAGGCCTCTGTGCGAGTGGGGCACCACATGGGGCTCCGTGTGTTCCTGAGCAGCTGCGTGGCCACGCTGCAGCCCGACATCCACTCCGTGCCCCGCTATGTTTTCATCGAACACGGGTGAGCGTCTCTGAACCGGCAGCCCTTATGGCCACTTTATTAGGTACACCCGAGCCCATCTACAATAGTGTCAGGATGAGAAAATTGTACTTGGAATGCAAAGCTCTGCTAACTAAATCCAGAGTTGCCAACTTTTAACTTGGGAGTGGCTGTGCCAGCAACCTTAGGGTTCCTGGTTCGATCCCCACCTTCTACCAAACTAGTCACGTTTGTGTCCTTGAGCAAGACACAAAGTTAAAGTACCACTGATAGTCACACACTAGATGTGGTGAAATTATTCTCTGCATTTGACCCATCCCTTTGTTCCACCCCCTGTGAGGGGAGCAGTGAGCAGCAGCGGTGGCCGCGCTCGGGAATCATTTTGGTGATTTAGATAGGTCTTGTAATTGCACAAGTACAACAAAACTGTTTTCAGCACAAACCCGTTCAAGATTAGACAAACAGTGTACAGGGTTACAGAACAGGAACGCTGATGGGTTGCCATAAGGTGCCCTGTAAAAGATGGGGAAAAGGTAAAAAAAATACAATCTAGACTGGGGGCCTAGTCTGGAGTGGGAAAAAACCTCCATGCAATGCACACATAAACACGTTACATTTAATCTCAACAGAGGGGCGGGGAGTTGGGGCCCTGGAAGGCGACCGCTGCTATGAAGCGCTGCCATCCAAACATCACCCCGAGGGGAAACAAGCGGTGGTGAAGGTGGGGGTTGGGGGAGGGGGGTTGTGTGCGTGTGTGCCCAATTGTCTTGGGTGTAATGTTTTTATAGACTGAGGCCGATCTGCAAAAGTTCGACTCCAGGTGTCGTTGAGGGAGGGAGGTCAAAAGCGTCCATCATTGAGGTGTACTCGGGTGTTTTTCAGAACAGCCTGGTCCTGTTTTCACAGCGTCCAGACCATTCGAGGGAGTCAAATTGTAGATTAGGATGTTTGTTTTCCGCGAGCAGACAAAACAATGACTTGTCTGTTCTATTCGTCCATTTAATCCCCAATTCCAACCCTTTTATGCTAAGTGCCAAACAGGGAGGTAATGGCTCCCATTTTTATAGTCTTTGGTATGCCTCGGCCAGGGTTTGAACTCACGACCTCACCCTTGCTCCTGATGGGTGGTGGTTAGGGCCTTGCATGGCAGCTCCCGCCATCAGTGTGTGAATGTGGAAAAAGTGTCAAAGCGCTATACAAGTATAACTCATTTAAATGGAATGCTGACTCCTACTTCTGAATAGGTGCCTGCTGGATTCCAAGCTTCCGGGTTCCAAGTCCCATTTCGTAGTCCGCACACAAGACGACAAGCTCCAGTTGGTCATTGACGCTTTCAAGTTCCACAATGAGGACCGAGGAGAGGTTAGTGTCTCCCGCTCTCCAAAGCGAACTTGTGTTGCGGTTCGTGGTATAAGATGACCGCTTCCTGCCCGCAGCTTTACATCACATGCCACCTGAACGCGGTGCCAGTCACTGATGCGGAGGTGCCAAACAAAGCCTGCACTTTCGTCAATGGGAGGAAAGTATTCGCTTAGGTTTGCATGGATAAAAAGGTGTGTGAACAGATTTTCATTTCCAGGTGGAGGTCAGCTGACGGCAACGACTACTTATGTGGGTATTGTCAAAGCGACGTCGGACAAACTCTCAACAAGCCCGCCAAGTTCGGTCCTCGGGGTTTCAGCAAGATGGACGCGTCTCAACCGCAGTGGAGGAGCAGCAGACTTCCTGCTAACGGTATAGCCGCGGCTCCCGCAATGTAACTGGTGCGCCTTTTTTCCGTAACTCTAATCCATTCCAGTTTGGGAAGACGAGGCGCGAGTGGGTCCAATGTTGGTGCTGCCGGGCAAGCAGAAGAGTTGGATGGTTCCTGAGGAAGAGCAGTCTCCAATCCTCCAGAAGTTCGGCAGACCTCAGTATGGCAGCCAGTGGAAGAGCGGCCTCAGCTACAGACAGGGTAATTTATTTCAACCCAAAGTAAATCAGTGTTTTACTACTAGTGTGCCATGGGAGACTATGTAATTTCACCTATTTGGGTTAAAACATTTTTTTGCAAACTAGTAATTATAGTCTGCAATTGTCAGAGCTGTCTAGAGCTCAGCAGAGTAACCGTGTAATATTCTTACATATCAGTAGGTGGCAGCTAATTGCTTTATAGGTGTCAGGAACACATCGTGTGAGACGATAGTTTGTTGTGATCACAATATTTAGACGACGGTGAGAGGCAGGTAAAAGGTATCTAATGCTAAACCACAAATAGGTGAGTGCCCCTAAGAAAAGGCATTTAAGCTTGGAGAAGGCTACGCAGAACAAAACTAAAACCGTACTGGCAAAAAAGTAAACCAACAGAATGCTGGATGACCGCAAAGACTTACTGTGGAGCAAAGACGGCGTCCACAATGTACATCCGAACATGACTTGTCCCCACAAAGGATTGAAACTTAAATAGTCTTGATTGCTAAAACAAAGCAGGGAATAGCCTTTAAGGAAGACATGAAACTGCTACAGGAAAAGCACTAATAGGAGCGTAAGACAAGAACTAAAACACTACATGCAGGAAAACTGCAAAAAACTAAGTCACGGGTAGTGACAGTAGACTTACTTTGAGACAAGAGCTATATTGATGCATGCTTGGTTAGGTTTTAAATTAATATCCAACAATTGCGACTAGGGATGATGTTTGATAAGAAATTATCGAGTTCGAGCCTATTATCGAATCCTCTTATCGAACCGATTCCTTATCGATTCTCTTATCGAGTCCAGATAGGTTGTTGTATACGGAAAAAAACACACTATTTGGTTTAACAAAAGCTCACTTTTATTATATAAGAAAAAAATAAAATCTAATAAATAAATAAATATTGACTGTTACCCCCCCTAAAAAAAAAAAATATTGACTGTTGTTACCCAAAGTATGTTAAGTGGGATTTTTCAGAAAAACAAATATACAGTATCACAAAAACAACCTGTCTCTGTGATCACTATAGGTGTATAAATAATACTATAGTGTTAAATAAAATCAGTCCTTTGGGCACAAAACTGAAAATAATACAGCTCTCCAAAAAGTGTACTTCTGCTATTTGACATAACTGTTTATGATGCTTTGACATTTTTGCACTTTAGTTCTTTATTGAAAGAAAATTCTATGAAGAGAAAAGTTGTTTGCAAATGTGGTTACAATGCTAAAAAATGAAAAGTTAAAGCTAAAAAAAGAAATACACTTTATTGAGTTAAAATCTTTCTTTATAGGGGGAAAGATGTGATGTTATGAGCTAGGGAATTCAACAACTACACTACCCAGCATGCAACGGGAGTGACGAGCATGCGCGGTAGCCCCGAAAAGTGTTGTTGCATGTCGTCACCCGTGAAAGTAAACGTCAAGAACTCAGCCAACACGCCTCGTCTGCATTATTTATAATTAGACACAACACATATACAGTGTGATTTTGTTTACAAGGAAATAAAAACAAAAGTTAAAAAAGGGAGATGTCTTATATATATATATATATATATGTATGTGCTGCGGTTGCTTTAAGAACGTTGCGACAGCTGCCGTAAAGGAGGTGCGTTGCTAGCCTGGTTGCTATGTTTCCGGTTGGTCGTAAAAGTGTTCATGTGTTTGTACCCTGCTCAAATCTCTCAGTTAAGTCATTCATTGGATTATACCTTTTTGTTTTGAACTTTATTATTCCATTGTTTTTCCTGCTTTCCCTATCTGCGCCTGATGACTGAGCTACGTGGCGTAAATTCTTGTAATGTCTCAAGGGGCATTCTGGTCGGGATGTGATTCTTTCCGAGGGATTCGAATAAAGAACCAACTCTTTTTCTTTACTATAGTGGTCTCGATAACGGGTACCGGTTCTTAAAAAGGGATTCGAGTCCGAGGACTCGGTTCTTTTCTTATCGAACAACCGGGAAAACCGGTTTCGAGTATCATCCCTAATTGCGACTACTTTTTACTGTCAACTGAGTTTAATTTTTTTAATGATTTCTGCTGGTGTGTCTGCATGTCTTCAATGCAAAATGTGCCTTGGCTCAAAAAAAGGCTGAAATACACTGAAGTTGGTTATCTTTGCTAAAGTGTGCTTCCATGTTTAGACCTGGAGAAGGGACTACTTCCCGGTCTGGTCACATCAAACCAGAATGAAGAGCTGACCTCTGACAATGAAGATGACATCCCTCTTGAGGAATTCTCCAACTACCTAGAAGGTAAAACAGTATTTTCTTCACTTCCTGACGAGTGATAACCTGATTCTAATCATAGATGATGAGGAAGATGAAAGTGGACCTCCTGAACACACCGTGATCCTTCCAGAGGGTGGACAGGAAGACAACTCCACACTGGATGTAGACCTGTGGCCTGTCGCTCAGTCGGAGACAGATGTGACCCTCTTGTCCAATTCAACTGACTCCCAAATGGACCAGTCTGTAAATGACCCAAAGAGATAATAAAACTAATCAAATCCAATCTGATGTGCTTTTAAATGCAACCTGATGACTAATGGACAAAGCATTTTAACCAACAAATTCATTATTCAGGGTATCCACTGTCTTAAATCCAGTTTGAATTTAAGGCCTTAAAATGTCTAAAATTCTCAATCTTAAATTGATTTATTTAAAACATGCATAAACTTCAGTCTCTTTTTGAATTTTTTTGATGAGGCTAAAACGTAATACAAAATGGAAAGTAGGCTACCTGTGCTGACCTGTCAATTTATTGAGCACCACCAGTGTTACAGCTAAGCATAGCAGCGGACAAAACTAAACAAGAGCCCACAGCAAAGCCAAATGACTTGCATAAGATGGGTAAGTAAAAGTTCAACTGTTTGCCTCCTGAATGATCAATTTGATGCATGCTTAAAGCCGGTGGGTGGAAACGAATAAAGTGTTTAGTACCCAAATGTGCAGCCATCGAGGAGGGAAGCGTTTGTAAACATTGTGGTGAATGATAATGTAAAAGTCAAAAATCCGGGGTACGTCGTGTCAAAAGATGCTGATCCTTGAATTCCTTCTAAGTCTATCTGATAGCTCAGTCACAGATCTTTTTATTACCAAATGTGTTTTATGTCGCACGTTTGCACCAAGAAAAATTCCTAGTTTGTGAACCCATTCTCAAACAATGGCAATAAAACTATTCTGATTCTGAAACGCCACGAAGATAACTGTAGATGGTCCCAAAAAAAAGTCTTACATTTGACATGTTGAAACCTGCAGAGACCCTGATTATTCATAAGTTTACTTTTTTATGAATTGTGATTTAAAGTTGAGTTGCTACAGTTAATAGAGCAAAAAAAAAAGATGGGAAGTCTTGAATTTGACTACAAAATGAGCTTTATGTACTAGTTTCCACAATTATCTACGCATGTCCCAAACTTAGTTAAAATTTCACTGGAATTTCCTACTTTTGTGAATGCAGCTTGTGTGCTTTAAAAATGTAGGCGTGGCTAACATCTATGGAAGTACAATTGTCTCAACTTGTATCTGTATCAATACAATACATATATTAAATGTACAAATACAAATGTGACATACAAATACATTTGTATAAATAAATGTGTATTTGTAAATATATTTTTCAGACTTGAAAATATATCTAAATAAAATGTATAAATGTGACATACAAATCAAGAATTTGTATACATAAACGAGTTTGTAAATATATTTTTGAGATTTCCAGCGCACCCCGCGATCCCGAAGGGAATAAGCGTTATAAAATGGATGGATGGATTGCTTTTGTGTTGAGACATTTCTCCCACAAACCAGATGCTCAAATAAATGTGACCTACACACTCACCTGAACAACCAGCAGAGGGCACTGCAGCCTGATAAGAGATCAGTATCTACATCGGGACAAGGTCATTAAACGGCATTAATACAATAACATAAGCAGCTAGCACAGTCTTTCAGATTAACTGGATGAATTGGCATTGGCTAATACAATGCTAATGTTAGCTGGCTCAGGCCCGTTGTGCATTGTCTCTGTAAAGACGTGGATTGTTTTTGTGCAGATAACTCTGGGCATTTTGCATATAATGCTCTGTGACCCAGACCGCTCTGGCTGCAATGCCCTCTGCTGGTTGTTCAGGGGAGTGTGTAAGTTACATTTATTTGTGCATCTGGTTTGTGGGAGGAATGTCTCATCGACACAAAAGCAAAAAAGCGATCCACATATGCAAATTCGATACAAATACAAAATCAAACATATTCAAATCTCAAAAATATTTTTACAAATACACGTTTATTTATACAAATTCTTGATTCATTTGTATGTCACATTTTTATATTTATAAATGTTATTTGTATATATTTTCAAATCTCAAAAATATATTTACAAATGTGTTTATTTATACAAATTATTTATTTGTATATCACATTTGTACTTGTATTAATATCATATTGATATATATAAGTTGATGTGAGACAATTCTACTTCCATAAACATCCCTTGTACCATTAGAACGAGAGCACCGGAACTGTTTAGCAACGAGTGACAGCCCCAATCAAGTCTTGGAGAATGATTAAGAGTACAAAAGCCCTTAAATTGATATCTCTGTTAAAAACGTTTAAAGTGATTTAGGTAGCCCTTTTTGCCTTTTTTATTTATTTATTTTTTCTTCATATTTTTTCATATTTATTCATATTTAATACTCTATCTGTGTTTGCGTTTTTTTTTATTGATGTTGAAAGTGCCTTGACTTTTGTGTGAATTATAAATGTATGTTTATTGTTCAATAAAATAAAAAATAAAAAAAACAAGCGACAACCGGAAATTGAACCAGAGCCGTGGGAAATTTACAGCCGTCTTCCCAACTTGGCATTTTGTGCGCATGCGTGTCTACGCGGAAGTACCTTAAAATGCAGTGCGCCAGTACCCAGATGTTGTCAACAGTCCCCAAATGGTGAGTAGTGTCTTTAATGGCGCCGAACCCTAAATACAAGCCAATCATAGCCATCTTGATAACATAGAGTAAGACGAACGAACGAAAAGTCGAATGGTTACAGTATTTTTATGTAAAGTTTTATATTGAACTGTTTCTGCTTGCGATTTTAGGCGTTTTGTTTGAAACGAGCCAGAAATCAATGGTTGCTTTTCCATTAACGTCCAGCAGATGTCGACAGTGAGTCGTTAAACTCCATTACCCAAAACAAATATTTCCACCTTCTCTACACACAAGATGCTAAAGCTAAACAATAATGCGAGCAAACTAGTCCACAGGTATGTTTATACACATATGTTTAACTGGCTTTAGGAACAAGTAAACATGGAGGAGAATGACTGAACCAATCAGATCAAGTCTTGCTTAAATACTTGCACCTGTCCTCCCACGTGACCTGATTGCTCAGACCCAGCTTACTATTTGACTCCACACTGAAGCATATTTGTAAGGAATCAACACAATGCTGACCATCTTTCTGTCTTTGGTGCTGCTGTTGTCCCATTCCTCTGCAGTCAGAAACTTCAAGGACGGACCGGTCGTCGACGAAGATGGCCGAGAGTATAAATCCGCCGGCGTCGGCGTGGACGAGGTCGACGCGACGAATGAGGAAAGGCAACCCGTGCAGGTGACGTGCACGGAGAGGTCGATGATCATAGAGGTGATGGCCGAAGTGTTTGGATCGAGACGTCCCGTGTCTCCCGGTGAGCTTTTTCTGGGCGGTGCGGAGCATTCGGGTTCTGGAGCGTGTCAGGCCCTCCCTGCCGCCGACGCCAATTACATCATCAAAGCCGGGCTGCTGGACTGCGGCACCCAGTTATCAGTAAGTACCTGAGACTGGAGCACGTTAATTCAACTAGTTAACTATTGTAAGGTACCCAGTGGCATACGCTGTGGTCATCTACAGCCATACCATTGGGCCCCATGCTCAAATGTGACATTTTATAAGGATAGAAACTTGTTTAATCCCTTGGGAAGTTAAAGTACAGATGATTGTCACACACACACACACACACACACACACTAGGTGTGGGGAAATTATTCTCTGCATTTGACCCATCAACCTGGATCACCCCCTGGGAGGTGAGGGGAGCAGTAAGCAGCAGCGGTGGCCGCGCCTGGGAATCATTTTTTGGTGATCAATTGTCTTGGGTGTGATGATGTAATGTTTTTTATAGACTGAGGCCGATCTGCAAAAGTTCAACTCCAGGTGTCGTTGAGGAGGGAGGGAGGGAGGGAGGGAGGTCAAAAGCGTCCATCATTGAGGTGTCATCGGGGGTGTTTTTCAGGACAGCCTTGTCCTGTTTTCACAGCGTCAAGGCCATTCGAGGGAGTCAAAATGTAGATTAGGATGTTTGTTTTCTGCGAGCAGACAAAACAATGACTTGTCTGTTCATTTAACCCCCAATTCCAACCCTTTATGCTGAGTGCCAAGCAGGGAGGTAATGGCTCTCATTTTTATAGTCTTTGGTATGACTCGGCCGGGGTTTGAACTCACAACCTCTCCAAGGTTTCTCATTGTTATCGCACTGGGTTGAGTTTTTCCTTGCCCCAATGTGGGATCTGAACCGAGGATGTCGTTGTGGCTTGTGCAGCCCTTTGAGACACTTGTGATATGGGGCTATATAAGTAAACATTGATTGATTGATTGATTGATATTTCTTAATTTTTTCATGTTTCATTTCTTTTACACAAATCTTTTAATTTTGACAGTACCACGTAAGATATGTTAATTGCTGAAGCGGTTTTATTGAATGTTAAACAAGCCGAAAAATAGACCCCTTTTGTACACTGTTGAGGGGCTTCAATGCTCAGTAGTGTGCAAGTGTGTTTCTGTATAGTATCTCCAGCCGTGTCCATGTGGTGACATCCATTACGCTATTTTGAGAGGTGAAGTCTTAACTTAGTAGGACATCACCGAAGGCCTAGGTGAGAAACGCACGACCCGCCACTTTAACGTTAGTTTAAACACTAACACTGTTTAAATATTTAATTGATTCTTTAGTGTACCACTAGATGGTGCCCACATACCACTAGTGGTACAAGTACCACCGTTTGAGAATCACTAAAATAGTGTAACAAACATCTATATTCCTCATAGTAGTAGTATTTTGTGTAACCTTAACGATGTATAAATTGTGTTTTTATTTTTCATCTGTAGTTATCCGACGACTCCGTTATTTATTCCAACCATCTGACCTTTTCACCTCAACGCCGTCATGTCATTACAAGGCTGACCCAAGCTGTTATTCCCGTTTCCTGTCACTATAGAAGGTAACATTCTCTATTTTTTACTAAAATTGTTCCACTTAAGTCTTTTATCCATCTGTGCATTATTCCTTTAATCCCAAATGTATTAAATGTTATCAGCAACTATTGTTTCCACAACATTGAAGCTTTCCCTGTGTCAAAAAATACTGCAATTACACTTTCTTTCTAATTTCCTCTTCCAACTGCACTGTTTCTTCCTTTCCCAAATCCACTTTGGTAGTTTTTTATTTCTTTTGACTCATAACATACCAGTCTTTAAGTAGTCATTTTTTCTATAACATTGCTTAAATTTGAAGTCAATGCTATCGGTCTATAATTACCTGCCTCTTCCTGGTTTGCATATTTGAATTACTACAGCTTCTTTCGGTAACACTTTCGTATGGGGAACATATGAACCATTAATTAGTTGCTTATTAACATAGGGTTGGGGTTAGGGTTAGGGAAGACTAAGTTAATGGCTTACTGGTTGTATAATAAGGCCATGCAGAATAAGGCATTAAGTACTTAATTAGTCATTAAGTACTTATTAACAGCCAATATGTTAGGGTTAGGGAAGACTCTTAGTTAATGGCTTACTGGTTGTATAATAAGGCCATGCAGAATAAGGCATTAAGTACTTAATAACTAATTAACAGCCAATGTGTTACTAATCTCCATGTTAATAAGCAACTACCAGGACAACTCAGGACCTTCGTATTGTGAGGCACATGCACTAACCCCTGTCCCACCGTGCTGCCTCAGTATTATAATAAAAGTCATAATTTTACTCAACGCAAGTCAAAACATTACAAGAAAAACTGAACATTTGTGCAACGTTACGATGAAAGTAGGAATTTTACTCAATAACAGTCGCAATTTTACAAGAAAAGCTTAAAATGTTGGCAATTTTATGAAAAGAGTCGTCACTTTACTCGACAAAAATTGCAGTTTAGTAAGAAAACTTTAAGATTTTGGCAATATTATAATCATCTGAATTTTGCTTGGCGAAATTATGACAAAAGTCACAATTTTACTCAAAAAATGTCACTATTTTACAAGAACAACAAAAAAAAATTGGCAATATTGTGATAAAAGTCAGAATTTTATATGAAAAAGTAATCATTTTGCATCAGGACCTTTGTATTGTGAGGCACATGCACTAACCTCTGCTCCACCGTGCTAATTTCAAAATCATTAATTTGCCCATGTTATCTAAGTTTATTTAATTTTTTTGGATCATGTGGTAACTCACCTCGTCTTTTCCTGGGGTCGTTTCAATATTCCACCCAGTTCATTCATAGAACATATCTATAGTGTTTCTAAAGCCATTATCGTTAGTCATTTCCCCAATACTTAAACTAGTTTTTTCTTTACCTTTTATTTCTCTATCATCGCTCTGCACTTTTAACGGATGTTTTTGCTAAAAGTTCTGCTTTTTCTTTATTTCCTCCCACACACTGTCCCATCTTTCATCACATATTTATGTTCACTTGTGACTCCTGACATGTTCTTGATCATTCCCCACACCTGGCCTAATGGAGTTGTTCTATTGATTGATTGACAAAATGTTCTCCGATAGTTCATTTTTTTTGTTGGTCTTTTTACAACATACTTTACTTTTAGCTTGTTGCCTCTTTTACTGGATCATATCATAAATTATGCGTTCTTCTTAATGCTTTATTATGTTCTTTAATTGCATCTCTGCACGCTTGCTTTCACCACACACTGCATTAAAGTCACCACACCAAATGATATTGCCACTCCAGTGCTCAACTGTGGTTTCTAGTTAATGTATTTGTAATTTCTTGCATGGTTTATAGAAGTTTAGCACTTTATACCTATTTTTTAAAATTATTATTCCCTATTTCTGCTCCTACTATTTCTAATTCTTGTTGCTTTTAATATTTTATAATGCATGTCTTCGTGGCAAAATGACATTTAAAAATGTATTAAATATAAAACAAAGTAAAATCCAAAACATAGACTTTAAATTACAATTATTAATTGATTTAAGTTTGAGTTTATTTGGAACATGCATGCATACAACATGATACATCACAATTTCCAGTTTCTCTTTTCAACATGTTCGAAAAGGAGTAGGAAGAAGCAGAGCTTAATCCTACCCCTTTTCCTTTACATAGCAGTTGCTAACACTTTTGTTCACTTCCTGTTCTCAATTTATACACAATGCACTCCATAAGTAATACAAATTAAAAATAGATAAATAAATAATAATTAGTGAAGTAAGTTCTATTTCATATGGTGAGATGAATAAGATTATCTAGAACAGGGTTTTTTTTTTTACCTTGGGACTTACCGCGGTCTGGATTTTGGACGCTGGCGGGCCGGATCCGGCCCACGGGCCCCTGATCTAGAAGATGGATGGCTGGATGCAATAAATTCAGAATGTTTATCATGGTTCTTCTTCTTTGTACTTTGTAAACACTTTAAGTTTGAAGAGTTTCTTGAAGATGATCATATTAGTACATTGTTTCTTTGCATTGTTTCTTTGCTTAAAAAAAATAAATTGTTTTTTAATTATTTTCCAAAATTGACAAAAGTCAAAACATAACAAACAGAGGAAAAACAAAGCAAAAAAAACTAACAAAACAAAACAACCCCACACTCCCTCACACATTCACACATCCATTGAGAGATGCTTACTTGAACAAGAGAAAATCCAAAATTAAAAGAAATTAAAATAATAATTACTAAAAAAATGTTATAAAAATTGATAATATTAATAAAAATATATATTTTTTTAATCCTATATGTTAGCTCGTTAAAAGCATTGTTACCTGTTCAACCAGACACATTTTCAATCTGATCTAATAGTTGATAGCTGAGTTAAATATATACAATTGCTAGCTAGTGATTGAAATATATTTTATTTGTCAAACAGTCCAAGAAGAAGAAGAATAAAATGTGTGTGTTTGAAGTGTCCAAGTGAAGGAAGTGTGTGTGTGATTAGTGTGTAATTGGCCTCAGGTGAGCAGGGTGTGGCCTCAGGTGAGCAGGGTGTGGCCTGATTGTCTGCAGCATAAAAAGGTGGCCAGCAGACTGAAGGTCAAGCTGTCTGTGGTGTGCTGAGACCGTCAGGTATGGCGTCTTTACCTGTCCACCTGACTCTGCTCCTTTTGCTGCTCTCGTCTTCGTCTCTGTCTCTTCGTTTGGACCATTTCTCCAAGCAGAGTCCTGCGGGGCGTCACCAGGCGGCCTCCAAACGCGACCACGAACAGCTTCCCGTGGACCAGCGGCGGCCTCTCAACACGGTCAGTGTGACCTGCCACCCGGACTCCCTGGAGATCCTGATTCGAGCTGACTTGTTCGGCGTGGGGGCGCCCGTCGATAGCTTTGAGCTGCGTCTCGGGGTGGATCACGATCAAGACTTCTGTAGGGCCACACCATCCGCTGTGGACCAGTACAGGATTCTTGTCAGGTTGCTGGACTGTGGCACCAAATACTGGGTAACAAAGAATTACTTTTTTGAAGTTTGCAACTTGATCCAAACTGGTGCTGACTTGATCTTGTCCCCAGATGAACGAGGAGTCTCTGGTCTACACCAACCTGCTCATCTACACTCCTGCTCCTTCACCTGATGGTCTGATCCGAATGGACGAGGCTGTCATTCCAATCGAGTGTCACTACAAAAGGTGTGTTTTTGTCTTTTTTTACATGATGATGCGGTTCTAATGTGTTCTGGTTCTCCACAGGCGCTACAGTCTATCCAGTTCTTCCCTTTCTCCCACATGGGTCCCCTTCAGGTCCACGCAAGCTGCAGTAGAATCTCTGGACTTTAACCTCAGAATTATGTCAAGTAGGTTCATCATTGCACTATTTACACCCTGTTATGGTATATTTCCCATTACATATTTAAGTTCACTATGTAAAGTGGGCCTTAGGACTAAATTATTTTAAAGTCCCTTAATGTAGTGTTTGTGTTTCATAGCTACTGACTTTCCACTGCCTGTTTGCATGACACGCCTAATACTTTAATAACCTCTAAAGGCCTTAGTGGACAGCACCTTTTTTAGCTCTTATTTCCAAAATTGTGTACACTACTGAATTGGGGTCTTATGGCCACTCATGTGGACACTTATACTGCCATCTGGTGGTGTCCGAAGAGTGTAACATACAATGGAATTTGGGGAATAAAGTGTAAAAATAAAAATTTGCATGTCTGTACACATTTGTGTACTTATGGACTATGATTCTTAGTTTTTATTCTAATTAGGGTCCAATAAGCCCAAATGGCAAAGGTAAATAAAAAAGCATGTAATCAGCTTGGGCCTTAAGAGGTTAAAGCAGGGGTGTAAAACTCATTTTAGATCGGGGACACAGAAAAAAATCTACTCCCAAGTGGGCTGGACTGGTAAAATCACGGCATAAATTATTAAAAAAAAGGAAACTACAGACTGTTTAAAAAAAATTAAAAAATTTAAATAAAACAAGCACATTCTGAAAGTGGACAAATCATGATGTTTTTTTTACACTTGCATGTTGTGGCTAGTAGTTATTTATACTTTCTGAATAAATCATGTAATGTTCATAAGTCAATTTATTAATTTTCAATCTATCAAGATAAAAAAAATAATCAAATTAGTGTTATTTCTGTAGTTGGCTCATTTTCCTCGACTAGTGCACTAACATGTGGTTTATTTTTTGTACATATGTAGCATCTACAAAGAATTGCTATTGTGACATCTAGTGGACACATTTAAAACAGCAGTTTCTTTCATTCAAAAATTTCAGCTCATTTTTATACTTAGCAAACTCATCCTCTTAGGTCCGCGGGCCATACGTTTGACACCCCTGATTTAAAGTTTCCATATTTCATGCAACTATGAGACGTAAACAATGTGCCTTTTGGACTGTAATGTCAAAACTGGGCAGTTCATAACACGGACTACAAGTCCCATAATGCACCGCGGTTCATAGTTAATTCCAACCCTTTATGCAGCGTGCCAAGCAGGAGGGAGGTAATGGCTCCCATTTTTATAGTCTTTGGTATGACTCTGCCGGGGTTTGAACTCACAACCTACCGGCACTCTAACCACAAAGCCACTGAGCAGGTATTGTTGCCAACTCTTCAGTAAGGAAAAATGGGATTGAGACTTTTACTGTACAGTACATATTCTGTACAATTGACCACTTATCAACTTGTTTAAGTCGGGGTCCACGTTAATCAATTCATGGTAAACCTGGATGACTGTCCTTGAAGTTGCAAGATATCTCACTTGCACAATTGTTTGCAATGGATGTTTTGGGAGAAAAGTTTAACTGATTCTTGGCTTGTTTTCTTTAAAGTAAATTCAATGAAAACATAAAGCAAACTTGCTCAAAAGACTGGAGGGTGTGACACTGATTTACTGACTGGCTCATTAACATGAACCATGGGAATGGAATTTTAGCGTCCCTTGGCAGTGAAGAAATATTTATATAATCTTGCTCTTGAAACTAAGGCGAAAACAGCGGCAGCTTTGCATCTCGGCAGACTGACCGCCTGTGGGTGTTTTGGAATGGGGGCGGGGCTAACTGCAGCACCCGCCACTGCTCGTTGAGGACCGTAAGAGCCTCCAATAAAACCGTGGGAAAAAAGTTGCCAGATTTGTTGCTGTTTACAAAAGTTGGAAACGCCGCTCAAAGCCCTTGAGTCATTAAATGTTTACGTTCACGTTGCAGATGACTGGCAGTCTGAGAGGAGCTCAAACGTCTACTTCCTGGGAGAGTCCATGTTCATGGAGGCCTCTGTGCGAGTGGGGCACCACATGGGGCTCCGTGTGTTCCTGAGCAGCTGCGTGGCCACGCTGCAGCCCGACATCCACTCCGTGCCCCGCTACGTTTTCATCGAACACGGGTGAGCGTCTCTGAACCGGCGGCCCTTGTGGCCACTTTATTAGGTACACCTGAGCCCATCTACAATAGTGTCAGGATGAGAAAATTCTACTTGGAATGAATAGCTTTGCTAACTGAATCCAGAGTTGCCGGAGGCAATGCCAACTTAACTTGGGAGTGGCCGTGCCAGCAACCTTAGGGTTCCTGGTTCGATCCCCACCTTCTACCAACCTAGTCATGTTGTGTCCTTGAGCAAGACACTTAAAGTTAAAGTACCACTGATAGTCACACACTAGGTGTGGTGAAATTATTTTCTGCATTTGACCCATCCCCCTGTGAGGGGAGCAGTGAGCAGCAGCGGTGGCCACGCTCAGGAATCATTTTGGTGATTTAGATAAGTCTTTATGGTCACTGCACAAGTACAACAAAACTCTGTTTTCAGCACAAACCCGTTCAAGATTAGACAAACAGTGTACAGGGTTACAGAACAGGAACGCTGATGGGTCGCCATAAGGCGACCCATCAGATGGGGGAAAAGGTAAAAAAATACAATCTAGACTGGATGCCTAGTCTAGAGTGGGGAAAAAACCTCCATGCAATGCACACGTAAACACGTTACATTTAATCACAACAAACTCAACAGAGGGGTGGGGAGTTGGGGCCCTGGAAGGCGACCGCTGCTATGAAGCGCTGCCATCCAAACATCACCCCGAGGGGAAACAAGCGGGGGTTGGGGGAGGGGGGTTGTGTGCGTGTGCCCAATTGTCTTGGGCCATTCGAGGGAGTCAAATTGTAGATTAGGATGTTTGTTTTCCGCGAGCAGACAAAACAATGACTTGTCTGTCCTATTCGTCCATTTAATCCCCAATTCCAACCCTTGCTAAGTGCCAAGCAGGGAGGTAATGGCTCCCATTTTTATAGTCTTTGGTATGCCTCGGCCGGGGTTAGAACTCACGACCTCACCCTTGCTCCTGATGGGTGGTGGTTAGGGCCTTGCATGGTAGCTCCTGCCATCAGTGTGTGAATGTGGAAATAGTGTCAAAGCGCTATAAAAGTATAACTCATTTAAATGGAATGCTGACTCCTACTTCTGAATAGGTGCCTGCTGGATTCCAAGCTTCCGGGTTCCAAGTCCCATTTCGTAGTCCGCACACAAGACGACAAGCTCCAGTTGGTCATTGACGCTTTCAAGTTCCACAATGAGGACCGAGGAGAGGTTAGTGTCTCCTGCTCTCCAAAGCGAACTTGTGTTGCGGTTCGTGGTATAAGATGACCGCTTCCTGCCCGCAGCTTTACATCACATGCCACCTGAACGCGGTGCCAGTCACTGATGCGGAGGTGCCAAACAAAGCCTGCACTTTCGTCAACGGGAGGAAAGTATTTGCTTAAATTTGCATGGATGAAAAGGTGTGTGAACAGATTTTAATTTCTAGGTGGAGGTCAGCTGACGGCAACGACTACTTATGTGGGTATTGTCAAAGCGACGTCGGACAAACTCTCAACAAGCCCGCCAAGTTCGGTCCTCGGGGTTTCAGCAAGATGGACGCGTCTCAACCGCAGTGGAGGAGCAGCAGACTTCCTGCTAACGGTATAGTCGCGGCTCCCGCAATGTAACTGGTGCGCCTTTTTTCCGTAACTCTAATCCATTCCAGTTTGGGAAGACGAGGCGCGAGTGGGTCCAATGTTGGTGCTGCCGGCCAAGCAGAAGAGTTGGATGGTTCCTGAGGAAGAGCAGTCTCCAATCCTCCAGAAGTTCGGCAGACCTCAGTATGGCAGCCAGTGGAAGAGCGGCCTCAGCTACAGACAGGGTAATTTATTTCAACCCAAAGTAAATCAGTGTTTTACTACTAGTGTGCCATGGGAGACTACGTAATTTCACCTATTAGGTTTAAAACATTTTTTTGCAAACTAGTAATTATAGTCTGCAATTGTCAGAGCTGTCTAGAGCTCAGCAGAGTAACCGTGTAATACTCTTACATATCAGTAGGTGGCAGCTAATTGCTTTATAGGTGTCAGGAACACATCGTGTGAGACGATGGTTTGTTGTGATCACAATATTTAGACGGTGAGAGGCAGGTAAAAGGTATCTAATGCTAAACCACAAATAGGTGAGTGCCCCTAAGAAAAGGCATTTAAGCTTGGAGAAGGCTACGCAGAACAAAACTAAAACCGAACTGGCAAAAAAGTAAACCAACAGAATGCTGGACGACCGCAAAGACTTACTGTGGAGCAAAGACGGCGTCCACAATGTACATCCGAACATGACTTGTCCCCACAAAGGATTGAAACAACTTAAATAGTCTTGATTGCTAAAACAAAGCAGGGAATAGCCTTTAAGGAAGACATGAAACTGCTGCAGGAAAAGCACTAATAGGAGCGTAAGACAAGAACTAAAACACTACATGCAGGAAAACCGCAAAAACTCTAAGTCACGGGTAGTGACAGTAGACTTGCTTTGAGACAAGAGCTATATTGATGCATGCTTGGTTAGGTTTTAAATTAATATCCAACAATTGCGACTAGGGATGATGTTTGATAAGAAATTATCGAGTTTCAGCCTATTATCGAATCCTCTTATCGAACCGATTCCTTATCGATTCTCTTATCGAGTCCAGATAGTGTGTTTTTTTTTCCATATACAACAACTTATTTGGTTTAACAAAAGCTCACTTTTATTATATAAGAAAAAAATAAAATCTAATAAATAAATATTGACTGTTGCCCCCCTAAAATAAAAAAAATAAATATTGACTGTTACCCAAAGTATATTAAGTGGGATTTTTCAGAAAAACAAAAATATACAGTATCACAAAAACAACCTGTCTCTGTGATCACTATAGGTGTATAAGTAATAATATAGTGTTAAATAAAATCAGTCCCTTGGGCACAAAACTGAAAATAATACAGCTCTCCAAAAAGTGTACTTCTGCTATTTGACATAACTGTTTATGATGCTTTGACATTTTTGCACTTTAGTTCTTTATTGAAAGAAAATTCTATGAAGAGAAAAGTTGTTTGCAAATGTGGTTACAATGCTAAAAAATGAAAAGTTAAAGCTAAAAAAAGAAATACACTGAGTTATAATCTTTCTTTATAGGGGGAAAGATGTGATGTTATGAGCTAGGGAATTCAACAACTACACTACCCAGCATGCAACGGGAGTGACGAGCATGCGCGGTAGCCCCGAAAAGTGTTGTTGCATGTCGTCACCCGTGAAAGTAAACGTCAAGAACTCAGCCAACACTCCTCGTCTGCATTATTTATAATTAGACTCAACACATATACAGTGTGATTTTGTTTACAAGGAAATAAAAACAAAAGTTAAAAAAGGGAGATGTCTTATATATATATATATATATATATGTATGTGCTGCGGTTGCTTTAAGAACGTTGTGACAGCTGCCGTAAAGGAGGTGCGTTGCTAGCCTGGTTGCTATGTTTCCGGTTGGTCGTAAAAGTGTACATGTGTTTGTACCCTGCTCAAATCTCCGTTAAGTCATTCATTGGATTATACCTTTTGTTTTGAACTTTATTATTCCATTGTTTTTCCTGCTTTCCCTATCTGCGCCTAATGACTGAGCTACGTGGCGTAAATTCTTGTAATGTCTCAAGGGGCATTCTGGTCGGGATGTGATTCTTTCCGAGGGATTCGAATAAAGAACCAACTCTTTTTCTTTACTATAGTGGTCTCGATAACGGGTACCGGTTCTTAAAAAGGGATTCGAGTCCGAGGACTCGGTTCTTTTCTTATCGAACAACCGGGAAAACCGGTTTCGAGTATCATCCCTAATTGCGACTACTTTTTACTGTCAACTGAGTTTAATTTTTTTAATGATTTCTGCTGGTGTGTCTGGATGTCTTCAATGCAAAATGTGCCTTGGCTCAAAAAAAGGCTGAAAAACACTGAAGTTGGTTATCTTTGCTAAAGTGTGCTTCCATGTTTAGACCTGGAGAAGGGACTACTTCCCGGTCTGGTCACATCAAACCAGGATGAAGAGCTGACTTCTGACAATGAAGATGACATCCCTCTTGAGGAATTCTCCAACTACCTAGAAGGTAAAACAGTATTTTCTTCACTTCTATGACGAGTGATAACCTGATTCTAATCATAGATGATGAGGAAGATGAAAGTGGACCTTCTGAACACACCGTGATCTTTCCAGAGGGTGGACAGGAAGACAACTCCACACTGGATGTAGACCTGTGGCCTGTCGCTCAGTCGGAGACAGATGTGACCCTCTTGTCCAATTCAACTGACTCCCAAATGGACCAGTCTGTAAATGACCCGAAGAGATAATAAAAACTAATCAAATCCAATCTGATGTGCTTTTAAATGCAACTCGATGACTAATGGATAAAGCATTTTAACCAACAAATTCATTATTCAGGGTATCTACTGTCTTAAATCCAATTTGAATTTAAGGCCTTAAAATGTCTAAAATTCTCAATCTTAAATTGATTTATTTAAAACTTGCATAAACTTCACTCTATTTGACATTTTTTTGATGAGGCTAAAACGTAATACAAAATGGAAAGTAGGCTACCTGTGCTGGCCTGTCAATTTATTGAGCACCACCAGTGTTACAGCTAAGCATAGCAGCGGACAAAACTAAACAAGAGCCCACAGCAAAGCCAAATGACTTGCATAAGATGGGTAAGTAAAAGTTCAACTGTTTGCCTCCTGAATGATCAATTTGATGCATGCTTAAAGCCGGTGGGTGGAAACGAATAAAGTGTTTAGTACCCGAATGTGCAGCCATCGAGGAGGGAAGCGTTTGTAAACGTTGTGGTGAATGATAATGTAAAAGTCAAAAATCCGGGGTATGTCGTGTCAAAAGATGCTGATCCTTTAATTCCTTCTAAGTCTATCTGATAGCTCAGTCACAGATCTTTTTATTACCAAATATGTGTTTTATGTCGCACGTTTGCACCAAGAAAATTCCTAGTTTGTGAACCCATTCTCAAACAATGGCAAAACGATTCTGATTCTGAAATGCCACGAAGATAAATGTAGATGGTCCCAAAAAAAAGTCTTACATTTGACATGTTGAAACCTGCAGAGACCCTGATTATTCATAAGTTTACTTTTTATGAATTGTGATTTAAAGTTGAGTTGCTACAGTTAATAGAGCAAAAAAAAAAAGATGGTAAGTCTTGAATTTGACTACAAAATGAGCTTTGTGTACTAGTTTCCACAATTATCTACGCATGTCCCAAACTTAGTTAAACTTTCACTGGAACTTCCTACTTTTATGAATGCAACTTGTGTGCTTTAAAAATGTAGGCGTGGCTAACATCTATGGAAGTACAATTGTCTCACATCAACTTATATCTATATCAATACAATACATATGCATATATTAAATGTACAAATACAAATGTGACATACAAATACATTTGTATAAATAAATGCGTATTTGTAAATATATTTTTCAGACTTGAAAATATATCTAAATAAAACATATAAATGTGACATACAAATCAAGAATTTGTATACATAAATGTGTTTGTAAATATATTTTTGAGATTTCCAGCGCACCCCGCGATCCCGAAGGGAATAAGCGTTATAAAATGGATGGACGGATTGCTTTTTTGCTTTTGTGTTGAGACATTCCTCCCACAAACCAGATGCTCAAATAAATGTGACCTACACACTCTCCTGAACAACCAGCAGAGGGCACTGCAGCCTGATAAGAGATCAGTATCTACATCGGGACAAGGTCATTAAACGGCATTAATACAATAACATAAGCAGCTAGCAGTCTTTCAGATTAACTGGATAAATTGGCATTGGCTAATACAATGCTAATGTTCGCTGGCTCAGGCCCGTTGTGCGTTTTCTCTTGTGCAGAGAACTCCGGGCATTTTGCATATATGCTCTGTGACCCAGACCGCTCTGGCTGCAATGCCCTCTGCTGGTTGTTCAGGGGAGTGTGTAGGTCACATTTATTTGTGCGTCTGGTTTGTGGGAGGAATGTCTCACCGACACAAAAGCGATCCACATATGCAATTATGATACAAATACAAAATCAAACATATTTATATTCAAATCTCAAAAATATTTTTGAAAATGTACGTTTATTTATACAAATTCTTGATTCATTTGTATGTCACATTTTTATATTTATAAATGTTATTTGTATATATTTTCAAATCTCAAATATATATTTACAAATACGCGTTTATTTATACAAATTATGTATTTGTATATCACATTTGTACTTGTATTAATATCATATTGATATATATAAGTTGATGTGAGACAATTCTACTTCCATAAACATCCCTTGTCCCATTAGAACGAGAGTACCGGAACTGTTTAGCAACGAGTGACAACCCCAATCAAGTCTTGGAGAATGATTAAGAGTACAAAAGCCCTTAAATTGATATCTCTGTTAAAAACATTTAAAGTGATTTAGGTAGCCCTTTTTGTCTTTTTTATTTATTTAATCTTTTCTTATTTTTTCATATTTAATCATATTTAATACTCTATCTGTGTTTGCGTTTTTTTTTTTATTGATGTTGAAAGTGCCTTGACTTTTGTGTGAATTATAAATGTATGTTTATTGTTCAATAAAATAAAAATAAAAAATAAAAAAAAACAAGCGACAACCGGAAATTGAACCAGAGCCGTGGGAAATTTACAGCCGTCTTCCCAACTCGGCATTTTGTGCGCATGCGTGTTTACGCGGAAGTACCTTAAAATGCAGTGCGCCAGTACCCGGATGTTGTCAACAGGCCCCAAATGGTGAGTAGTGTCTTTAATGGCGCCAAACCCTAAATACAAGCCAATCATAGCCATCTTGATAACGTAGAGTAAGATGAACGAACGAAAAGTCGAATGGTTACAGTATTTGAATGTAAAGTTTTATATTGAACTGTTTCTGCTTGCGATTTTAGGCGTTTTGTTTGAAACGAGCCAGAAATCAATGGTTGCTTTTCCACTAACGTCCAGCAGATGTCGACAGTGAGTCGTTAAACTCCGTTACCCAAAACAAACATTTCCACCTTCTCTACACACAAGATGCTAAAGCTAAACAATAATGCGAGCAAACTAGTCCACAGGTATGTTTATACACATAAGTTTAACTGGCTTTAGGAACAAGTAAACATGGAGGAGAATGACTGAACCAATCAGATCAAGTCTTGCTTAAATACTTGCACCTGTCCTCCCACGTGACCTGATTGCTCAGACCCAGCTTACTATTTGACTCCACACTGAAGCATATTTGTAAGGAATCAACACAATGCTGACCATCTTTCTGTCTTTGGCGCTGCTGTTGTCCCATTCCTCTGCAGTCAGAAACTTCAAGGACGGACCGGTCGTCGACGAAGATGGCCGAGAGTATAAATCCGCCGGCGTCGGCGTGGACGAGGTCGACGCGACGAATGAGGAAAGGCAACCCGTGCAGGTGACGTGCACGGAGAGGTCGATGATCATAGAGGTGATGGCCGAAGTGTTTGGATCGAGACGTCCCGTGTCTCCCGGAGAGCTTTTTCTGGGCGGTGCGGAGCATTCGGGTTCTGGAGCGTGTCAGGCCCTCCCTGCCGCCGACGCCAATTACATCATCAAAGCCGGGCTGCTGGACTGCGGCACCCAGTTATCAGTAAGTACCTGAGACTGGAGCACGTTAATTCAACTAGTTAACTATTGTAAGGTACCCAGTGGCATACGCTGTGGTCATCTACAGCCATACCATTGGGCCCCATGCTCAAATGTGACATTTTATAAGGATAGAAACTTGTTTAATCCCTTGGGAAGTTAAAGTACAGATGATTGTCACACACACACACACACACACACACACTAGGTGTGGGGAAATTATTCTCTGCATTTGACCCATCAACCTGGATCACCCCCTGGGAGGTGAGGGGAGCAGTAAGCAGCAGCGGTGGCCGCGCCTGGGAATCATTTTTGGGTGATCAATTGTCATGTTTTTTATAGACTGAGGCCGATCTGCAAAAGTTCAACTCCAGGTGTCGTTGAGGAGGGAGGGAGGGAGGGAGGGAGGTCAAAAGCGTCCATCATTGAGGTGTCATCGGGGGTGTTTTTCAGGACAGCCTTGTCCTGTTTTCACAGCGTCAAGGCCATTCGAGGGAGTCAAAATGTAGATTAGGATGTTTGTTTTCTGCGAGCAGACAAAACAATGACTTGTCTGTTCATTTAACCCCCAATTCCAACCCTTTATGCTGAGTGCCAAGCAGGGAGGTAATGGCTCTCATTTTTATAGTCTTTGGTATGACTCGGCCGGGGTTTGAACTCACAACCTCTCCAAGGTTTCTCATTGTTATCGCACTGGGTTGAGTTTTTCCTTGCCCCAATGTGGGATCTGAACCGAGGATGTCGTTGTGGCTTGTGCAGCCCTTTGAGACACTTGTGATATAGGGCTATATAAGTAAACATTGATTGATTGATTGATTGATATTTCTTAATTTTTTCATGTTTCATTTCTTTTACACAAATCTTTTAATTTTGACAGTACCACGTAAGATATGTTAATTGCTGAAGCGGTTTTATTGAATGTTAAACAAGCCGAAAAATAGACCCCTTTTGTACACTGTTGAGGGGCTTCAATGCTCAGTAGTGTGCAAGTGTGTTTCTGTATAGTATCTCCAACCGTGTCCATGTGGTGACATCCATTACGCTATTTTGAGAGGTGAAGTCTTAACTTAGTAGGACATCACCGAAGGCCTAGGTGAGAAACGCACGACCCGCCACTTTAACGTTAGTTTAAACACTAACACTGTTTAAATATTTAATTGATTCTTTAGTGTACCACTAGATGGTGCCCACATACCACTAGTGGTACAAGTACCACCGTTTGAGAATCACTAAAATAGTGTAACAAACATCTATATTCCTCATAGTAGTAGTATTTTGTGTAACCTTAACGATGTATAAATTGTGTTTTTATTTTTCATCTGTAGTTATCCGACGACTCCGTTATTTATTCCAACCATCTGACCTTTTCACCTCAACGCCGTCATGTCATCACAAGGCTGACCCAAGCTGTTATTCCCGTTTCCTGTCACTATAGAAGGTAACATTCTCTATTTTTTACTAAAATTGTTCCACTTAAGTCTTTTATCCATCTGTGCATTATTCCTTTAATCCCAAATGTATTAAATGTTATCAGCAACTATTGTTTCCACAACATTGAAGCTTTCCCTGTGTCAAAAACTACTGCAATTACACTTTCTTTCTAATTTCCTCTTCCAACTGCACTGTTTCTTCCTTTCCCAAATCCACTTTGGTAGTTTTTTATTTCTTTTGACTCATAACATACCAGTCTTTAAGTAGTCATTTTTTCTATAACATTGCTTAAATTTGAAGTCAATGCTATCGGTCTATAATTACCTGCCTCTTCCTGGTTTGCATATTTGAATTACTACAGCTTCTTTCGGTAACACTTTCGTATGGGGAACATATGAACCATTAATTAGTTGCTTATTAACATAGGGTTGGGGTTAGGGTTAGGGAAGACTCTTAGTTAATGGCTTACTGGTTGTATAATAAGGCCATGCAGAATAAGGCATTAAGTACTTAATAACTAATTAACAGCCAATGTGTTACTAATCTCCATGTTAATAAGCAACTACCAGGACAACTCAGGACCTTCGTATTGTGAGGCACATGCACTAACCCCTGTCCCACCGTGCTGCCTCAGTATTATAATAAAAGTCATAATTTTACTCAACGCAAGTCAAAACATTACAAGAAAAACTGAACATTTGTGCAACGTTACGATGAAAGTAGGAATTTTACTCAATAACAGTCGCAATTTTACAAGAAAAGCTTAAAATGTTGGCAATTTTATGAAAAGAGTCGTCACTTTACTCGACAAAAATTGCAGTTTAGTAAGAAAACTTTAAGATTTTGGCAATATTATAATCATCTGAATTTTGCTTGGCGAAATTATGACAAAAGTCACAATTTTACTCAAAAAATGTCACTATTTTACAAGAACAACAAAAAAAAATTGGCAATATTGTGATAAAAGTCAGAATTTTATATGAAAAAGTAATCATTTTGCATCAGGACCTTTGTATTGTGAGGCACATGCACTAACCTCTGCTCCACCGTGCTAATTTCAAAATCATTAATTTGCCCATGTTATCGAAGTTTATTTAATTTTTTTGGATCATGTGGTAACTCACCTGGTCTTTTCCTGGGGTCGTTTCAATATTCCACCCAGTTCATTCATAGAACATATCTATAGTGTTTCTAAAGCCATTATCGTTAGTCATTTCCCCAATACTTAAACTAGTTTTTTCTTTTCCTTTTATTTCTCTAACTATCATCGCTCTGCACTTTTAACGGATGTTTTTGCTAAAAGTTCTGCTTTTTCTTTATTTCCTCCCACACACTGTCCCATCTTTCATCACATATTTATGTTCACTTGTGACTCCTGACATGTTCTTGATCATTCCCCACACCTGGCCTAATGGAGTTGTTCTATTGATTGATTGACAAAATGTTCTCCGATAGTTCTTTTTTTTTGTTGGTCTTTTTACAACATACTTTACTTTTAGCTTGTTGCCTCTTTTACTGGATCATATCATAAATTATGCGTTCTTCTTAATGCTTTATTATGTTCTTTAATTGCATCTCTGCACGCTTGCTTTCACCACACACTGCATTAAAGTCACCACACCAAATGATATTGCCACTCCAGTGCTCAACTGTGGTTTCTAGTTAATGTATTTGTAATTTCTTGCATGGTTTATAGAAGTTTAGCACTTTATACCTATTTTTTAAAATTATTATTCCCTATTTCTGCTCCTACTATTTCTAATTCTTGTTGCTTTTAATATTTTATAATGCATGTCTTCGTGGCAAAATGACATTTAAAAATGTATTAAATATAAAACAAAGTAAAATCCAAAACATAGACTTTAAATTACAATTATTAATTGATTTAAGTTTGAGTTTATTTGGAACATGCATGCATACAACATGATACATCACAATTTCCAGTTTCTCTTTTCAACATGTTCGAAAAGGAGTAGGAAGAAGCAGAGCTTAATCCTACCCCTTTTCCTTTACATAGCAGTTGCTAACACTTTTCTTCACTTCCTGTTCTCAATTTATACACAATGCACTCCATAAGTAATACAAATTAAAAATAGATAAATAAATAATAATTAGTGAAGTAAGTTCTATTTCATATGGTGAGATGAATAAGATTATCTAGAACAGGGTTTTTTTTTTTTACCTTGGGACTTACCGCGGTCTGGATTTTGGACGCTGGCGGGCCGGATCCGGCCCACGGGCCCCTGATCTAGAAGATGGATGGCTGGATGCAATAAATTCAGAATGTTTATCATGGTTCTTCTTCTTTGTACTTTGTAAACACTTTAAGTTTGAAGAGTTTCTTGAAGATGATCATATTAGTACATTGTTTGATTTCTTTGCTTAAAAAAAATAAATTGTTTTTTAATTATTTTCCAAAATTGACAAAAGTCAAAACATAACAAACAGAGGAAAAACAAAGCAAAAAAAACTAACAAAACAAAACAACCCCACACTCCCTCACACATTCACACATCCATTGAGAGATGCTTACTTGAACAAGAGAAAATCCAAAATTAAAAGAAATTAAAATAATAATTACTAAAAAAATGTTATAAAAATTGATAATATTAATAAAAATATATATATTTTTAATCCTATATGTTAGCTCGTTAAAAGCATTGTTACCTGTTCAACCAGACACATTTTCAATCTGATGTAATAGTTGATAGCTGAGTTAAATATATACAATTGCTAGCTAGTGATTGAAATATATTTTATTTGTCAAACAGTCCAAGAAGAAGAAGAATAAAATGTGTGTGTTTGAAGTGTCCAAGTGAAGGAAGTGTGTGTGTGATTAGTGTGTAATTGGCCTCAGGTGAGCAGGGTGTGGCCTCAGGTGAGCAGGGTGTGGCCTGATTGTCTGCAGCATAAAAAGGTGGCCAGCAGACTGAAGGTCAAGCTGTCTGTGGTGTGCTGAGACCGTCAGGTATGGCGTCTTTACCTGTCCACCTGACTCTGCTCCTTTTGCTGCTCTCGTCTTCGTCTCTGTCTCTTCGTTTGGACCATTTCTCCAAGCAGAGTCCTGCGGGGCGTCACCAGGCGGCCTCCAAACAAGACCACAAACAGCTTCCCGTGGACCAGCGGCGGCCTCTCAACACGGTCAGTGTGACCTGCCACCCGGACTCCCTGGAGATCCTGATCCGAGCTGACCTGTTCGGCGTGGGGGCGCCCGTCGATAGCTTTGAGCTGCGTCTCGGAGTGGATCACGATCAAGACTTCTGTAGGGCCACACCATCCGCTGTGGACCAGTACAGGATTCTTGTCAGGTTGCTGGACTGTGGCACCAAATACTGGGTAACAAAGAATTACTTTTTTGAAGTTTGCAACTTGATCCAAACTGGTGCTGACTTGATCTTGTCCTCAGATGAACGAGGAGTCTCTGGTCTACACCAACCTGCTCATCTACACTCCTGCTCCTTCACCTGATGGTCTGATCCGAATGGACGAGGCTGTCATTCCAATCGAGTGTCACTACAAAAGGTGTGTTTTTGTCTTTTTTTACATGATGATGTGGTTCTAATGTGTTCTGGTTCTCCACAGGCGCTACAGTCTATCCAGTTCTTCCCTTTCTCCCACATGGGTCCCCTTCAGGTCCACGCAAGCTGCAGTAGAATCTCTGGACTTTAACCTCAGAATTATGTCAAGTAGGTTCATCATTGCACTATTTACACCCTGTGATGGTATATTTCCCATTACATATTTAAGTTCACTATGTAAAGTGGGCCTTAGGACTAAATTATTATAAAGTCCCTTAATGTAGTGTTTGTGTTTCATAGCTACTGACTTTCCACTGCCTGTCTGTTTGCAGGCCCCACTTATACTTTAATAACCTCTAAAGGCCTTAGTGGACAGCACCTTTTTTAGCTCTTATTTCCAAAATTGTGTACACTACTGAATTGGGGTCTTATGGCCACTCATGTGGACACTTATACTGCCATCTGGTGGTGTCCGAAGAGTGTAACATACAATGGAATTTGGGGAATAAAGTGTAAAAATAAAAATTTGCATGTCTGTACACATTTGTGTACTTATGGACTATGATTCTTAGTTTTTATTCTAATTAGGGTCCAATAAGCCCAAATGGCAAAGGTAAATAAAAAAAAAAGCATGTAATCAGCTTGGGCCTTAAGAGGTTAAAGCAGGGGTGTAAAACTCATTTTAGATCGGGGACACAGAAAAAAATCTACTCCCAAGTGGGCTGGACTGGTAAAATCACGGCATAAATTATTTAAAAAAAGGAAACTACAGACTGTTTAAAAAAAATTAAAAAATTTAAATAAAACAAGCACATTCTGAAAGTGGACAAATCATGATGTTTTTTTTACACTTGCATGTTGTGGCTAGTAGTTATTTATACTTTCTGAATAAATCATGTAATGTTCATAAGTCAATTTATTAATTTTCAATCTATCAAGATAAAAAAAATAATCACATTAGTGTTATTTCTGTAGTTGGCTCATTTTCCTTGACTAGTGCACTGACATGTGGTTTATTTTTTGTACATATGTAGCATCTACAAATAATTGCTATTGTGACATCTAGTGGACACATTTAAAACAGCAATTTCTTTCATTCAAAAATTTCAGCCCATTTTTATACTTAGCAAACTCATCCTCTTAGGCCCGCGGGCCGTACGTTTGACACCCCTGATTTAAAGTTTCCATTCTTCATGCAACTATGAGATGTAAACAATGTGCCTTTTAGACTGTAATGTCAAAACTGGGCAGTTCATAAGACGGACTACAAGTCCCATAATGCACCGCGGTTCATAGTTAATTCCAACCCTTTATGCTGAGTGCCAAGCAGGGAGGTAATGGCTCCCATTTTTATAGTCTTTGGTATGACTCTGCCGGGGTTTGAACTCACAACCTACCGGCACTCTAACCACAAGGCCACTGAGCAGGTATTGTTGCCAACTCTTCAGTAAGGAAAAAAATGGGATTGATTGAGACTTTTATTAGTAGATTGCACTGTACAGTACAATTGACCACTTAACTTGTTTAAGTCGGGGTCCACGTTAATCAATTCATGGTAAACATGGATGACTGTCCTTAGAGTTGAAAGATATAGATGGAAAATTTTAACTGTTTCTTGGCTTGTTTTAAAGCAGGGGTGTCCAAAGTGGGCCATTTGCGACCCGCAGCTAATTGTTTACCGGCCTGCCACACATTCTGGAAATACTATTGTAAAAATAAAAAAAGAACATTAAAAAAAGTGGAATGATGTGAAATCTAACGAGAAAAAGTTGCAATGTTGACACAAAAGCTGCCATGCAGGCTGTTTTTGTTTTGTTTTGTCTTTATATTTCTTTTTTTGCCACTGCTCAAATGACAAAAAAATCCATGTTATAATGAATTATTTTCAGGGCTCCAATTACTTCAAATATTTCACTTTAAAATGTTTTGTGGTAAATATTGCATATATTGTGTAGTAGCCATATACAAACATCAAAGTTCTTTGACAAAAGCGCATAAAACAAAATAATAGTTCCAGCATAAAATCGACAGATATATCTGAAGTTGATCTCGTAACTTAAGTGTTGAAAGTAAAAGAAAAACATAATGTATCACTTTGAGTGGGGCACCTTTTATATTTATAAATATATTTAGTGATTTTTTTAAAAATTTTTTTCACTGATTACTCAAAAATATGAAAGAAATAAAATCAATGGTGTCCTGCATTGGTCTTTTAGGGCTCTAATTACTAATACTGCATATTTCAGTTTTATTATTAAAAAACTAAGTTGTTTTTGACAAAAGCCATAAAAAAATTTTTTAATTTGTATTACTTTATATCAACTTGAGGTTGATATAGCAATTTACTGTAAGCATTAAATTTAAAAAAAAAAAAATTATAATCCGACTTATTTTTAACATTTTAATGACTAAGACCTTTATAGTCCCCGGGACCCCTAAAGGTAAAATTAATAAAAAAAATCCATTTATTTGGTTATGGTTTGAAAATGAAAAATATCAAAATGGCCCCCGCATGCTTTAATTTTACCGTGTGCGGCCCTCAGTGGAAAAAGTTTGGACACCCCTGTTAAAGTAAATTCAATTAGAATATAAATTCAATTTTCTCAAAAGACTGGAGGGTGTGACACTGATCTACTGACTGGCTCATTAACATGAACCATGGGAATGGAGTTTTAGCGTCGCTTGGCAGTGAAGAAATATTTATATAATCTTGCTCTTGAAACTAAGGCGAAAACGGCGGCAGCTTTGCATCTCTGCAGACCTGTGGGTGTTTTGGAATGGGGGCGGGGCTAACGGCAGCACCCGCCACTGCATTTTGAGGACCGTAAGAGCCTCCAATAAAACCGGGGGAAAAAAGTTGCCAGATTTGTCGCTGTTTACAAAAGTTGTAAACGCCGCTCAAAGCCCTTTTTTGGCAAACTGCTGTCATTAAATGTTTACGTTCATGTTGCAGATGACTGGCAGTCTGAGAGGAGCTCAAACGTCTACTTCCTGGGAGAGTCCATGTTCATGGAGGCCTCTGTGCGAGTGGGGCACCACATGGGGCTCCGTGTGTTCCTGAGCAGCTGCGTGGCCACGCTGCAGCCCGACATCCACTCCGTGCCCCGCTATGTTTTCATCGAACACGGGTGAGCGTCTCTGAACCGGCAGCCCTTATGGTCACTTTATTAGGTACACCCGAGCCCATCTACAATAGTGTCAGAATGAGAAAATTGTACTTGGAATGAATAGCTTTGCTAACTGAATCCAGAGTTGCCAACTTTTAACTTGGGAGTGGCTGTGCCAGCAACCTTAGGGTTCCTGGTTCAATCCCCACCTTCCAAGCTAGTCACGTTGTGTCCTTGAGCAAGACACAAAGTTAAAGTACCACTGATAGTCACACACTAGATGTGGTGAAATTATTCTCTGCATTTGACCCATCCCTTTGTTCCACCCCCTGTGAGGGGAGCAGTGAGCAGCAGCGGTGGCCACGCTCGGGAATCATTTTGGTGATTTAGATAGGTCTTGTAATTGCACAAGTACAACAAAACTCTGTTTTCAGCACAAACCCATTCAAGATTAGACAAACAGTGTACAGGGTTACAGAACAGGAACGCTGATGGGTTGCCATAAGGTGCCCTGTAAAAGATGGGGAAAAGGTAAAAAAATACAATCTAGACTGGGGGTCTGGAGTGGGGAAAAAACCTCCATGCAATGCACACATAAACACGTTACATTTAATCACAACAAACTCAACAGAGGGGCGGGGAGTTGGGGCCCTGGAAGGCGACCGCTGCTATGAAGCGCTGCCATCCAAACATCACCCTGAGGGGAAACAAGAGGTGGTGAAGGCGTGGGGAGGGGGGTTGTGTGCGTGTGTGCCCAATTGTCTTGGGTGTGATGTAATGTTTTTTATAGACTTTGGCCGATCTGCAAAAGTTCGACTCCAGGTGTCGTTGAGGAGGGAGGGAGGTCAAAAGCGTCCATCATTGTGGTGTACTCTGGTGTTTTTCAGAACAGCCTGGTCCTGTTTTCACAGCGTCCAGGCCATTCGAGGGAGTCAAATTGTAGATTAGGATGTTTGTTTTCCGCGAGCAGACAAAACAATGACTTGTCTGTTCTATTCGTCCATTTAATCCCCAATTCCAACTCTTTATGCTGAGTGCCAAGCAGGGAGGTAATGGCTCCCATTTTTATAGTCTTTGGTATGCCTCAGCCGGGGTTTAAACTCACGACCTCAGCCTTGCTCCTGATGGGTGGTGGTTAGGGCCTTGCATGGCAGCTCCTGCCATCAGTGTGTGAATGTGGAAATAGTTTTCAAAGCGCTATAAAAGTATAACTCATTTAAAAGGAATGCTGACTCCTACTTCTGAATAGGTGCCTGCTGGATTCCAAGCTTCCGGGTTCCAAGTCCCATTTCGTAGTCCGCACACAAGACGACAAGCTCCAGTTGGTCATTGACGCTTTCAAGTTCCACAATGAGGACCGAGGAGAGGTTAGTGTCTCCTGCTCTCCAAAGCGAACTTGTGTTGCGGTTCGTGGTATAAGATGACCGCTTCCTGCCCGCAGCTTTACATCACATGCCACCTGAACGCGGTGCCAGTCACTGATGCGGAGGTGCCAAACAAAGCCTGCACTTTCGTCAATGGGAGGAAAGTATTCGCTTAGGTTTGCATGGATAAAAAGGTGTGTGAACAGATTTTGATTTCCAGGTGGAGGTCAGCTGACGGCAACGACTACTTATGTGGGTATTGTCAAAGCGACGTCGGACAAACTCTCAACAAGCCCGCCAAGTTCGGTCCTCGGGGTTTCAGCAAGATGGACGCGTCTCAACCGCAGTGGAGGAGCAGCAGACTTCCTGCTAACGGTATAGTCGCGGCTCCCGAAATGTAAATGGTGCGCCTTTTTTCTGTAACTCTAATCCATTCCAGTTTGGGAAGACGAGGCGCGAGTGGGTCCAATGTTGGTGCTGCCGGGCAAGCAGAAGAGTTGGATGGTTCCTGAGGAAGAGCAGTCTCCAATCCTCCAGAAGTTCGGCAGACCTCAGTATGGCAGCCAGTGGAAGAGCGGCCTCAGCTACAGACAGGGTAATTTATTTCAACCCAAAGTAAATCAGTTTTACTACTAGTGTGCTGTGAGATTATCTAATTTCCCCTATTTGGGTTAAAACATTTTTTGCAAACTAGTAATAATGTCTGTTTAGAGCTCAGCAGAGTAACCGTGTAATACTCTTACATATCAGTAGGTGACAGCCGGTAGCTAATTGCTTTATAGATGTCGGGAACACATTTTGTGAGACGACTGTCGTGATCACAATAAGCAGGTAAAAAGGTATCTAATGCTCAAACCACAAACAAAAGGTGAGTGCCCCTAAAAAAGGCATTGAAGCTTAGGGAAGGCTACGCAGAACTAAAACCGAACTGGCAACAAAGTAAAACAGAATGCTGGACGACAGCAAAGACTTACTGTGGAGCAAAGACGGCGTCCACAATGTACATCCGAACATGACTTGTCCCTACAAAGGATTGAAACAACTTAAATAGTCTTGATTGCTAAAACAAAGCAGGGAATAGCCTTTAAGGAAGACATGAAACTGCTACAAGAAAAGCACCAATAGGAGCACAAGACAAGAACTAAAACACTACATGCAGGAAAACTACAAAAACTCTAAGTCACGGGTAGTGACTGACTTTTAGACAAGAGCTATATTGATGCATGCTTGGTTAGGTTTTAAATTAATATCCAACAATTGCATTTGCAAGTACTTTTTACTGCCAACTGAGTTAAAATTTTTTAATGATTTCTGCTGGTGTCTGGATTTTTTCAATGCAAAAAACATGCCTTGGCTCAAAGGTTGAAAAACATTGAATTGAGCTCTTTGCTAAAGTGTGCTTCCATGTTTAGACCTGGAGAAGGGACTACTTCCCGGTCTGGTCACATCAAACCAGGATGAAGAGCTGACCTCTGACAATGAAGATGACATCCCTCTTGAGGAATTCTCCAACTACCTAGAAGGTAAAGCAGTATTTTCTTCACTTCATGACGAGTGATAACCTGATTCTAATCATAGATGATGAGGAAGATGAAAGTGGACCTCCTGAACACATTGTGATCCTTCCAGAGGGTGGACAGGAAGACAACTCCACACTGGATGTAGACCTGTGGCCTGTCGCTCAGTCGGAGACAGATGTGACCCTCTTGTCCAATTCAACTGACTCCCAAATGGACCAGTCTGTAAATGACCCAAAGAGATAATAAAAACTAATCAAATCCAACCTGATGTGCTTTTAAATGCAACCTGATGACTAATGGATAAAGCATTTTAACCAACAAATTCATTCAAGTTATCCACGGTCTTAAATCCAATAATTTGAATTTAAGGCCTGAAAATGTCTAAAATTCTCAAAAGGTCTTAAATTGATTTATTTAAAACATGCATAAACTTCAGTCTCTTTTTGATGAGGCTAAAACATAATACAAAATGGAAAGTAGGCTACCTGTGCTGACCTTGAGCACCACCAGCGTTACAGCTAAGCATAGCAGCGGACAAAACTAAACAAGAGCCCACAGCAAAGCCAAATGACTTGCATAAGATGGATAAGTAAAAGTTCAACGATTTGCCTCCTGAATGATCAATTTAATGCATGCTTGAAGCCGGTGGGTGGAAACAAATAGTGTTTAGTACCCAAATGTGCAGCCATCAAGGAGGGAAGCGTTTGTAAACATTGTGGTGAATGATAATGTAAAAGTCAAAAATCCAGGGTACGTCGTGTCAAAAGATGCTGAAATGTAGATGGTCCCAAAAAAAGTCTTACATTTGACATGTTGAAACCTGCAGAGACCCTGATTATTCATTTAAGTTGACTTTTTTTATGAATTGTGATTTAAAGTTGAGTTGATACAGTTAATAGAGCAAAAAAAGATGGGAAGTCTTGAATTCGGCTACAAAATGAGCTTCATGTGTACTAGTTTCCACAATTATTTACGGATGTCACAAACTTAGTTAAAATTTCACTGGAATTTCCTACTTTTATGAATGCAACTTGTGTGCTTTAAAAATGTAGGCGTGGCTAACATCTATGGAAGTAGAATTGTCTCACATCAACTTGTATATACCAATATATTAATACATATGCATATATTAAATATACAAATAAAAATGTGTAATACAAATATGTATAAAATGTGTATTTGTAAATATAATTTTCAGATTTGAAAATATATCCAAATAAAATGTATAAAAATAAATGTGATGTACAAATCAAGAATTTGTATAAATGTGTATTTGTAAATATATTTTTGAGATTTGAATATAAACATGCTTGATTTTGTATTTATTTGTATTGAATTTGCATATGTGGATCGCTTTTGTGTCTGAGACATTCCTCCCACAAACCAGATGCACAAATAAATGTGACCTACACACTCACCTGAACAACCAGCAGAGGGCACTGCAGCCTGATAAGAGATCAGTATCTACATCGGGACAAGGTCATTAAACGGCATTAATACAATAACATAAGCAGCTAGCATGGTCTTTCAGATTAACTGGATGAATTGGCATTAGCTAATACAATGCTAACGTTAGCTAGCTCAGGCCCGTTGTGTGTTCTCTCTGTAAAGACGTGGATGGTTTTTGTGCAGAGAACTCCGGGCATTTTGCATATAATGCTCTGTGACCCAGATCGCTCTGGCTGCAGTGCCCTCTGCTGGTTGTGTGTAGGTCACATTTATTTGTGCGTCTGGTTTGTGGGAGGAATGTCTCATCGACACAAAAGCAAAAAAGCGATCCACATATGCAAATTCGATACAAATACAAAATCAAACATATTTATATTCAAATCTCAAAAATATTTTTACAAATACACGTTTATTTATACAAATTCTTGATTCAGTTGTATGTCACATTTTTATATTTATAAATATTTGTATATATTTTCAAATCTCAAAAATATATTTACAAAATATGCGTTTATTTATACAAATTTATTTGTATATCACATTTGTACTTGTATTAATATCACATTGATATATATAAGTTGATGTGAGACAATTCTACTTCCATAAACATCTCTTGTCCCATTAGAACGAGAGCACCGGATCTGCAACGAGTGACAGCCCCAATCAAGTCTTGGAGAATGATTAAGAGTACAAAAGCCCTTAAGTTGATATCTCTGTTAAAAACATTTAAAGTGATTTAGGTAGCCCTTTTTGTCTTTTTTATTTATTTAATTTTTTCTTCATATTTTTTCATATTTATTCACATTTAATACTCTATCTGTATTTGCGTTTTGTTTTTTTTATTGATGTTGAAAGTGCCTTGACTTTTGTGTGAATTACAAATGTATGTTTATTGTTCAATAAAATAAAATAAATTAAATTAAAAAAACAAGCGACAACCCGGAAATTGAACCAGAGCCGTGGGAAATTTACAGCCGTCTTCCAAACTTGGCATTTTGTGCGCATGCGTTTTTACGCGGAAGTACGGGAAAATGCAGTGCGCCAGTACCCGGATGTTGTCAACAGTCCCCAAATGGTGAGTAGTTTCTTTAATGGCGCCGAACCCTAAATACAAGCCAATCATGGCCATCTTGATAACATAGAGTAAGATGAACGAACGAAAAGTCGAATGGTTACAGTATTTGAACGTAAAGTTTTATATTGAACTGTTTCTGCTTGCAATTTTAGGCGTTTTGTTTGAAACGAGCCAGAAATCAATGGTTGCTTTTCCACTAACGTCCACCAGATGTCGACAGTGAGTCGTTAAACTCCGTTACCCAAAACAAACATTTCCACCTTCTCTACACACAAGATGCTAAAGCTAAACAATAATGCGAGCAAACTAGTCCACAGGTATGTTTATACACATATGGCTCTTCATCCACTTTAGGAACAAGTAAACATGGAGGAGAATGACTGAACCAATCAGATCAAGTCTTGCTTAAATACTCCCACCTGTCCTCCCACGTGACCAGATTGCTCAGACCCATTTTACTATTTGACTCCACACTGAAGCATATTTGTAAGGAATCAACACAATGCTGACCATCTTTTTGTCTTTGGTGCTGCTGTTGTCCCATTCCTCTGCAGTCAGAAACTTCAAGGACGGACCGGTCGTCGACGAAGATGGCTGAGAGTATAAATCCGCCGGCGTCGACGAGGACGAGGCGACGAATGAGGAAAGGCAACCCGTGCAGGTGACGTGCACGGAGAGGTCGATGGTCATAGAGGTGACGGCCGACGTGTTTGGATCGAGACTAGGGATGATACTCAACCGGTTTTCCCGGTTGTTCGATAAGAAAAGAACCGAGTCCTCGGACTCGAATCCCTTTTTAAGAACCGGTACCCGTTATAGAGACCACTATAGTAAAGAAAAAGAGTTGGTTCTTTATTCGAATCCCTCGGAAAGAATCACATCCCGACCAGAATGCCCCTTGAGACATTACAAGAATTTACGCCACGTAGCTCAGTCATTAGGCGCAGATAGGGAAAGCAGGAAAAACAATGGAATAATAAAGTTCAAAACAAAAAGGTATAATCCAATGAATGACTTAACTGAGAGATTTGAGCAGGGTACAAACACATGAACACTTTTACGACCAACCGGAAACATAGCAACCAGGCTAGCAACGCACCTCCTTTACGGCAGCTGTCACAACGTTCTTAAAGCAACCGCAGCACATACATATATATATACACACACAACATATATGACATCTCCCTTTTTTAACTTTTGTTTTTCTTTCCTTGTAAACCAAACAAAACCACACTGTATATGTGTTGTGTCTAATTATAAATAATGCAGACGAGGCGTGTTGGCTGAGTTCTTGACGTTTACTTTCACGGGTGACGACATGCAACAACACTTTTCGGGGCTACCGCGCATGCTCGTCACTCCCGTTGCATGCTGGGTAGTGTAGTTGTTGAATTCCCTAGCTCATAACATCACATCTTTCCCCCTATAAAGAAAGATTTTAACTCAAGTGTATTTCTTTTTTTAGCTTTAACTTTTCATTTTTTAGCATTGTAACCACATTTGCAAACAACTTTTCTCTTCATAGAATTTTCTTTCAATAAAGAACTAAAGTGCAAAAATGTCAAAGCATCATAACAAACAGTTATGTCAAATAGCAGCAGAAGTGCACTTTTTGGAGAGCTGTATTATTTTCAGTTTTATGCCCAAGGGACTGATTTTATTTAACACTATATTATTATTTATACACCTATAGTGATCACAGAGACAGGTTGTTTTTGTGTTACTGTATATATTTGTTTCTCTGAAAAATCCCACTTAATATACTTTGGGTAACAACAGTCAATATTTTTTTTTTTTATTTTATTTTTTTAGGGGGGTAACAGTCAATATTTATTTATTTATTAGATTTTATTTTTTTCTTATATAATAAAAGTGAGCTTTTGTTAAACAAATATTATGTGTTTTTTTCCATATACAACAATCTATCTGGACTCGATAAGAGAATCGATAAGGAATCGGTTTGATAAGAGGATTCGATAATAGGCTCGAACTCGATAATTTCTTATCAAACATCATCCCTAATCGAGACGTCTCGTGTCTCCCGGAGAGCTTTTTCTGGGCGGTGCAGAGCATTCGGGTTCTGGAGCGTGTCAGGCTCTCCCTGCCGCCGACGCCAATTACATCATCAAAGGGGGTATATTGTAGCGTCCCGGAAGAGTTAGTGCTGCAAGGGGTTCTGGGTATTTGTTCTGTTGTGTTACGGAGTGGATGTTCTCCCGAAATGCGTTTGTCATTCTTGTTTGGTGTGGGTTCACAGTGTGGCGCATATTTGTAACAGTGTTAAAGTTGTTTATACGGTCACCCTCAGTGTGACCTGTATGGCTGTTGACCAAGTATGCCTTGCATTCACTTGTGTGTGTGTGAGAAGCTGTAAATATTATGTGATTATTTACAGCTGTGATACCACTATTATGTTAGATCCACTATGGACTGGACTTTCACAACATTATGAAAGTACCACAGTTTCAGAATCACTTTAAATAGTGTAACAAACATCTATATTCTTCATAGTAGTAGTATTTTGTGTAACCTTCACGATGTATAAAATGTGTTTTTATTTTTCATCTGTAGTTATCCGACGACTCCGTTATTTATTCCAACCATCTGACCTTTTCACCTCAACGCCGTCATGTCATCACAAGGCTGACCCAAGCTGTTATTCCCGTTTCCTGTCACTATAGAAGGTAACATTCTCTATTTTTTACTAAAATTGTTCCACTTAAGTCTTTTATCCATCTGTGCATTATGGCCATGCAGAATAAGGCCATGCAGAATAAGGCATTAAGTACTTAATTAGTCATTAAGTACTTATTAACAGCCAATATGTTAGGGTTAAGGAAGACTCTTAGTTAATGGCTTACTGGTTGTATAATAAGGCCATGCAGAATAAGGCATTAATAAGTATTTAAGACTAATTAACAGCCAATATGTTACTAATTTCCATGTTAATAAGCAACTACCAGGACTACTCAGGACCTTCGTATTGTGAGGCACATGCACTAACCCCTGCGCCACCGTGCTGCCTCAGTATTGTAATAAAAGCCATAATTTTACTCAACGCAAGTCAAAACTTTACAAGAAAAACTGAACATTTGTGCAATGTTACGATAAAAGTTGGAATTTTACTCAATAACAGTCGCAATTTTACAAGAAAAGCTTAAAATTTTGACAATTTTATGAAAAGAGTCGTCACTTTACTCGACAAAAATTGCAGTTTAATAAGAAAACTTTAAGATTTTGGCAATATTATAATCATCGGAATTTTGCTTGGCGAAATTATGACAAGTCACAATTTTACTCAAAAAATTTCACTATTTTACAAGAACAACAAAAAAAAATTGGCAATATTGTGATAAAAGTCAGAATTTTATATGACAAATGTCACCATTTAAAAAGTAATCATTTTGCATCAGGACCTTTGTATTGTGCGGCACATGCACTAACCCCTGTTCCACCGTGCTAATTTCAAAATCATTAATTTGCCCATGTTATCTAAGTTTATTTAATTTTTTTGGAACATGTGGTAACTCACCTGGTCTTTTCCTGGGGTCGTTTCAATATTCCACCCAGTTCATTCATAGAACATATCTATAGTGTTTCTAAAGCCATTATCGTTAGTCATTTCCCCAATACTTAAACTAGTTTTTTATTTTCCTTTTATTTCTCTAATTATCATCGCTCTGCACTTTTAACGAATGTTTTTGCTAAAAGTTCTGCTTTTTCTTTATTTCCTCCCACACACTGTCCCATCTTTCATCACATATTTATGTTCACTTGTGACTCCTGACATGTTCTTGATCATTCCCCACACCTGGCCTAATGGAGTTGTTCTATTGATTGATTGACTAAATGTTCTCCGATACTTTTTTTTTGTTGTTGGTCTTTTTACAACGTACTTTACTTTTAGCTTGTTGCCTCTTTTACTGGATCATATCATAAATTATGCGTTCTTCTTAATGCTTTATTCTGTTCTTTAATTGCATCTGTGCACACTTGTGTCCACCACCTTCTTTTCCCTATTCTACTCCTTGGTATACTTTGTTTGGCTGCTTCCATTATGCACTTTGGAATATCTGTATTAAGTTGCTCGATATCTTGATTTATATCAACCTCCTTTAATGTAATTTCCCCAAATTGTTCCCAGTCAGACTTTTTTCTTAGTGCTTTCTGTCCTTTGCTTTATGTTCATGTGAATGAAAATTGGGTAGTGATCACTTCCTTTATTTACTTCCCACTCCACCTTTCCTGCTAACCCTTGTGACACTAGTGTTAAATCTATTGCTGTTTCTTTCCCTGTAACTACATCTAACCTTCTTCCCGACCCATCATTCACACACAACAATTCTTTTTCCTCCAAAAATGCCTCCAATATTTTCCCATTAAGTCATCCCTTTCACCACACACTGCATTAAAGTCACCACACCAAATGATATTGCCACTCCAGTGCTCGACTGTTGTTTCTAGTTGATTTATTGGTAATTTCTTGCATGGTTTATAGAAATTTAGCACTTTATACCTTCTTTTTTTTTCATTATTCCCTATTTCTGCTCCTACTATTTCTAATTCTTGTTGCTTTTAATATTTTATAATGCATGTCTTCTTGGCAAAATGACATTTAAAAATGTATTAAATATAAAACAAAGTAAAATCCAAAACATAGACTTTAAATTACAATTATTAATTGATTTAAGTTTGAGTTTATTTGGAACATGCATGCATACAACATGATACATCACAATTTCCAGTTTCTCTTTTCAACATGTTCGAAAAGGAGTAGGAAGAAGCAGAGCTTAATCCTACCCCTTTTCCTTTACATAGCAGTTGCTAACACTTTTGTTCACTTCCTGTTCTCAATTTATTCACAATGCACTCCATAAGTAATACAAATTAAAAATAGATAAATAAATAATAATTAGTGAAGTAAGTTCTATTTCATATGGTGAGATGAATAAGATTATCTAGAACAGGGTTTTTTTTTTTACCTTGGGACTTACCGCGGTCTGGATTTTGGACGCTGGCGGGCCGGATCCGGCCCACGGGCCCCTGATCTAGAAGATGGATGGCTGGATGCAATAAATTCAGAATGTTTATCATGGTTCTTCTTCTTTGTACTTTGTAAACACTTTAAGTTTGAAGAGTTTCTTGAAGATGATCATATTAGTACATTGTTTGATTTCTTTGCTTAAAAAAAATAAATTGTTTTTTAATTATTTTCCAAAATTGACAAAAGTCAAAACATAACAAACAGAGGAAAAACAAAGCAAAAAAAACTAACAAAACAAAACAACCCCACACTCCCTCACACATTCACACATCCATTGAGAGATGCTTACTTGAACAAGAGAAAATCCAAAATTAAAAGAAATTAAAATAATAATTACTAAAAAAATGTTTTAAAAATTGATAATATTAATACAAATATATATTTTTTTAATCCTATATGTTAGCTCGTTAAAAGCATTGTTACCTGTTCAACCAGACACATTTTCAATCTGATCTAATAGCCGATAGCTGAGTTAAATATATAAAATTGCTAGCTAGTGATTGAAATATATTTTATTTGTCAAACAGTCCAAGAAGAAGAAGAAGAAGAAAATGTGTGTTTGAAGTGTCCAAGTGAAGGAAGTGTGTGTGTGATTAGTGTGTAATTGGCCTCAGGTGAGCAGGGTGTGGCCTCAGGTGAGCAGGGTGTGGCCTGATTGTCTGCAGCATAAAAAGGTGGCCAGCAGACTGAAGGTCAAGCTGTCTGTGGTGTGCTGAGACCGTCAGGTATGGCGTCTTTACCTGTCCACCTGACTCTGCTCCTTTTGCTGCTCTCGTCTTCGTCTCTGTCTCTTCGTTTGGACCATTTCTCCAAGCAGAGTCCTGCGGGGCGTCACCGGGCGGCCTCCAAACACGACCACGAACAGCTTCCCGTGGACCAGCGGCGGCCTCTCAACACGGTCAGTGTGACCTGCCACCCGGACTCCCTGGAGATCCTGATCCGAGCTGACCTGTTTGGCGTGGGGGCGCCCGTCGATAGCTTTGAGCTGCGTCTCGGGGTGGATCACGATCAAGACATCTGTAGGGCCACACCATCCGCTGTGGACCAGTACAGGATTCTTGTCAGGTTGCTGGACTGTGGCACCAAATACTGGGTAACAAAGAATTACTTTTTTTTTTTTTTTTTTAAAGTTTGCAACATGATCCAAACTGGTGCTGACTTGATCTTGTCCACAGATGAACGAGGAGTCTCTGGTCTACACCAACCTGCTCATCTACACTCCTGCTCCTTCACCTGATGGTCTGATCCGAATGGACGAGGCTGTCATTCCAATCGAGTGTCACTACAAAAGGTGTGTTTTTGTCTTTTTTTTTACATGATGATGCGGTTCTAATGTGTTCTGGTTCTCCACAGGCGCTACAGTCTATCCAGTTCTTCCCTTTCTCCCACATGGGTCCCCTTCAGGTCCACGCAAGCTGCAGTAGAATCTCTGGACTTTAACCTCAGAATTATGTCAAGTAGGTTCATCATTGCACTATTTACACCCTGTGATGGTATATTTCCCATTAAATATTTAAGTTCACTATGTAAAGTGGGCCTTAGGACTAAATTATTTTAAAGTCCCTTAATGTAGTGTTTGTGTTTCATAGCTACTGACTTTCCACTGCCTGTTTGCATGACACGCCTAATACTTTAATAACCTCTAAAGGCCTTAGTGGACAGCCCCTTTTTTAGCTCTTATTTCCAAAATTGTGTACACTACTGAGTTGGGGTCTTATGGCCACTTGTGTGGACACTTATACTGCCATCTGGTGGTGTCAGAAGAGTATAACATACAATGGAATTTGGGGAAAAAAAGTGTAAAAATAAAAATTTGCATGTCGGTACACATTTGTGTACTTATGGACTAAGTACATATCAAAAGATGATTCTTAGTTTTTATTCTAATTAGGGTCCAATAAGCCCAAATGGCAAAGGGAAATAAAAATAAAAAAGCATGTAATCAGCTTGGGCCTTAAGAGGTTAAAGCAGGGGTTTAAAACTAATTTTAGATCGGGGACACATGGAGAAAAATCTACTCCCAAGTGGGCTGGACTGGTAAAATCACGGCATAAATTATAAAAAAAAAAAAGGAAACTTCAGACTGTTTAAAAAATTGTTTTTTAAAATTTACATAAAACAAGCACATTCTGAAAGTGGACAAATCATAATGTTGGGGTTTTTTTTACACTTGCATGTTGTGGCTAGTAGTTATTTATACTTTCTGAATAAATCATGTAATGTTCATAAGTCAATTTATTTTTCAATCTATCAAGATAAAAAAAATGATCAAATTAGTGTTATTTCTGTAAATGGCTCATTTTCCTTGACTAGTGCACTAACATGTGGTTTATTTTTTGTACATATGTAGCATCTACAAAGAATTGCTATTGTGACATCTAGTGGACACATTTAGAATAGCAGTTTCTTTCATTCAAAAATTTCAGCCCATTTTTATACTTAGCAAACTCATCCTCTTAGGCCCGCGGGCCATACGTTTGACATCCCTGATTTAAAGTTTCCATATTTCATGCAACTATGAGACGTAAACAATCTGTGCCTTTTGGACTGTAATGTCAAAACTGGGCAGTTCATAACACGGACTACAAGTCCCATAATGCACCGCGGTTCATAGTTAATTGCCAAGCAGGGAGGTAATGGCTCCCATTTTTATAGTCTTTGGTATGACTCTGCCGGGGTTTGAACTCACAACCTACCGGCACTCTAACCACAAAGCCACTGAGCAGGTATTGTTGCCAACTCTTCAGTAAGGAAAAATGGGATTGATTGAGACTTTTACTGTACAGTACATATTCTGTACAATTGACCACTTATCAACTTGTTTAAGTCGGGGTCCACGTAAACCTGGATGACTGTCCTTGAAGTTGCAAGATATCTCACTTGCACAATTGTTTGCAATGGATGTTTTGGGAGAAAAGTTTAACTGATTCTTGGCTTTTTTTCTTTAAAGTAAATTCAATTAAAACAAAAAGCAAACTTGTTCAAAAGACTGGAGGGTGTGACACTGATTTACTGACTGGCTCATTAACATGAACCATGGGAATGGAATTTTAGCGTCGCTTGGCGGTGAAGAAATATTTATATAATCTTGCTCTTGAAACTAAGGCGACAACGGCGGCAGCTTTGCATCTCGGCAGACTGACCGCCTGTGGGTGTTTTGGAATGGGGGCGGGGCTAACGGCAGCACCCGCCACTGCTCGTTGAGGACCGTAAGAGCCTCCAATAAAACCGTGGAAAAAAAGTTGCCAGATTTGTTGCTGTTTACAAAAGTTGGAAACGCCGCTCAAAGCCCTTGAGTCATTAAATGTTTACGTTCACGTTGCAGATGACTGGCAGTCTGAGAGGAGCTCAAACGTCTACTTCCTGGGAGAGTCCATGTTCATGGAGGCCTCTGTGCGAGTGGGGCACCACATGGGGCTCCGTGTGTTCCTGAGCAGCTGCGTGGCCACGCTGCAGCCCGACATCCACTCCGTGCCCCGCTATGTTTTCATCGAACACGGGTGAGCGTCTCTGAACCGGCAGCCCTTATGGTCACTTTATTAGGTACACCCGAGCCCATCTACAATAGTGTCAGGATGAAAAAATTCTACTTGGAATGAATAGCTTTGCTAACTGAATCCAGAGTTGCCGGAGGCAATGCCAACTTAACTTGGGAGTGGCCGTGCCAGCAACCTTAGGGTTCCTGGTTCGATCCCCACCTTCTACCAACCTAGTCACGTTGTGTCCTTGAGCAAGACACTTAAAGTTAAAGTACCACTGATAGTCACACCTAGGTGTGGTGAAATTATTTTCTGCATTTGACCCATCCCCCTGTGAGGGGAGCAGTGAGCAGCAGCGGTGGCCACGCTCAGGAATCATTTTGGTGATTTAGATAGGTCTTTATGGTCACTGCACAAGTACAACAAAACTCTGTTTTCAGCACAAACCCGTTCAAGATTAGACAGTGTACAGGGTTACAGAACAGGAACGCTGATGGGTCGCCATAAGGTGCCCTGTAAAAGATGGGGGAAAAGGTAAAAAAATACAATCTAGACTGGATGCCTAGTCTAGAGTGGGGAAAAAACCTCCATGCAATGCACACATAAACACGTTACATTTAATCACAACAAACTCAACAGAGGGGTGGGGAGTTGGGGCCCTGGAAGGCGACCGCTGCTATGAAGCGCTGCCATCCAAACATCACCCCGAGGGGAAACAAGCGGTGGGGGAGGGGGATTGTGTGCGTGTGCCCAATAGTCTTGGGCCATTCGAGGGAGTCAAATTGTAGATTAGGATGTTTGTTTTCCGCGAGCAGACAAAACAATGACTTGTCTGTTCTATTCGTCCATTTAATCCCCAATTCCAACCCTTGCTAAGTGCCAAGCAGGGAGGTAATGGCTCCCATTTTTATAGTCTTTGGTATGCCTGGGCCGGGGTTTCAACTCACGACCTCACCCTTGCTCCTGATGGGTGGTGGTTAGGGCCTTGCATGACAGCTCCCGCCATCAGTGTGTGAATGTGGAAATAGTGTCAAAGCGCTATAAAAGTATAACTCATTTAAATGGAATGCTGACTCCTACTTCTGAATAGGTGCCTGCTGGATTCCAAGCTTCCGGGCTCCAAGTCCCATTTCGTAGTCCGCACACAAGACGACAAGCTCCAGTTGGTCATTGACGCTTTCAAGTTCCACAATGAGGACCGAGGAGAGGTTAGTGTCTCTCGCTCTCCAAAGCGAACTTGTGTTGCGGTTCGTGGTATAAGATGACCGCTTCCTGCCCGCAGCTTTACATCACATGCCACCTGAACGCGGTGCCAGTCACTGATGCGGAGGTGCCAAACAAAGCCTGCACTTTCGTCAACGGGAGGAAAGTATTTGCTTAAATTTGCATGGATGAAAAGGTGTGTGAACAGATTTTCTCTTCCAGGTGGAGGTCAGCTGACGGCAACGACTACTTATGTGGGTATTGTCAAAGCGACGTCGGACAAACTCTCAACAAGCCCGCCAAGTTCGGTCCTCGGGGTTTCAGCAAGATGGACGCGTCTCAACCGCAGTGGAGGAGCAGCAGACTTCCTGCTAACGGTATAGTCGCGGCTCCCGCAATGTAACTGGTGCGCCTTTTTTCCGTAACTCTAATCCATTCCAGTTTGGGAAGACGAGGCGCGAGTGGGTCCAATGTTGGTGCTGCCGGCCAAGCAGAAGAGTTGGATGGTTCCTGAGGAAGAGCAGTCTCCAATCCTCCAGAAGTTCGGCAGACCTCAGTATGGCAGCCAGTGGAAGAGCGGCCTCAGCTACAGACAGGGTAATTTATTTCAACCCAAAGTAAATCAGTGTTTTACTACTAGTGTGCCATGGGAGACTACGTAATTTCACCTATTAGGGTTAAAAAATTTTTTTGCAAACTAGTAATTATAGTCTGCAATTGTCAGAGCTGTCTAGAGCTCAGCAGAGTAACCGTGTAATACTCTTACATATCAGTAGGTGGCAGCTAATTGCTTTATAGGTGTCAGGAACACAACGTGTGAGACGATAGTTTGTTGTGATCACAATATTTAGACGGTGAGAGGCAGGTAAAAGGTATCTAATGCTAAACCACAAATAGGTGAGTGCCCCTAAGAAAAGGCATTTAAGCTTGGAGAAGGCTACGCAGAACAAAACTAAAACCGAACTGGCAAAAAAGTAAACCAACAGAATGCTGGACGACCGCAAAGACTTACTGTGGAGCAAAGACGGCGTCCACAATGTTCATCCGAACATGACTTGTCCCCACAAAGGATTGAACTTAGTCTTGATTGCTAAAACAAAGCAGGGAATAGCCTTTAAGGAACACATGAAACTGCTGCAGGAAAAGCACTAATAGGAGCGTAAGACAAGAACTAAAACACTACATGCAGGAAAACTGCAAAAAACTAAGTCACGGGTAGTGACAGTAGACTTACTTTGAGACAAGAGCTATATTGATGCGTGCTTGGTTAGGTTTTAAATTAATATCCAACAATTGCGACTAGGGATGATGTTTGATAAGAAATTATCAAGTTCGAGCCTATTATCGAATCCTCTTATCGAACCGATTCTCTTATCGAGTCCAGATAGGTTGTTGTATATGGAAAAAAACACACAATATTTGGTTTAACAAAATCTCACTTTTATTTAAGAAAAAAAATAAAATCAAATAAATAAATATTGACTGTTGCCCCCCTAAAAAAATAAAATAAAAAAAATAAATATTGACTGTTACCCAAAGTATATTAAGTGGGATTTTTCAGAAAAACAAAAATACAGTATCACAAAAACAACCTGTCTCTGTGATCACTATAGGTGTATAAATAATACTATAGTGTTAAATAAAATCAGTCCCTTGGGCACAAAACTGAAAATAATACAGCTCTCCAAAAAGTGCACTTCTGCTGCTATTTGACATAACTGTTTGTTATGATGCTTTGACATTTTTGCACTTTAGTTCTTTATTGAAAGAAAATTCTATGAAGAGAAGTTGTTTGCAAATGTGGTTACAATGCTAAAAAAAGAAATACACTTTATTGAGTTAAAATCTTTCTCTATAGGGGGAAAGATGTGATGTTATGAGCTAGGGAATTCAACAACTACACTACCCAGCATGCAACGGGAGTGACGAGCATGCGCGGTAGCCCCGAAAAGTGTTGTTGCATGTCGTCACCCGTGAAAGTAAACGTCAAGAACTCAGCCAACACGCCTCGTCTGCATTATTTATAATTAGACAGATAACACATATACAGTGTGATTTTGTTTACAAGGAAAGAAAAACAAAAGTTAAAAAAGGGAGATGTCATATATGTTGTGTGTGTATATATGTATATGTATATGTATATATATATATTTATATATATATATATATATATATATATATATATATATATATATATATATATATATATATATATATATATATAGATAGATAGATAGATAGATAGATAGATAGATAGATAGATGTATGTGCTGCGGTTGCTTTAAGAACGTTGCGACAGCTGCCGTAAAGGAGGTGCGTTGCTAGCCTGGTTGCTATGTTTCCGGTTGGTCGTAAAAGTGTTCATGTGTTTGTACCCTGCTCAAATCTCTCAGTTAAGTCATTCATTGGATTATACCTTTTTGTTTTGAACTTTATTATTCCATTGTTTTTCCTGCTTTCCCTATCTGCGCCTAATGACTGAGCTACGTGGCGTAAATTCTTGTAATGTCTCAAGGGGCATTCTGGTCGGGATGTGATTCTTTCCGAGGGATTCGAATAAAGAACCAACTCTTTTTTTCTTTACTATAGTGGTCTCGATAACGGGTACCGGTTCTTAAAAAGGGATTCGAGTCCGAGGACTCGGTTCTTTTCGTATCGAACAACCGGGAAAACCGGTTTCGAGTATCATCCCTAATTGCGACTACTTTTTACTGTCAACTGAGTTTAATTTTTTTAATGATTTCTGCTGGTGTGTCTGGATGTCTTCAATGCAAAATGTGCCTTGGCTCAAAAAAAGGCTGAAAAACACTGAAGTTGGTTATCTTTGCTAAAGTGTGCTTCCATGTTTAGACCTGGAGAAGGGACTACTTCCCAGTCTGGTCACATCAAACCAGGATGAAGAGCTGACTTCTGACAATGAAGATGACATCCCTCTTGAGGAATTCTCCAACTACCTAGAAGGTAAAACAGTATTATCTTCACTTCATGACGAGTGATAACCTGATTCTAATCATAGATGATGAGGAAGATGAAAGTGGACCTCCTGAACACACCGTGATCCTTCCAGAGGGTGGACAGGAAGACAACTCCACACTGGATGTAGACCTGTGGCCTGTCGCTCAGTCGGAGACAGATGTGACCCTCTTGTCCAATTCAACTGACTCCCAAATGGACCAGTCTGTAAATGACCCGAAGAGATAATAAAAACTAATCAAATCCAATCTGATGTGCTTTTAAATGCAACTCGATGACTAATGGATAAAGCATTTTAACCAACAAATTCATTATTCAGGGTATCCACGGTCTTAAATCCAATTTGAATTTAAGGCCTTAAAATGTCTGATTCTCAATCTTAAATTGATTTATTTAAAACATGCATAAACTTCAGTCTCTATTTGAATTTTTTTTGATGAGGCTAAAACATAATACAAAATGGAAAGTAGGCTACCTGTGCTGACCTTGAGCACCACCAGTGTTACAGCTAAGCATAGCAGCGGACAAAACTAAACAAGAGCCCACAGCAAAGCCAAATGACTTGCATAAGATGGGTAAGTAAAAGTTCAACTGTTTGCCTCCTGAATGATCAATTTGATGCATGCTTAAAGCCGGTGGGTGGAAACGAATAAAGTGTTTAGTATTCAAATGTGCAGCCATCGAGGAGGGAAGCGTTTGTAAACGTTGTGGTGAATGATAATGTAAAAGTCAAAAATCCAGGGTACGTCGTGTCAAAAGATGCTGATCCTTGAATTCCTTCTAAGTCTCTGATAGCTCAGTCACAGCTCTTTTTATTACCAAATGTTTTGTCGCACGTTTGCACCAAGAAAAATTCCTAGTTTGTGAACCCATTCTCAAACAATGGCAAAACTATTCTGATTCTGATTCTGAAACGCCACGAAGATAAATGTAGATGGTCCCAAAAAAAAAGTCTTACATTTGACATGTTGAAACCTGCAGAGACCCTGATTATTCATAAGTTTACTTTTTTATGAATTGTGATTTAAAGTTGAGTTGCTACAGTTAATAGAGCAAAAAAAAAAGATGGGAAGTCTTGAATTTGACTACAAAATGAGCTTTGTGTACTAGTTTCCACAATTATCTACGCATGTCCCAAACTTAGTTAAACTTTCACTGGAATTTCCTACTTTTGTGAATGCAACTTGTGTGCTTTAAAAATGTAGGCGTGGCTAACATCTATGGAAGTACAATTGTCTCACATCAACTTATATCTATATCAATACAATACATATGCATATATTAAATGTACAAATACAAATGTGACATACAAATACATTTGTATAAATAAATGTGCATTTGTAAATATCTTTTTCAGACTTGAAAATATATCTAAATAAAACGTATAAATGTGACATACAAATCAAGAATTTGTATACATAAACGTGTTTGTAAATATATTTTTGAGATTTCCAGCGCACCCCGCGATCCCGAAGGGAATAAGCGTTATAAAATGGATGGACGGATTGCTTTTTTGCTTTTGTGTTGAGACATTCCTCCCACAAACCAGATGCTCAAATAAATGTGACCTACACACTCACCTGAACAACCAGCAGAGGGCACTGCAGCCTGATAAGAGATCAGTATCTACATCGGGACAAGGTCATTAAACTGCATTAATACAATAACATAAGCACAGTCTTTCAGATCAACTGGATAAATTGGCATTGGCTAATACAATGCTAATGTTAGCTGGCTCAGGCCCGTTGTGCGTTCTTTGTAAAGACGTGGATTGTTTTTGTGCAGAGAACTCCGGGCATTTTGCATATAATGCTCTGTGACCCAGACCGCTCTGGCTGCAATGCCCTCTGCTGGTTGTTCAGGGGAGTGTGTAGGTCATATTTATTTGTGCGTCTGGTTTGTGGGAGGAATGTCTCATCGACACAAAAGCAAAAAAGCGATCCACATATGCAAATTCGATACAAATACAAAATCAAACATATTTATATTCAAATCTCAAAAATATTTTTGAAAATGCACGTTTATACAAATTCTTGATTCATTTGTATGTCACATTTTTATATTTATAAATGTTATTTATATATATTTTAAAATCTCAAAAATATATTTACAAATACGCGTTAATGCAAATTATTTATTTGTATATCACATTTGTACTTGTATTAATATCATATTGATATGTATAAGTTGATGTGAGACAATTCTACTTCTATAAACATCCCTTGTCCCATTACAACGAGAGCACCGGATCTGTTTAGCAACGAGTGACAACCCCAATCAAGTCTTGGAGAATGATTAAGAGTACAAAAGCCCTTAAATTGATATCCCTGTTAAAAACATTTAAAGTGATTTAGGTAGCCCTTTTTTCCTTTTTTATTTATTTATTTTTTCTTCATATTTTTTCATAATTATTCATATTTAATACTCCATCTGTGTTTGCGTTTTTTTTATTGATGTTGAAAGTGCCTTGCCTTTTGTGTGAATTATAAATGTATGTTTATTATTCAATAAAATAAAAATAAAAAAATAAAAAAAACAAGCGACAACCGGAAATTGAACCAGAGCCGTGGGAAATTTACAGCCGTCTTCCCAACTCGGCATTTTGTGCGCATGCGTGTCTACGCGGAAGTACCTTAAAATGCAGTGCGCCAGTACCCGGATGTTGTCAACAGTCCCCAAATGGTGAGTAGTGTCTTTAATGGCGCCGAACCCTAAATACAAGCCAATCATAGCCATCTTGATAACATAGAGTAAGACGAACGAACGAAAAGTCGAATGGTTACAGTATTTTTATGTAAAGTTTTATATTGAACTGTTTCTGCTTGCAATTTTAGGCGTTTTGTTTGAAACGAGCCAGAAATCAATGGTTGCTTTTCCACTAACGTCCAGCAGATGTCGACAGTGAGTCATTAAACTCCATTACCCAAAACAAACATTTCCACCTTCTCTACACACAAGATGCTAAAGCTAAACAATAATGCGAGCAAACTAGTCCACAGGTATGTTTATACACATAAGTTTAACTGGCTTTAGGAACAAGTAAACATGGAGGAGAATGACTGAACCAATCAGATCAAGTCTTGCTTAAATACTTGCACCTGTCCTCCCACGTGACCTGATTGCTCAGACCCAGCTTGCTATTTGACTCCACACTGAAGCATATTTGTAAGGAATCAACACAATGCTGACCATCTTTCTGTCTTTGGTGCTGCTGTTGTCCCATTCCTCTGCAGTCAGAAACTTCAAGGACGGACCGGTCGTCGACGAAGATGGCCGAGAGTATAAATCCGCCGGCGTCGGCGTGGACGAGGTCGACGCGACGAATGAGGAAAGGCAACCCGTGCAGGTGACGTGCACGGAGAGGTCGATGATCATAGAGGTGATGGCCGACGTGTTTGGATCGAGACGTCCCGTGTCTCCCGGAGAGCTTTTTCTGGGCGGTGCGGAGCATTCGGGTTCTGGAGCGTGTCAGGCCCTCCCTGCCGCCGACGCCAATTACATCATCAAAGCCGGGCTGCTGGACTGCGGCACCCAGTTATCAGTAAGTACCTGAGACTGGAGCACGTTAATTAAACTAGTTAACTATTGTAAGGTACCCAGTGGCATACGCTGTGGTCATCTACAGCCATATCATTGGGCCCTATGCTCAAATGTGACATTTTATAAGGATAGAAACTTGTTTAATCCCTTGGGAAGTTAAAGTTAAAGTACCGATGATTGTCACACACACACACACACACACACACACTAGGTGTGGGGAAATTATTCTCTGCATTTGACCCATCAACCTGGATCACCCCCTGGAGGTGAGGGGAGCAGTGAGCAGCAGCGGTGGCCGCGCCCGGGAATCATTTTTGGGTGATCAATTGTCTTGGGTGTGATGATGTAATGTTTTTTTATAGACTGAGGCCGATCTGCAAAAGTTCAACTCCAGGTGTTGTTGAGGAGGGAGGGAGGTCAAAAGCGTCCATCATTGAGGTGTCATCGGGGGTGTTTTTCAGGACAGCCTTGTCCTGTTTTCACAGCGTCAAGGCCATTCGAGGGAGTCAAAATGTAGATTAGGATGTTTGTTTTCTGCGAGCAGACAAAACAATGACTTGTCTGTTCATTTAACCCCCAATTCCAACCCTTTATGCTGAGTGCCAAGCAGGGAGGTAATGGCTCCCATTTTTATAGTCTTTGGTATGACTCGGCCGGGGTTTGAACTCACAACCTCTCCAAGGTTTCTCATTGTTATCGCACTGGGTTGAGTTTTTCCTTGCCCCAATGTGGGATCTGAACCGAGGATGTCGTTGTGGCTTGTGCAGCCCTTTGAGACACTTGTGATATAGGGCTATATAAGTAAACATTGATTGATTGATTGATATTTCTTTATTTTTTCATGTTTCATTTCTTTTACACAATCAATCAATCAATCAATGTTTATTTATATATCCCTAAATCACAAGTGTCTCAAAGGGCTGTATAAGCCACAACGACATCCTCGGTACAGAGCCCACATACGGGCAAGGAAAACTCACCCCAGTGCACACAAATCTTTTAATTTTGACAGTACCACGTAAGATATGTTAATTGCTGAAGCGGTTTTATTGAATGTTAAACAAGCCGAAAAATAGACCCCTTTTGTACACTGTTGAGGGGCGTCAATGCTCAGTAGTGTGCAAGTGTGTTTCTGTATAGTATCTCCAGCCGTGTCCATGTGGTGACATCCATTACGCTATTTTGAGAGGTGAAGTCTGACTAAGTAGGACATCACTGAAGGCCTAGGTGAGAAACGCACGACCCGCCACTTTAACGTTAGTTTAAACCAGGGGTCACCAACGCGGTGCCCGCGGGCACCAGGTAGCCCGTAAGGACCAGATGAGTAGCCCGCTGGCCTGTTCTAAAAATAGCTCAAATAGCAGCACTTACCAGTGAGCTGTCTCTATTTTTAAAATTGTATCTATTTACTAGCAAGCTGGTCTCGCTTTGTGCGACATTTTTAATTTTAAGAGAGACAAAACTCAAATAGAATTTGAAAATCCAAGAAAATATTTTAAAGACTTGGTCTTCACTTGTTTAAATAAATTCATTAATTTTTTTACTTTGCTTCTTATAACCTTCAGAAAGACAATTTTAGAGAAAAAATACAACCTTAAAAATGATTTTAGGGTTTTTAAACACATATACCTTTGCAATGCCAGGCTTCTCTCTAACTGACAAAGAAACAGATAACAGATTTGGTGTCCAGTTCAAAGTGTGACATGATTTATTTAAAAATTTGAGAGTTGACTTTTGTATTTTACATGAGTTATTATTTGTACAAACATGGTGCAAAGTAATTCATGATTTTTTTTAAAATGTTGGTGGCTAGCTTGTTAAAATGGGATATTGTGATTTCACAAGACTGTCTTAGAAGTGATCATTTGAAAATTTTCAATTTGAAAAATGTGCACTTAGAGAAAATATAAAAATAAAGTGTTGCATATTGATATTTATCTGTTTCTATATATATTTATTGTGAGAAATCATTAAGATGATCAGTGTTTCCACAAAGATAAATATTATTAATAATAACATAGAGTTAAAGGTAAATTGAGCAAATTGGCTATTTCTGGCAATTTATTTAAGTGTGTATCAAACTGGTAGCCCTTCGCATTAATCAGTACCCAAAAAGTAGCTCTTGGTTTCAAAAAGGTTGGTGACCCCTGGTTTAAACACTAACACTGTTTAAATATTTAATTGATTCTTTAGTGTACCACTAGATGGAGCCCACATACCACAAGTGGTACAAGTACCACCGTTTGAGAATCACTAAAATAGTGTAACAAACATCTATATTCTTCATAGTAGTAGTATTTTGTGTAACCTTAACGATGTATAAAATGTGTTTTTATTTTTTATCTGTAGTTATCCGACGACTCCGTTATTTATTCCAACCATCTGACCTTTTCACCTCAACGCCGTCATGTCATCACAAGGCTGACCCAAGCTGTTATTCCCGTTTCCTGTCACTATAGAAGGTAACATTCTCTATTTTTACTAAAATTGTTCTACTTAAGTCTTTTATCCATCTGTGCATTGTTTTTTTAATCCCAAATGTATTTATTGTTATCAGCAACTCGTTTCCACAACATTGAAGCTTTCTCTTTGTCAAAAACTACTGCAATTACACTTTCTTTATTAATTAGTCCTTTTCTAATTTCCTCTTCCAACTGCAATGTTTCTTCCTTTCCCAAATCCACTTTGGTAGCTTTTTATTATTGCTTTTAACTCATAACATACCAGTCTTTCAATAGTAATTTTTTCTATAACTTTGCAGAAATTTGAAGTCCATGCTGTTGGTCTATAATTACCTGCCTCTTCCTGGTTTGCATATTGGAATTACTACAGCTTCTTTCGGTAACACTTTAGTATTAGAACCATTAATTAGTTGCTTATTAACATAGGGTTGGGGTTTGGGTTAGGGAAGACTCTTAGTTAATGGCTTACTAGTTGTATAATAAGGCCATGCAGAATAAGGCATTATTAAGTACTTAATTAGTCATTAAGTACTTATTAACAGCCAATATGTTAGGGTTAGGGAAGACTCTTAGTTAATGGCTTACTGGTTGTATAATAAGGCCATGCAGAATAAGGCATTATTAAGTACTTAATAATGACTAATTAACAGCCAATATGTTACTAATTTGCATGTTAATAAGCAACTCATTAATGGTGAATATGTTTCCCATACTAAAGTGTTGCCCTTCTTTCAACTCAGCTGGTCATTTTCCTTCATATATCCTATTATATAATTTCAAAATAATTTATTTGCCCTTGTTATCAAAGTTTTTTGGTGTTTTTTTTTTTTTATATCATGTGGTAACTCACCTGGTCTTTTCCTGGGGTCGTTTCAATATTCCACCCATTTCATTCATAGAACATTTCATATCTGTAGTGTTTCTAAAGTCATTATCGTTAGTCATTTCCCCAATATTTAAATTTGTGTTTTCTATTCTTTTTCTTTATTTCTCAAATTATCATCGCTCTGCACTTTAACAAATGTTTTTGCTTCCACTGAACAATTAACATGGCGTTGGATTGTGTTCCCAAGATAGTTCTTTCACATTTAAGAACTTTGCTGCTGTCTTGACGATTTTGTTGATCTTTTTAGTCTTATTTCTTGTCTGTTCTGTACAGTTTATTATATATGCCAGGAACACAACTCGTTTGTCCATAGAAATTCCTGTATTAGTTGCCTCTTGTTTATTACTTGAACTGTTCTCACTTCTTTCTTGTCTTACTTTAACTGCCTCTGCATATGTAATTAAGTGTTGCTCTGGTTTGTCAACAAATTGGAAGATGCCAGCGGTCTTCAAAGTACCCCAAAGCGGCCACAAATGATTGGAGGATGTGGGCAGAACAGTGGACACTCTTGTGATTTGGATAACATGGGACCGTCTGCCCTGCGGGACGAATTTGAGGACCAGTAATAGACAAGAGTAAAAAGCAATTTATTTTAGCTCGCAAACAAGTAATTCTAATTTGGATTGTTTCCCTGGCTTCGAGACTCTCCCGAAGGACAGTGCGGCGAAGACACAACAAACTCCCTTCTTATCTCTCATGGACACACACCTGTTGTTTACTTTGGACTGACTGGTGGTTGCAAGAGCACTAAGGTCACAGAACAGAGACACGCTGCAGGCTTACACACACACACATGCATCCACAAAAAATACACGCCACACACACATACCCCACCCCCATCCTACGCCTTCGCTTGAGTCCCTTAGGGGTGATGGATGACTGAGCAGTGTTTTAGATAGCAGCAGCAGCCTGCCTCTGAACCCCCACTACCTCCCCTCTGTTGCGAGTCTTGTGAATTCTTTGTAACTTGTTTGTGTGCTATGGCTATTGAGGGCTTTTTTTCTGGACCCCTTCCCAGCCTTAGACTGAATATTTTTTTATACCCATTCCTATTTTTTGCTTGTTTCCCACCTTTTTAAGGGGCGCCCGCCGTCAGCGGTCCTGTTCTGTCTCCCTGTAATGTTTGTCTGCTCTTGAGTGGGACTGTGCTGAACACGTAATTGCGATTCCTTGTATGTCTTGTACCTGAATTGATAAAGTGGACAGTTGTATATAAGGTCTAACGTAAAAGCTTGAACCCGATCATAATTCTTTCCGGGAGCACTTCCTCGACAAACTGCACAAGTCCAGAGTCGCTCTGTCTTCTTTACGTTCCTGAATGTCGTCAGTCTCTTCATCATTGTGACAGTTGCCCTTTTTATTTCTCTCTTCAAATCTTTAAAATGTTCTCCTCTTGGAATTCCTGTCTCTACACCAGCCCCCTTTTGTTCTCCCACTTCTATTTGTCTCCTTTATCTTATTGTACAGCTTTTGCAATCGCATTGCTTTGCTCTTTTGCTCTCCATTTTTACATTTAATCAACAGGCTTTCGTCCCTTAGCACTTTCGCCATCTCCACCTCTCCAAAGTCCTTCTTTAACCCATTAACCAATGTCATCAAACTAATATCGTTTATGTCCCTATTTGACTTCAATATATATATATATTCTTGCAATTTTCTAACAATGTTTTTCATTCATTCATTCGATTATTTACAATCCGAAGAGGTATGATGTGGAAGGGAGGGTGTTAGTTTAGGGTTGAAGTTGTCTGGAGGTGTTCTTTTAGTGCAGTTTTGAAGGAGGATAGGATTTACTAATGGTTTCTAATGTTGTAAACATGTGTAGACTGTGTCAGCCTGCGACACATAGTCATTTTGATAGTAGGCTATTATAGCTAATATAGACACTTACATCATGTGTTGCCTTCATTATAAGACTTGTATGAGGCTTTTAATTTTTTGCGACTCCAGACATATTTGTTTTTTGTATTTCTGGTCCAATATGGCTCTTTCAACGTTTTGGGTTGCCGACCCTTGTGCTAGACCAGGGTTGTCCAAAGTGCGGCCCGGGGGCCATTTGCGGCCCGCAGCCAATTGTTTACCGGCCCGCCACACATTCTGGAAATGCTATTGCAAAAATTAAAAATTTTTTTTAAAAAAGTGTAATGAGGTGAAATCTAACTAGAAAAAGTTGCAATGTTGACACAAAGCTACCATGCAGGCTTTTTTTAAATTTTGTCTATCTTTCTTTTTTCTTTTTTTGCCATTGCTCAAAAAAAAAATCAATGTTATAATGAATTATTGACCTATTCAAGGCTCCAATTATTTCAAATATTTCACTTTAAAATGTTTTATGTAGGAAATATTGCATATATTGTGTGGTTGCCGTACAAAAACATCAACATTTTATTTGACAAAAGAGCATAAAACAAACAAAATAGTTTAAACGTAAAATCGACAGATACATCTGAAGTTGAGCTTGTAACTTAAGTGTTGAAAGTTTAAAAAAAACAACTAATAATGACTCACTTTCTGAGTGGGGCACCTTTTGGATCCCAAATATATTTAATGGGATTTTATTTATCTTTTCACTGTGATTACTCAAAAATAATAATGAATTAAAATCAATGGTGTCCTGCATTATTGATATTTTTATTTATTTATTTATTTATTTTTATTTTTTATTTTTTTTGTCCTGTCTAGCTTCTCAGGCAAATCACATAGTAGATGTAGATGCCCATATCGGCTGTTCAGATTTACTTTACAAAAGGGAAGTGTAGGATACTTTTCTTGTTGCCTTATTTGTATTTGACTTTATTAAATGTATTTATATTATCATTTGGTGCAGCCGGGCTGGAGCAGGAGGGGATAGAAAGAGGAAAAAAAGGAAGACACGGGGGGGGAATTGTGGGGACAAGAGGGGGATTAGACAGAGGGACAAAAACAACAACAACAATAGAGCAACATCAGCAAATACGACATGTACAAATATGATGGTAAAAGTAATAGCAAATAAGCAGTTAGCGAAAATAAAAAAGAATACAGAAATGACAGAGCATTATTACACTACAAATGGAGCAATGTGAATACCAATAGAAATAGCGCTATTGATAATGAACAATACCAATACTTTACCTTTATTATCAACAATACAGTTGTTCAAATGCAACAATACATATACGTAATGAAAACTTGAGATACGAAATAATAATAATGAATTAAAATCAATGGTGTACTGCATTATTGATATTTTTAAGGCTCTAATTACGTCACATCAAACATTGCTTTCTGCATGTTTTGGGCAGTGGGGGAAATACTGCATATTTCAGTTTTATTATAAAAAAACTAAGTTGTCTTTGACAGAAAAGGCATAAAACCTTTTTGTTTTTTTAAGCTTTGTATCAACCTGAAGTTGATATACTGTACAGATTTACTGTAAGCGTTATATAAATAAAATAATAATAATTTCCCTTTTTTTTTTTTTTAACATTTTAATGACTTAGACCCTTTATGGTCCCCGGGAGCCCTAAAGGTAAAAAACAAACAAAATCCATATATTTTGTTATGGTTTGAAAATGAAAAATATCAACATGGCCCCCACATGCTTTAATTTTTCCGTGTGCGGCCCTCAGTGGAAAAAGTTTGGACACCCCTGTGCTAGACTGTACTTGTTGTGTGTACAGGAGACACGTTGTGAGCAGTCACCCTCAGGAGGTCCCTCCCATTATCTCCTCTCCTACAAAGACCTCTCCTTTCTCGCTGAAGCTGATGTCCGGTAAGTGACAACTCCGCGCCTTCACTCAACAATCTGGGTAACAACTTTGTCCTCGTACTGCTGCAGATGACTGGACAAGACTGAGGCTGTCCAACGTTTTCTACCTCGGAGACTTCATCAACATCGAGGCCTCTTATATCAACCCCGGTCCAGAACAACGACAACTCTTTATTGACAGCTGCGTCGCAACCCTGAGTGCAGATTCAACATCAGTGCCCAGATACTTCTTCATTGAAAACAATGGGTGATTATTAATTAGGGACCGCAATGTCCCTTTGGAACAGAGGACCCTATTGTAATTGTAAGGTTTTATTATTATTCTTTATTATACCGCCGCCTCTTTGAGCTGTAATTTGACCCCCTTAACATGCTTCAAAACTCACCATATTTGACACACACATCAGGACTGGCGAAAATTGGAATTTAATCAAAAAACCTAGCCCCAAAACTCAAAATTGCGCTCTAGCGCCCCCTAGGAAGAAAACACAGACAAAACTGCCTGTAACTCCCACTAGGAATGTTGGAGAGACATGAAACAAAAACCTCTATGTAGGTCTCACTTAGACCTACATTTCATACACTGACATCCTTCATCAAAAATCAACAGGAAGTTTGCAATTCCCCCTTCAAAACAAACGTTTTGTAAAAACAGTGACTTTTGCTTCTGTGAGCTATAATTTGACCCCCTTAACATGCTTCAAAACTCACCAAACTAGACACACACATCAGGACTGGCAAAAATTGCGATCTAATAAAAAACCCAACCCCAAAACTCAAAATTGCGCTCTAGCACCCCCTAGGAAGAAAACACAGACAAAACTGCATGTAACTCCCACTAGGAATGTCGGAGAGACATGAAACAAAAACCTCTATGTAGGTCTCACTTAGACCTACATTTCATGCACTGACATCCTTCATCAAAAATCAACAGGAAGTTTGCAATTCCCCCTTCAAAACAAAAGTTTTGTAAAAACAGTCACTTTTGCCTCTGTGAGCTATAATTTGACCCCCTTAACATGCTTCAAAACTCACCAAACTGGACACACACATCAGGACTGGCAAAAATTGCAATCTAATAAAAAAAAAAAAAAAAAACTCAAAATTGCGCTTTAGCGCCCCCTAGGAAGAAAACACAGACAAAACTGCCTGTAACTCCCACTAGGAATGTCGGAGAGACATGAAACAAAAACCTCTATGTAGGTCTCACTTAGACCTACATTTCATACACTGACATCCTTCATCAAAAATCAACAGGAAGTTTGCAATTCCCCCTTCAAAACAAAAGTTTTGTAAAAACAGTCACTTTTGCCTCTTTGAGCTATAATTTGACCCCCTTAACATGTTTCAAAACTCACCAAACTGGACACACACATCAGGACTGGCAAAAATTGTGATCTAATAAAAAAAACAAAAACCCAAAACTCAAAATTGCACTCTAGCGCCCCCTAGGAAGAAAACACAGACAAAACTGCTCCTAGGAAGAAAACACAGACAAAAATGCCTGTAACGTCCAGCAGGAATGTCATAGAGACATGAAACAAAAACCTCTATGTAGGTATCACTTAGACCTACATTTCATATATTGACAATCTCCAGCAAAAATCAACAGGAAGTTTGCAATACCCCCTTCAAAACAAAAGTTTTGTAAAAACCTGTCACCTATTTTCAAAAATTATCTCCTGAACGCGTTTGTCGTGTCGGCTTCAAACTAGCACAGGAGAGATTGAACCCTTCTGATTAAAAGTTGACGAAAGAGTTTTAATTACTGCTCCGGTTTGGATTTTATGTGCCGTCAAAGTCGGGCCCGTCCATCGCTGCTAGCAGCTTTAATTCATCATGTGTCTCTTTGCAGGCCTTATTAGGTCATCTTGTTTTTGCGTCTCCCTCAGGTGTCTATCAGACTCAAAACTGCACACTTCCAGAAGCCACTTCCTGCCCCGAAGGAGAGTGGATGTTGTCCAGCTGCAGCTTGACGCTTTCCGGTTTCAACGCGATAATAGGAACTCTGTAAGATGACTTGCTAACCTATATTGCCAAAAGTATTTGGCCACCCCTCCGAATGATCAGAATCAGGTGTTCTAATCCATTGACCCGGCCACAGGTGTATAAAATCAAGCACTTAGGCATGGAGACTGTTTCTACAAACATTTGTGAAAGAACGGGCCGCTCTCAGTGATTTCCAGCGTGGAACTGTCGGCTTTATTATAAGAAAATGGAAGAGTTTGGGAACAACAGCAACTCAGCCACCAAGTGGTAGGCCACGTAAACTGACTGAGGGGTCAGCGGGTGCTGAAGCGCATAGTGCAAAGACTTTCTGCACAGTCAGTTGCTACAGAGCTCCAAACTTTGTGTGACCTTCCAATTAGCCCACGTACAGTACGCAGAGTGCTTCATGGAATGGGTTTCCATGGCCGAGCAGCTGCATCTAAGCCATACATCACCAAGTCCAATGCAAAGCGTCTGATGCAGTAGTGTAAAGCACGTCGCCACTGGACTCTAGAGCAGTGGAGACGCCTTCTCTGGAGTGGTGGAACCTGCTTTTCCATCTGGCAATCTGATGGACCAGTCTGGGTTTGGAGGTTGCCAGGAGAACGCTACATTTCGAACTGCATTGTGCCGAGTGTGAAGTTTGTCTGGAGGAGGAATTATGGTGTGGGGTTGTTTTTCAGGGAGTTGGGCTTGGCCTCTTAGTTCCAGTGAAAGGAACTTTGAATGCTCCAGGATACCAAAACATTTTGGACAATTCCATGCTCCCAACCTTGTGGGAACAGTTTGGAGCAGGCACCATCGTCTTCCAACATGACTGTGCACAAAGCAAGGTCCATAAATACATGGATGGCAGAGTCTGGTGTGGATGAACTTGACTGGCCTGCACAGAGTCCTGACCTGAACCCGATAGAACACCTTTGGGATGAATTAGAACGGAGACTGAGAGCCAGGCCTTCTCCACCAACATCAGTGTGCGCTTTTGGAAGAATGGTGGAAAATTCCTATAAACACACTCCGCAACCTTGTGGACAGCCTTCCCAGAAGAGTTGAAGCTGTAATAGCTGCAAAAAGGTGGACCCACATCATATTGAACCCTATGGGTTAGGAATGGGATGGCACTTCAAGTTCATATGTGAGTCAAGGCAGGTGGCCAAATACTTTTGGCAATATAGTGCTTTACAACAAATCCAGACACACTTTTGGATTGTTTTTTCCTCTTTCAGATATTTATAACATGTCAGCTGAAAGCGAGCTCTGAAATGTGGAGAAGCAGCCCTGTCAACAAGGCCTGCTCTTATGTGAATTCAAGGTAATACTTTTTTTTTTAAATTTCTTGAATAAAAACTTGACCGAGACATAATTTCCTCCTTAGATGGATAAACGTGGACGAGAGCGACGACGTGTGCAGCTGCTGTGAAAGCACCTGCAGCCAGAATTTCCCCAAACAGGATAATAAAGATATAACACGTCACAATGCGGAAGGTACAACAAGATGCGTAGTTTCAGTCCTGCAAACATTGTATTTAAATTGTTTATATTTCAGGTACCGTTATCTGTGATACCACCATTCTGGGTCCTCTTGTGATTCTACCCAACAAGTAACCAACACATGAACAATAAATTGTTTTTATTTGGGTGTATTTGTTGCTTTTTGGACGAGAGGTAGGGAAAATGTTCCACAATCTCAACTGTGGTCCCACCCAAATGCTATTTTTCCAAGAGGGGCAATTTTCTACTTTTTCTTGTGCCTACTGGTTACAAAAATTATTTTTCTCTCCAAGCTGACAGACATTTGTTTCAAATGATTTTGCTTAAACAAAACATGTTATCTTTATAAAATGCAGAGGATTGCATTGTAAATGTTTGGTTCAGGCTGTTTACATTATTGAGGGGCTACTTAAGTAAATTGTTCCAGGGGCCACATTTACAGTAAGCTAAGGACTTCTCCCTTCACTAGTATTCTTGTTTTTGAAACCCACCATTGTAAGTGGTAGACATTTGTTTTAAGTCAATTTGCACACTTTTTTTTTAGAAAAAAATAGCCCAATTATGCGTAATACAAGTATCCACTCCAGTAGACGCTGGCCTTTAGGAGGTTAAAATGTCAATATAAGGACCTAACACTGATCCGAGTTCCTCTTTACAAATGTGTTTTAGTGTATATATTTTTTATTATACAGTTTTTAATTTGCTGCAAAAAATGTTAGTCTCAAGTTTTAAACTGACCTCGGGGGCCTGTAAGGAAGGCCTGGGCAAATTATGGCCCGGGGGCCACATGCGGCCCGTTGAGCTTTTCAATCTGGCCCGCCGGACATTCCCAAATAACTGTTTAAAATGAAAAGTGTAGCTGCCATTATGATGTGCAGTGATGTTTTCTAATGACCGTAAGTCTTCAACTATACTAAGTCTTTCAATGGTTGGAATCTGCATCATATACTAGTTATTATGGTCATCTAATTAGTTACTATGGTCATCTAATTACTTAATATGGTCACTATGTGGTATCTCAGATTGTAGGTGGGGTTTTTTTCACCGTTTGTTGCATTTTGGTTGCGTTTAGGTTGATTGTAAAATATGTTGTCAATATTCAGTGTTTTATCATTCATAGTTAATATTGTAAATCCCACATTCTTTGTTTTCATGTACATTCTGGGTGTCTCATTCAGTAAAAAAAAATTGTAATTCCATTCCGTTTTTTAAGGCGGTCTGTCATGTTTTTAGCTTTCAGTCATTATTGTGAGGTTTTGTATTAGTGTTCCTAAAAATAGATGTACTGGCCCCCAGACACACTTTTAAAAAAAAATCTAAATCTGGCCCCCCGAGTAAAATAATTGCCCAGGCCTGCTGTAAAGTGTAATTCCAGGGCCTTGATCACTGCGTTAAAATGTACAACTCTAGTTTTGGGCCACTAGAGGGCAAACAAAATTACAGGAGAATATATAAAGTAATTCCAAATTGATAAAGTTGGATCAATGTTTCATATATTTGAGGACTTAAAGTAATTCAACCTCTAAAACACATGACAGAAAGCCATTAATATGGTTGAATGATTTATTAAAACAGTCGTTTATTTTTGTAAAATATACACCTTGTGAAATGTCTTAAAACGTTTCATAAAGGCATAACTATCAATAACCATTTTAGATTTACTTATTTTAAAAACGAATTTAATATCCCATTTCCTTATGGTACACTGCAATATTGCTCAAAAGACATATAAACAAGTTATGGTACATTAGTAATCAAACTAAGTTTACAAGAGCAAGAATTGCAGTCGTTCTGTTTAAGGCTAGGAACGATATAGACGTGAGTGCTTGTTGTGGAAGGACACATTTAAGGTTGTACTTTTATAACGCATGCGCATTAGCCTCTGTTTACCTTCGATATTGCCTGTTCGTGGCTAACATTTGCTCTTCAAACCACAACAAAAAACAGCTGTTGTCGAAATTTATGTCAAATTCAGCCCGGTTAATTGACAAACTAATATATATATAATACAAAAATAATTAACATAAAAACGAAAAATTAGCACCCGTTTAATGAACATATAAACGACAAACTAGCACGTGTTTAATTATATATATATATATATATATATATATATATATATATATATATATATATACTGTGTATATATAAATTGACAAAGTTGGATCAATGTTTCATATATTTGAGGACTTAAAGTAATTCAACCTTTAAAACACATGACAGAAAGCCATTAATATGGTTGAATGATTTATTAAAACAGTCGTTTATTTTTGTAAAATATACACCTTATGAAATGTCTTATAACGTTTCATAAAGGCATAATTATCAATAACCATTTTAGATTTACTTATTTTAAAAACAAGTCTAAAAGAGCAAGAATTGCAGTCGTTCTGTTTAAGGTTAGGAACGATATAGACGTGACTGCTTGTTGTGGCAGGACACATTTAAGGTTGTACTTTTATAACGCATGCGCATTAGCCTCTGTTTACCTTCGATATTGCCTGTTCGTGACTAACATTTGCTCTTCGAACCACGACAAAAACAGCCGTTGTTGAAATTTATGTCAAATTCAGCCTGGTTAATTGACAAACTAATATATATAATACAAAAATAATTAACATAAATACGAAAAATTACCACCCGTTTAATGAATATAAAAACGACAAACTAGCACGTGTTTAATGATATATATGTATACATTTATAAAGTTGGCACAATGTTTCATTTATTTGAGGACTTAAAGTAATTCAACCGTTAGAACACATGACAGAAAGCCATAGATATGGTTGAATGTTTTATTAAAACTGTCGTTTATTTTTGTAAAATAGACACCTTATGAAATGTCTTAAAACGGGTCGTAAAGGCATAATATAACCATTTTATATTCAGTTATTTTAAAAACGAATTTAATATCTTATTTCCTTATGGTACACTGCAATATTGCTCAAATAAGACATACAAACAAGTTATGGTACATTAGTAATCAAACTAAGTCTAAAAGAGCATGAATTGCAGTCGTCCTGTTTAAGGTTAGGAACGACATAGACGTGACTGCTTGTTGTGGTAGGACATATTTAAGGTTGTACTTTTATAACGCATGCGCATTAGCCTCTGTTTACCTTCGATATATCGTGACTAACATTTGCTCTTCAAACTACGTTGTCGAAATTTATGTCAAATTCAGTCTGGTTAAATGAAAAACTAACACGTTTTTAATTAGCATTAAAACGACAAATTAGCACCCGTTAAATGAACATAAAAACGACTAGCTAGCACGTGTTTAATGAACATTAAAAGCGACAAGCTAGCACGTATTTAATGAACATAAAAACGACAAGCTAGCACATATTTAACGAACAAAACAAACATGTTTACATCGCAAACGTCGTCATTCCAGGATTCCATTGACGTGGAGGAGAGAGAAGACTTCGACAACGAGGACATTTCAGGCTACAACCAGAAGGTTCAATTGAACTGCTATTACGCCATCTATCTGTACCAGGGCACAAGGTAGCCATCTTTTACCATCACTTTGTTTCATATTTATTTATATAGTCCTTCTTCCTCTGTATTGTTCTCAATGATATGACCTTGCCGTGTATTATGATCCCTGCGTGTGCAAGCAGTGCATGAAACACTAACCAGGTGATGAATGAAACTGTCATAGATCTGAGGCTACTGGGGAAAATGTGTCTTGGAAGCAAGGGCGAGCAGACTCCACAAGCAGTCAGGAGGACTTTAGGTAACACAGGAGTTGTCCCATTCAACCGCGTCACATCCACGGGCTGCCATGGGAAATGACATTCATCATTTCTTGCCATTCAGCTTTCTCCATCCGCTTCCTGTTGTGGCTTCAAACACTCCTCACTGGTCCTCGATCAGCTGCTTGTGTCCACACTGAGCCTTTTCTATCCCTCCCTACAGCTTGACCCTGATTGACAGCAGCCTGCCAATGGAGGCGGAACCAGAGCTGCGTACGTACATCTCCAGGAGGCTGAGCAAAGGAGCCCTGCTCGGAGGCATGGGCAACATCGCCACGGTGGAACTCAGGTGGGACCCATAATCCCTCGTTTTGGAAAACTACTTCCAAATTGTCCCACCCCACAACACATTGCATCCGGAGAGTATTCACAGCGCTTCACTTTTCCCACATTTTGATGTTACAGCCTTATTCCGAAATGGAATACATTCGTTGTATTCAAAGTTCTACACACAATACCCCATAACGACAATGGGAAAATTTGTCAAATCACATGTAGCGTATTTTTCGGATTATAAATCGCTCCGGAGTATCAATCGCACCGGCCGAAAATGCATAATAAAGAAGGAAAAAAAACATATATAAGTCGCATTTTTGGGGGAAATGTATTTGATAAAAGCCAACACCAAGAATAGACATTAGAAAGGCAATTTAAAATAAATAAAGAATTGTGAACAACAGGCTGAATAAGTGTACGTTATATGAGGCATAAATAACCAACTGAGAACGTGCCTGGTATGTTAACGTAACATATTATGGTAAGAGTCATTCAAATAACTATAACATATAGAACATGCTATATGTTTACCAAACAATCTGTCACTCCTAATCGCTAAATCCCATGAAATCTTCTTCCTCTGTGTCGCTTCTAAATATTATTATTTAAAATTTTACGGTAATGTGTTAATAATTTCACACATAAATCGCTCCAGGGTATAAATCTTACCCTCGGCCAAACTATGAAAAAAACTGCGATTTATAATCCGAAAAATACGGTACATAAATACCGTATTTTCCGGACCATAGGGCGCACCGGATTACACACACTGCCGATGAATGGTCTATTTTTAATCTTTTTTCATATCAGAATCATAATCACAATCAGAAATACTTTATTAATCCCAGAGGGGAAATTGAGATTTTCAGCACAATCCCATTCAAGAGCAGACAAACGTTACAAGGAGACAGAACAGGATCGTTGACGGGTCTGCCAACTTCTGGCACCCCTTACAAAAAAGGTGAGAAACAGGTAAACGCTGGTGAGGGGGGGGGGGGGGTGAGAAAATAAAATATTCAGTCTAAGCCTGGGCCCTGGAGAGGGGGTCCAGACTGAGGCCAAGGGGGGGAAAACTCATAGCCATAGCACACATAAGCATGTGTGTAAGAGGTAAACATCAAAGGACATTAAAGACATTAAAAGAGCAGAGCTGATCCAACCAGCCATTTATACATACAACTACAAAAGTAAAAAAAGACGACAACAAAAAAACATATACACTGTGGTGGCCTCTGCATTGTTCCATCCATCGTCTGCTGGGGTGTTGGGAGCATGGCCAGAGACAGGAGCAGACACAACAAAGCAACCAAGAGAGCCGACTCCACCCTCGGTCGCCCACTAACTCTCAGCCAGTGTGTATATATATATATATATATATATATATATATATATATATATATATTAGGCATACCAGATTATACGGCGCATTAAAGGAGTCATATTATCATTATTTTTTTCTAAAAGTAAAACACTTCCTTGTGGTCTACATAACATGTAATGGTGGTTCTTTGGTCAAAATGTTGCATAAATGATGTTTTACAGATCATCTTCAAGCCGCTTTCTGACAGTCGCTTCAGGATGCGCCGTTTTGTGGGCGGTCAAAATTTTCCATTTTGGAATGAGGCTATAACATACCAAAATGTGTAAAAAGAGGAGCGCTGTGAGTACTTAGTGGATGCACTGTACAGTATAAAGTATGTCTGTCTCCAGTGTTCCAGAGCAGGCAGTGGGCTGCTACTGTTGCCTCCTGGAGCAGGAAAGTTCCCCCGACCAACCCGATGCAGACGGCAACGGATACGTCATCTGCTTCCTGGGAGGTTCCGAAAAAGGACTCAACTTATATCCAATTTTTTTCTAAATGAGCGCATTTTTCATTTTCACCACGCCTGATGATCCTTGACTGCACGCACATATAGGCTGGAGCTTGACAAATACGTCCAAGGCCTTCACAGCAGCCTGCAAACACCAGAGGTACAGAACGAGTCACTTTTGAGAACGTGAATGCACGGAAGCCCCATTAAAAGTCTGAATAAAGCCTTACGATCAGAGATGGGTAGAGTAGCCAGAAGTTGTACTCAAGTAAGAGTACCATGACTTTAGAGCAAGGTTAGGACTGCCCTCAAAGGGCTGCTTGTAGCATGACTACGAAGGATTGATCCCTATATTATTACACAATTGCTTATGCATTTGATTATTACATATACAGTACAGGCCAAAAGTTTGGACACACCTTCTCCTCATTCAACGCGTTTTCTTTATTTTCATGACTATTGTAGTGGATTGTCCGAAGCTTAAACTGCAACAAGAGTGAGTTTAGTACAAAAGGTTTATTTACTAATAATCAAAAGTACAAAGTTGGATTGAGCTGCCCATGCAGACAAACAAACGTCCTCCGTAGGACACAAGAATCAAGCAATCTCTCTCAGCCCTTGTCACTTGGCCATTTTATCTGTTTCCCTCATGCGTCAAGGTCCTGATGTTTTCGACCTGTTTGTTTTGCAACATCCTTGAATCCCTTAGTCATGCTTAGACAATCAAAACATTTTGTAGAATGGTCGGCCCGACTCCATATTGGACTTTGGCCTACATCTAGTCCTTCAATGGTTTAGAATAGAAGAGAAATGAAACGAGCAGACATTCTTGACAGACACGAAATATAGCTCAAAGGTCAGAAATTCCACCACACTATTTACATTGTAGATTGTCACTGAAGGCATCAAAACTATGAATGAACACATGTGGAGTTATGTACTTAACAAAAAAGGTGAAATACCTGAAAACATGTTTTATATTCTAGTTTCTTCAAAATAGCCACCCTTTGCTCTGATTACTGCTCTGCGCACTCTTGGCATTTCTCTCCATGAGCTTCAAGCACACCTGTGAAGTGAAAACCATTTCAGATGACTACCTCTTGAAGCTCATGGAGAGAATGCCAATAGTGTGCAAAGCATTAATCAGAGCAAAGGGTGGCTATTTTGAAGAAACTAGAATATAAAACATTAAATTCACAGCTCCAGCATTCCTTCCCCCTGTAGATAGCGCCATCAAAAATATTTACAATTTAGAGCAGGGAAAAGAAGTTGGCAAATGGTCAGGGATAGACTGTAGA
>NC_084755.1:10217448-10219948 GCF_033978785.1 Entelurus aequoreus
TCTTCTTTTCTTCTCCTCTTTCTCCTCCTTATTCTTCTCCTCCTTATTCTCCTTCTTCTTCTCCTCCTTCTCTTTGTTCTTTTCTTCTCCTCTTTCTCCTCCTTATTCTTCTCCTCCTTCTTCTCTTTCTTCTTCTTCTTCTCTTTCTTCTTCTTCTCCTTCTCCTCCTTATTCTTCTTCTCCTCCTTCTTCTTCGCCTTCTTCTCCTCCTTCTTCTTCTCCTCCTTCTCTTTCTTCTTCTTCTTCCCCTCCTTCTCTTTCTTCTTCTCCTCCTTCTCTTTCTTCTTCTTCTCCCCTCCTTCTCTTTCTTCTTCTCCTCCTTATTCTTCTCTTTCTTCTTCTCCTTCTCCTCCTCTTTCTTCTTCTTCTTCCCCTCCTTCTCTTTCTTCTTCTCCTCCTTCTTCTTCTTCGCCTTCTTCTTCTCCTCCTCCTCTTTCTTCTTCTTCTCCTTCTTCTTCTTCTTCCTTCTTCTTCCCCTCCTTCTCTTCCTTCTTCTCCTCCTTCTTCTTCTTCTTTTTCTTCTCCTCCTCCTCCTCCTTCTTCTTTTCTTCTCCTCTTTCTCCTCCTTATTCTTCTCCTCCTTATTCTCCTTCTTCTTCTCCTCCTTCTCTTTGTTCTTTTCTTCTCCTCTTTCTCCTCCTTATTCTCTTTCTTCTTCTTCTTCTCTTTCTTCTTCTTCTCCTTCTCCTCCTTATTCTTCTTCTCCTCCTTCTTCTTCGCCTTCTTCTCCTCCTTCTTCTTCTCCTCCTTCTCTCTTTCTTCTTCTTCTTCCCCTCCTTCTCTTTCTTCTTCTCCTTCTTCTTCGCCTTCTTCTCCTCCTTCTCTTCTTCTTCTTGTCCTTATTCTCCTTCTCCTCCTTATTCTTCTTCTCCTTCTTCTTCCCCTCCTTCTTTCTTCTTCTCCTCCTCCTTCTCCTCCTCCTTCTTCTTATTCTCTTCCTATTCTTCTTCTCTTCCTTCTCCTTCTTCTTCTCGTCCTTCTTCTTCTCCTCCTCCTTCTCCTTCTCACGACTTGTCCAGGGAGTACCCCGCCTTCCACCCGATTGTAGCTGAGACAGGCTCCAGCACCCCCCGCGACCCCGAAAGGGACATGCAGTAGAAAATGGATGGATGGATGGATATGTAAAAAGAAATTTACAAAATCCAACATAAATTCACAAAATCAAAACACATTTAAAAAAAATTCCGGTATAGCTCGGTTGAGAGAGTGGCCATGCCAGCAACTTGAGGGTTCCAGGTTCGATCCCCGCTTCCGCCATCCTAGTCGCTGCCGTCGTGTCCTTGGGCAAGACACTTTACCCACCTGCTCCCAGTGCCACCCACACTGCTTTAAATGTAACTTAGATATTGGGTTTCACTATGTAAAGCGCTTTGAGTCACTAGAGAAAAGTGCTATATAAATGTAATTCACTTCACTACTTTTTTTTTGTTTGTAACACTTCCCAGCCAACATAAATACATAAAGCGTCACAGTACAGTGTATTGTGTCCACAGTATTATTTTCGAAAGCTGCTTTTGTTCAGGAATGTTCTTTTCTCTTTGAAATCCACTTCCAGCTGACCAGCGATGTGTGCATGTCGGACTCATTATAGTGTTTCCTTGCGCCCCCTGCAGGCCATCCAGGACATGAACAGCCTCAAGCGCTTTGTGCGGCAGGCGGAGATGAGCCACTACGCTCTGTTCCGCTGCTGCCAGTTCCTGCAGAGCTGCGGCAACGGCGACGTGCTGCTGCAGAACGCCAAGGCCGAGCACAGCGACCTGCCTGAGGCCTGCCGCATCATCAACGTGCTGGAGGAGTTCCTGGGGGAGCAATTGCAGGCCTGACGGCGCCATGACAGCATCATCCAGGTTTAACACTACATAGATGGGGACGGGTCTTTTATTTAAGGTGCAATACTACGCTTAGTGGGTAGTGACAGTTTGTCTCAGTGAATATGACATCATTGCTAATTGTCGCATAGAATTTAATGTTTTAAACTAAGACATATTCTACAGTAATAATTTTTGTCTGTTAAAATATGGTCAATGTGTGAAGTTGCAATTATTTTGAAGTGCTTTTCCATTTGTTGTAGTATAAAGGATCTTTGATTAAGGGATAGACACAACAGATTTATGCATAAGCTGCAAACAAACACTAAGTGTAAAAGAAATATGTCACCTAGTTGTGAAAAGTGACGTGTACTGTGAATTTTGTGAAATGTGATACCGTATTTTTCGGACTATAAGTCGCAGTTTTTTTTCATAGTTTGGCCGGGGGGTGCGACTTATGTGTGAAATTATTAACACATTACCGTAAAATATCAAATAATATTATTTATCTCATTCACGTAACAGACTAGACGTATAAGATTTCATGGGATTTAGCGATTAGGAGTGACAGATTGTTTGGTAAACGTATAGCATGTTCTATATGTTATAGTTATTTGAATGACTCTTACCATAATATGTTACGTTAACATACCAGGCACCTTCTCAGTTGGTTATTTATGCCTCATATAACG
>NC_084755.1:10229948-10451267 GCF_033978785.1 Entelurus aequoreus
TACATTTAGTGTGGCGATGCTACATCAGACAGTGCAACAAGTTAGCCCGTGAAAAACACGTGGAGTAGACAACATGGACAGACTGATCACAAAACCAAATGCCACCGCACCCGAGTGGGAATATTTCAGTGTAAATCTTTGGAACATGATGACACCAAGGAGTCAGTTTGCTGAATGTGCGCAAATACAACCAAGCTGCACACCCACTCCAAACACCACCACCCAACAGTCCAAGCAGACTTTTTGTACACCAAAGGCGAAGTGAGTGCAAACTAAAGAGTATAACATGGTGCGTGCGCACAGATAGTGTGCTTGAATACATTGCCAAAGACATGCTGCCATTTAATACTGTTGAAAAACGAGCATTTCTAAAACTTCGGCAAACATTTGACAGACATTTATTATGTTGTCAAGTCGCTGGTTCCTCACTCAGAATCTGACAGACTTAAGGTTGTTTTTTTTCTATATGAACTGTTAATACATCTGCTTATATGGTAGTGTTTGTATTGTTACTCTGCACTTTTGTTTAAAAAGCTCCTAACTAGAGATGTCCAATTTTATCGGACTGCCGATATTATCGGTCGATAAATGCTTTAAAATGTAATATCGGAAATGATCAGTATTGGTTTCAAAATTATCTGTATCAGTTTCAAAAAGCAAAATTCATGACTTTTTAAAACGCCGCTGTGTACACGGGCGTAGGGAGAAGTACAGAGCGCCAATAAACCTTAAAGGCACTGCCTTTGCGTGCCGGCCCAGTCACATAATATCTACGGCTTTTCACACACCCAAGTGAATGCAAGACATACTTGGTCAACAGCCATACAGGTCACACTGAGGGAACTTTAACACTGTTACAAATATGCGCCACACTGTGAACCCACACCAAACAAGAATGACAAACACATGTCGGGAGAACACCTGCACCGTAACACAACAGAACAAATACCCAGAACCCCTTGCAGCACTAACTCTTTCGGGACGCTACAATATACACCCCCGCTACCCCCCCAAACCCGCCCACCTCAACCTCCTCATGCATGTCCCAAATTCCAGGCTGCTGTTTTGAGGCATGTTAAAAAAAATAATGCACTTTGTGACTTCAATAATAAATATGGCAGTGCCATGTTGGCATTTTTTTCCATAACTTGAGTTGATTTATGTTGGAAAACCTTGTTACATTGTTTAATGCATCCAGCGGGGCATCACAACAAAATTAGGCATAATAATGTGTTAATATCGGTTGATATCGGAATCGGTAATTAAGAGTTGGACAATATCGGAATATCAGATATCGGCAAAAAAGCCATTATCGGACATCTCTAGTCCTAACTTGATTGTCAGTTAAGTCATGTACAACTGTATTGTTGAGGGTCCCCAACCCCCTCCTTAACATATTGTATTGCTCTTGGTTGGGATTTTTATTCAAGAGCAAGTATATTTTATTGTTATTTGTTTTATTTAGCTTGAAGATTGAAAATCTTATATTTCAATTACAATATTAAAGTTGAACCTTTTTTTTAATTTTTTTTTATTGAGACACATTATTTATGTATTTAATATTTGTTTTCTTACTGTGGTATATTATTTATTTATTATCTATTTGTTCACTGTTCTGTTACAGAGAACAAGGAAATTGGATAAAATTGCAATGGTGTGAAAAGGGGTTGGAGCAGGGGTCACCAACCTTTTTGAAAGCAAGAGCTACTTCTTGGGTACTGATTAATGCGAAGGGCTACCAGTTTGATACACACTTAAATAAATTGCCACAAATAGCCAATTTGCTCAATTTACCTTTAACTCTATGTTATTATTAATAATTAATGACATTTACACTTAATTGAACGGTTTAAAAGAGGAGAAAACACGAAAAAAATGACAATTAAATTTTGAAACATAGTTTATCTTCAATTTCGACTCTTTAAAATTCAAAATTCAACCGAAAAAAAGAAGAGAAAAACTAGCTAATTCGAATCTTTTTGAAAAAATTAAAAAAATAATTTATGGAACATCATTAGTAATTTTTCCTGATTAAGATTAATTTTAGAATTTTGATGACATGTTTTAAATAGGTTAAAATCCAATCTACACTTTGTTAGAATATATAACAAATTGGACCAAGCTATATTTCTAACAAAGACAAATCATTATTTCTTCTAGATTTTCCAGAACAACATTTTTAAAAGAAATTCAAAAGACTTTGAAATAAGATTTAAATTTGATTCTACAGATTTTCCAGATTTGCCAGAATAAGTTTTTTGAATTTTAATCATAATAAGTTTGAAGAAACACTTCACAAATATTCTTCGTCGAAAAAACAGAAGCTAAAATGAAGAATTAAATTAAAATATATTTATTATTCTTTACAATAAAAAAAATAAATTTACTTGAACATTGATTTCAATTGTCAGGAAAGAAGAGGAAGGAATTTAAAAGGTAAAAAGGTATATGTGTTTAAAAATCCTAAAATCATTTTTAAGGTTGTATTTTTTTCTCTAAAATTGTCTTTCTGAAAGTTATAAGAAGCAAAGTAAAAAAATTAATGAATTTATTTAAACAAGTCAAAAACCAAGCCTTTAAAATATTTTCTTGGATTTTCAAATTCTATTTGAGTTTTGTCTCTGTTAGAATTAAAAATGTCGAGCAAAGCGGGACCAGCTTGCTAGTAAATAAATACAATTTAAAAAATAGAGGCAGCTCACTGGTAAGTGCTGCTATTTGAGCTATTTTTAGAACAGGCCAGCGGGCTACTCATCTGGTCCTTACGGGCTACCTGGTGCCCGCGGGCACCGTGTTGGTGACCCCTGGGTTGGATGAAATAAGCTCTGCTTCTTCCTACTCTTTTTCGGACGTGCTGTAATGAAACAACTGGAAATATGTGATGAGTTACATTGTATCGTATGCATGTTCCAAATAAACTGAACTGAACTGAAAATATATGAGAAATACAAGTTCATTGCATTTGAAAATAATTACTTGCATTATTATAATGTATTATTATTATTACATCAATGGTTAATTTGGTTTCAAAAAAATGACGACGTTTATCGGCAATAATTTGTAGGTCAATATATCGAGCAAAGTTTGTTATCGGCCCAGGCCTAGTTGTGTTGCGGCTTTATATTATTGTGTTACTATAATTGTGGCATTTGTATTTGTTGTGGCTTTTACAGTTGAATGTTGTTGTTGTAATTTATGATATTTTCTCGTGGCGTTTGCATTTGTTGTGACCTTCCTTGGCCACCGTAGGTATCGCTCATTGTTGTTTTGATGACTGATGGCGTCGACTTGAGGCACGTTTAACGTGCTTATCAATAAAAGTGCCAGACTTCATATAAAGTCTGTCAGTCTTAAATCAATTTCTATTATCAATATATTGCCTTTTAAAACAATGTTGGATCGATACCTATCTTCTGGAACTTGCCGAGTACAGATCGATGTACCGTAATTTCCGGACTCTAAGCCGCTACTTTTTCCCCTCGTTCTGGTCCCTGCGGCTTATACAAGGGTGCGGCTTATTTATGGCCTGTTCTTCTCCGACACCGACGAAGAGGATTTCGGTGGTTTTAGTACGCAGGAGGAAGACGATGACACAATGATTAAAGACTGACTTTTCATATACCGGTAGGCTGATTATTTTGATAACGTACAGGCGAGCACTTTGTATTACTTTGCACCGTTGTATTATTTGTACTCTGCATGAATGCTGTTCGCCATGTCAAAGATGTGAAAGTTTGATTGAATGATTGAAAGATTTATTGTTAATAAATGGGACGCTTTGCGTTCCCAAACAGTCATCTCTGTCCCGACAATCCCCTCCGAGGTAGCAGGAACCCCTATATACTACGCTAATTACACATCAAAACCCTGCGGCTTATAGTCGGGTGCGGCTTATATATGGAGCAATCTGTATTTTCCCCTAAATTTAGCTGGTGCGGCTTATAGTCAGGTGCGGCTTATAGTCCGGAAATTACGGTAGTTACATTTTAGGAATATAAGTCAATATATTGAATATTCGTTACAACCCTACTCTTCACTCCCTGAGGACTTTTTCATCTTTTAGCTCCTGTATTGGGCATTTTTTTCCCCAGGGGTATAAAAAAGTATTTACAAGAAAAAACCCTCTTGGAAAAAGTCTTTGCGTTTGGACAAAAATAGAGGAAATTTACTAGGGATGTCCGATAAATGCGTTAAAATGTAATATCGTAAATTATCGGTATCGTTTTTTTTATTATCGGTATCGGGTTTTTTTGGGGTTTTTTTTGTGTTTTTTTTTTTTATTAAATCAACATAAAAAACACAAGATACACTTACAATTAATGCACCAACCCAAAAAACCTCCCTCCTCATTCACACAAAAGGGTTGTTTCTTTCTGTTATTAATATTGTGGTTCCTACATTAGATATCAATATATATCAATACAGTCTGCAAGGGATACAGTCCGTAAGCACACATGATTGTGCGTGCTGCTGCTCCACTAATAGTACTAACCTTTAACAGTTAATTTTACTCATTTTCATTAATTACTAGTTTCTATGTAACTGTTTTTATATTGTTTTACTTTCTTTTTTATTCAAGAAAATGTTTTTAATTTATTTATCTTATTTTATTTTATAATTTTTTTTTTTTAAAAGTACCTTATCTTCACCATACCTGGTTGTCCAAATTAGACATAATAATGTGTTAATTCCACGACTGTATATATCGGTTGATATCGGTATTGGTAATTAAAGAGTTGGACAATATCGGAATATCGGATATCGGCAAAAAGCCATTATCGGACATCCCTAGAATTTACCCTAAAGGACAAAAGAAAGTCTCTAATATAGTCTGTAGTATCGTGGTTTTAGCCTTTCTACAAAACTATAAGTACCAAAATATTATCTTTGCAGCACGCAGCGTGTAAAAAGTGTGTAGACTGTGGTGTATTAGACTGTTTGGAGGCGAGGCTGAGACACTCACGGGTACATGGCCATGGTGGTGAGTCTGGTGTAGAGGTCTTTGCTGGGCGCATCTGTGGTGTTGCACGTGAATGGCTGGGGAGGGTGCAGCTTGTGCTTGCGGCAGAACTCGTGCGGAGAGAGGGAGTAGTTCTGCCGCACCTCGTGCAGGTCCGACTTGGCGGCTATCACCACGCACGGCGTCTTGCTGTCCATCAAGGATTGCTGCCAACAAGAAGAAGAGTGCAACTGAATGGGCTGCGCGTTGTTGTGGAGAGTCTCACTAACACCGCACGTACCTTGTACATTTTGGCGCAGTACTCAAAAGAATGCGGGTCGTTGACGTCGTAGATTAGGCAGACCACGTCGCAGGCGAGGTCGACCTCGGACAGGAAGTCCAAATCTGGCATCATCTCGTGGAGCTGCAGACCAGAGAGGACATTTAGCAAAATATCTCATACAGTTTTGATTCATTGATTGAAACGTATTATTAGTAGATTGCACAGTACAGTACATATTCCGTACAATTGACCACTAAATGGTAACACCCGAATAAGTTTTTCAACTTGTTTAAGTCGGGGTCCAAGTAAGGCTTTTAATTAGGGATTTCCTGATCCAATATTAGCAAAACAAATAAGTATCAGCTTGCATGTAAAATATTTGCTATAAGCAGCATGCTTACTTGAGCAAAGCAGTTAACATCTAACAAATGTCCTCTAATTAGGGCAGGGCGATATGGACGAAAAAGTATATCTCGATATTTTTTTACTTAAACTCGATATTCGATATATTTTTCGGTGAAAGTATACATATAAAGATATTCATTTTTGAGCGATATTCAGTGAAATTGAAGTGAATGACAACTGTACTGTAAACACTTTTATTAACCCAGTTAGTCAAGATGGGTATTAACTAGAGATGTCCGATAATGGCTTTTTTTGCCGATATCCGATATTGTCCAACTCTTAATTACCGATTCCGATATCAACCGATACCGATAAATACAGTTGTGGAATTAACACATTATTATGCCTAATTTTGTTGTGATGCCCCGCGGGAAGCATTAAACAATGTAACAAGGTTTTTCAAAATAAATCAACTCAAGTTATGGAAAAAAATGCCAACATGGCACTGCCATATTTATTATTGAAGTCACAAAGTGCATTATTTTTTTGTAACATGCCTCAAAACAGCAGCTTGGAATTTGGGACATGCTCTCCCTGAGAGAGCATGAGGAGGTTGAGGTGGGCGGTTAGAGGGTAGCGTATATTGTAGCGTCCCGGAAGAGTTAGTGCTGCAAGGGGTTCTGGGTATTTGTTCTGTTGTGTTTATGTTGTGTTACGGTGCGGATGTTCTCCCGAAATGTGTTTGTCATTCTTGTTTGGTGTGGGTTCACAGTGTGGCGCATATTTGTAACAGTGTTAAAGTTGTTTATACGGCCACCCTCAGTGTGACCTGTATGGCTGTTGACCAAGTATGCCTTGCATTCACTTGTGTGTGTGAAAAGCCGTAGATATTATGTGATTGTGCCGGCACGCAAAGGCAGTGCCTTTAAGGTTTATTGGCGCTCTGTACTTCTCCCTACGTCCGTGTACGTAAGGAGAAGGCGTTTTAAAAAGTCATAAATTTTACTTTTTGAAATCGATACTGATCATTTTGAAACCAATACCGATAATTTCCGATATTACATTTTAAAGCATTTATCGGACATCTCTAGTATTAACAGCACAGAAAAGAAACAGTTTAAGTAGCACAGAATTACATCACATAAATAAAATAGAAAAATATTATTTCTACGTAAAATAAACAACATAGCTGTGCAAATAATACAAAATGTATCAAACTCAGATAAAAAAAATACATTTGCAGGCAGGCACTTTGTCATTTCCTTTCCTGGTTTGATGACCCGCCCTATCTTGCCTCTGATTGGCTTGTCCCTAACTAATCATGACTTATCATAGTAAACAACCAACCAATCATGGACGTTCTTATACATGCAAGCCCGTCTTGGAGGGATGAAGGGGAGGGATTTAGTAGCCCATGGAGGGGGAGCGGGGGAGAACAAGGAACACAACAAATTAGCGGCGTTTGGTCATTTTAACGTGAAATCAATTATATTGATATTACGATATTTTCTTAATTCATATCTTGTTTAAAAATATATCGATATATCTTACAAACTCGATATATCGGCCAGCCCTACCTCCAATGAGAACAAGTTGAATCTTTCCTTGTATTTTAGTGAAGTCATTTACAAAAAGTAAACATGGAAGGCTATAGGCTACCAGCAACTAGCAGCTACATAACAGCTAAGGACACAAGCTATCAATCCACCCATTTTCTACACTGCAAAAACTGAAATCTAAGTAAGATTAAATATCTCAAATAAGGGTGATATTTGCTTATTTTCTGTCTGATAAGATAATTCTTCTCACTAAGCAGATTTTATGTTAGAGTGTTTTACTCGTTTTAAGGGTTTTGGTCCTAAGTGATCTCAGTAAGATATTACAGCTTGTTGCTGAGATTTGATGACCTATATTGAGTAAAACATGCTTGAAACTAGAATATCAACTGTTGCAAAGCTGTGTCATCAACACTCACAAGTATAAAACTACTTTTTTAAAGTAATCATTTCTTACTTCAAGCATGAAAAAAAAAAAATCATGTCGAGCGCATATCATTATGTCAATATAATGGCACTAGCATTTACTTAATTTTTCAACATATTGAGCAAATATAGGGGGGCAATTAAGTGTTGCCAATAAAGCTAGATGTACAAAATAAAAAAAGTATCTACTGTTAGGGATGATACTCGAAACCGATTTTCCCGGTTGTTCGATAAGAAAAGAACCGAGTCCTCAGACTCGAATGCCTTTTTGAGAACCGGTACCCGTTATCGAGACCACTATAGTCAAGAAAAAGAGTTGGTTCTTTTTTTGGAGAGCTGTATTATTTTCAGTTTTGTGCCCAAGGGACTGATTTTATTTAACACTATATTATTATTTATACACCTATAGTGATCACAGAGACAGCTTGTTTTTGTGTTACTGTATATACCGTATTTCCTTGAATAGCCGCAGGGGCGTTAATTAATTTAAAACCTCCTGTCACTCCGGCGTTTACCGGAAGCCGGCGGGATGGCCGTGCATGCGGTAATTATTTTAAAACCTCTTCTCACTCCGGCGTTTACCAAAAGGAATGCGGTAAATTTAGGCGTGCGCTTTGAGTGTGATGTAAGCATACCATCATGAAAAGCACATTTAATAAAAAAAAACGTTATTATGGTCTTACCTGTACTTATAAATGGAGTCCATTAACAGCTCCTTCTGACCAAAAGCATCGATAACTTGTTTATAGAAGTCTTCCTTATTTTCTTTCTTCAGTTTTAAAAGTCTCTCTGTCTCGATTGAGATATTCCTTTAATTATTACCTCCTGCTTCGATTGAAAGTCCAGTTTAGAAAACTGTTTCATTTTAGATACCGGTATGTAATCCTCCTTGTTAAAAGTAAAAGGTCAGGCGAGAGAAAAAAAAATAAAAAAATCTCTTGCTGCGTGTTGTCACTTCTTCTGCAGTACCGGAAGTCGCAAGAAGGATCACTAGCGCGGCAGCGCCCTCTACCACCAGGAGGTTTAATGACTCATACAGTATTTGACACACGCAGATACGGTATATTAATAAAACACAGCTGCTTATTGTTCTTTTTAGCATACTGTACCGGTATTCAATAGCTTGGACCTTAAATCCTACTGAATAGCTCTTTATCTTTTTTCCTTTGTGCGATTGCAAACTACTGAAAGCAGCTTCCTCCATTTTGAAAATGAGGACAGGTAAAGCGTCACTCGTGACGTAACGAATTTGACCCGGCAGATGTTCCAGCCATATGCTAAATATTTTGCGAAACGAGTTTGACCCGGCGAAAATTATAGACATGCGATAATAAAATTAATATTTTGCGAAACGAATTTGATCCGGCGTTAATAATGAACCGGCGGTAAGGCCAAGCATGCGTTAATTATTTTGAGAAACGAGTTTGACCCGGCAGTAATTCTAGACGTGCGAATACTATATTCCCTGCGCCAATTCAAGGAAATACGGTTTTTGTTTTTCTGAAAAATTCCACTTTATATACTTTGGGTAACAACAGTCAATATTTATTTATTTTATTTTTTTTAAGGGGGTAACAGTCAATATTTTTTTTTCTTTTTTTTTTTTTCTTATAAAATAAAAGTGAGCTTTTGTTAAACCAAATATTGTGTTTTTTTCCATATACAAAAACCTATCTGGACTCGGTAAGAGAATCGATAAGGAATGGGTTCGATAAGAGGATTCGATAATAGGCTCGAACTCGATCATTTCTTATCAAACATCATCCCTATCTACTATGCTTTGTTCTGATATCTCAAAGCTCCAATATCGGTATTGTATCGGATGTGAACAAGCCGTATCAGGACACACCTTTGTGTAATGTTACCTACCAGCAAGTACTTCTCTTGACCGTACACATAAGTGGTGCTGATGGCATAAAGGGACTTGTGGTCTTCCCTGATCCGCCTCTGTCGCTGTGGTGACAAAACACAAAGTCTAAAAATATCAACAGGACAGATAAGCTGGATATGTCTCACAGGAAGACATACTGTTCTGGTCGTGAACTCTGAAAGGTGGCCCACTAGTCAGTACTTGGAAAATAACTATTTCTGACCATTCATGTTTATTACTGTATTATATGTACTTTGTGGAGTTCCCACTTACTTAAATTCAGATTGCAGGAACAAGAATTTCAGCTGTACTGCATGTTTTGATAAGAGTTTGCATGGACAAATGAACTAACCTGGAGGTTCTTGCCCAAGAAGGCTTGTAAGAAGCCACTCTTCCCGCTGGCTCGGGCCCCCAACACGTTGCAGCGAAAGACGCTGCGCTGAGTCTGTTTCTTCTGCAGGTCAATGCGCTTGTTGCGTGTCACTGAAAGAACCATTTCCATTCAGACCAGCCACGTGTATGTACGTGTGTCTACGCATTGTGTAACAACCATGGAGCGGCAACCTGTTATCGCAGCTGCTTGGGACTCCTGCTCATAGATGATGGAGTAACCCAGGTAGCCCAAATACTCCAAACTCCGCTGGACGTCGAGGTAGGTCGTCAACCTGGGTGACAAGTGTGTAAGTAGTAGCACAATGCACGGGTCACATATAAAAGGGATCAAGTCGAGACTCACGTCCACTGGGAGAGGTATCCCTGGTATGTGATCCATCCCTGGTCATTAGTGCACACGGTGTTGTTGACGTCAGGACCCCACGGCATGTAGGGAAACACTTTGAACAGGTCCTTGACTTCCTCTGGCGATAGCGCACAATCCCTGTCCTGAGTTCACACACACACACGTCTCAACTTCAGTATAAAGTACATAAGGCAACATGACCGGACCGTGCAAAGCAAAAAAAAATGGCAGAATTGCCTTCTTGAAGTTAGTAATCTGATAACAACCATGTAAGAAATGATTATGATTTTTAGATGTATAGACACATTTGTAGACAAGTGCTTATAAGTTAATTATTTGAGTGTAATTAATCATAGTTGATTAAACAAACAGTATAAAATATACATTATAACTAGAAATGTCCGATATTATCGGCCGATAAATGCTTTAAAATGTAATATCGGAAATGATCAGTATCGCTTTCAAAAAGTAAAATTTGTGACTTTTTAAAACGCCGCTGTACGGAGTGGTACACGGGCGTAGGGAGAAGTACAGAGCAGTTGCGTCTCCCAGTCATCCTTGCCAACCCTCCCGATTTTCCCGGGAGACTCCCGAATTTCAGTGCCCCTCCCGAGAATCTCCCGGGGCAACCATTCTCTCGAATTTCTCCCAGTTTCCACCCAGACAACAATATTGGGGGCGTGCCTTAAAGGCACTGCAATTGCGTGCCCGCCCAATCACATAATATCTACGGCTTTTCACACACACAAGTGAATGCGGAGCATACTTGGTCAACAGCCATACAGGTCACACTGATGGTGTCCGTAAAAACAACTTTAACACTGTTACAAATATGCACCATACTGAACCCACACCAAACAAGAATGACAAACACATTTCGGGAGAACATCCGCACCGTAACACAACATAAACACAACAAATACCTAGAACCCCTTGCAGCACTAACTCTTCCAGGTCGCTACAATATACACCCCCCACCCCACCTCAACCCCCTCATGCTCTCTCAGGGAGAGCATGTCCCAAATTCCAAGCTGCTGTTTTGAGGCATGTTAAAAAAAATAATGCACTTTGTGACTTCAATAATAAATATGGCAGTGCCATGTTGGCATTTTTTTCCATAACTTGAGTTGATTTATTTTGGAAAACTTTGTTACATTGTTTAATGCATCCAGCGGGGCATCACAACAAAATTAGGCATAGTAATGTGTTAATTCCACGACTGTATATATCGGTATCGGTTGATATCAGAATCGGTAATTAAGAGTTGGACAATATCGGAATATCGGATATCAGCAAAAAAGCCATTATCGGACATCTCTAATTATAACATTAAGCTATATATATATATATATATATATATATATATATATATATATATATATATATATATATATATATATATATATATATATACACACTACCGTTCAAAAGTTTGGGGTCACATTGAAATGTCCTTATTTTTGAAGGAAAAGCACTGTACTTTTCAATGAAGATAACTTTAAACTAGTCTTAACTTTAAAGAAATACACTCTATACATTGCTAATGAGGTAAATGACTATTCTAGCTGCAAATGTCTGGTTTTTGGTGCAATATCTACATAGGTGTATAGAGGCCCATTTCCAGCAACTATCACTCCAGTGTTCTAATGGTACAATGTGTTTGCTCATTGGCTCAGAAGGCTAATTGATGATTAGAAAACCCTTGTGCAATCATGTTCACACATCTGAAAACAGTTTAGCTCGTTACAGAAGCTACAAAACTGACCTTCCTTTGAGCAGATTGAGTTTCTGGAGCATCACATTTGTGGGGTCAATTAAACGCTCAAAATGGCCAGAAAAAGAGAACTTTCATCTGAAACTCGACAGTCTATTCTTGTTCTTAGATCAAATTTAAGACTTTTTTAAGACCACAGTCATAGGGTCAGAATTAACTGTACGGTATACGAATGAATTCACTGCTCTTTCAAATTGGAAAATAAAATGGTTAAACTAACTAAATATACCAGAAGCCTCACTTTTGTAAACTCATTGAAAACAATATTAGCAATCATAACAGCCATTAATCACATTTAGCATAGTATCATAGTGTGCTTTTCATGAAACAACCAGAACGTCCGCAATGATGGAGGAAAGTACAAAAATACAATTAGCATCTGTGCTAAAGCGAAATGGTTAACTTTTGCAGTATTTTTTGGGCTGTCAGAATTGAGCAAACAGATTAAAACATCTACAGTACTTCTACTGTATCTGCACAAAGTTGTGAAAAACAGAGAGCTGACAGAGCGATTGTCTAAAAAGAAAGAAGGCGATTATGGCTGTCAAGCCTCAAACATAATTTGGATGTGAATAATGTGGATAGCATTCAAATTTGCTCAGCTGATTTTGTATCTGCTGTGTATAGATGCATCTTTACCTGTTTCTGTGACTTTTTTGAAAACGTACTGCTAACAAATAAGGGCTAGATTATATGTAAGCATGACAAGATTACATTTGTACTTGCTTTCCTCACCCAACCATAAACAGAGTAAACACTAAAAGATTAGGCATGAGAAGCTAACATGAAATTATAGGAATACATAACTAGGGTTGGGTATCGTTTGAATTCGAACGATTCCTATTCGAATTCCGATTCTTTGTTTCGATTCCGATTCATGACGATTCTCGGTTCTTTTAAGAGGCAGGATCAAAAAAAAGTTTTGGATATTTTAAATGAGCTAGCTAACTACATACAGTCTTTCTGAATGAAATAGTCTGACATTCTCCATCAATTTTAATTCTATTAACTTTTTATGAACGTTACTATAAATTCCTCACAGGGCTGTTTTCAACTAGAATATAAATATCAAATCTATGAACTTGAATATAAATATTTTAAATACATTTTCACAGGGGTACACTTTCCTCAAGAGAACATTTACACACTCAAGTGTATGATGCTGCAGGTACTTAAACATGTTACCGTGCTCCCACTGATGGGCTAACCTGGTGCAGAAAAGCAAATAAACAATAAGAAACAACTTGCAAAACCCAGTCCAGATTAGCAGCAGGTACAGTATAAAATCAGAGACAGTTCTTGTTTAGGAGAATGACCATATCCGCCTTCTCAGGCAGGATGCGTGAGCGTTCTGGACAGATAGTGTCTCCTGCTGTGGAAAACACACGTTCGCTGGGTGTGGAAGAAGCTTGAACGCATAAATAGGAGAAAGCGAGATCTGACAGCAGGAGGAGGACGGTCGGCGCAGCGCGTCGAAGACGGGACATGCATATATTTGTACTTCATGAACTCGGAGGTGCTTCATCATGTTCGACGTGCACCCTCCTAAGCACGACACAGTCCTGTCGCACGTGTTATATTTCGCCGATATGTAATTTTTTTTAGTAAAATAAAGCCACACTTTCGACCGCCGACGCCCACTATCCATGCTTGACTGACTCGCTCGGCTACATAGGCTCGGCTATGCTAACACTTCTGGCGGTGGGCGCTTCTTCGTTGGTGTTCAGCGGCTTCTTCTTCCGGTCGGCGGATGTATTCTTTTTTTCCGGTCGGCGGACTGGGTATCGAAACTAGGAATCGAAATTTAAACTTTTGAACGATTCCGGGAGAATCGGAAAGTTAGTCCCGGTTCCAATCGATATGATACTCGATACCCAACCCTATACATAACAGAAATAATATGAGAATTATGTTTTTTATAGTTTTACAGCTGTGAATACACTCCTACCATGGAGAAATGAGTGTGTACTTACTGTATGTAATAGTATGAGTTCACTACTTGAGATCTCATATTGATCTCCTTCGGCAATTGGCGCCACTTTACTAGATAGATAGTACTTTATTGATTCCTTCAGGAAAATTAAAAACTACCCACATAACACACTTTTGGGGGTGTTAAGTTGATCCTTGTATAATTGCATAGTGTTTGTAGCGTTTCACTTATCCCGGATTTTTGACTTTTACATTATCATTCCATTCACTTTCACCGCCATGTTTACAAACGCTACCCTCCTCGATTGCTTCACATCCGGGTCCTAAACACTTTGTACGTTTCCATCCACCGGCTTCAAGCATGCATTAAATTGATCGTTCTGGAGACACAAATCGTTGAACTTGCACTTACCCATCTTGTGCAAGTCATTTGGCTTTGCTGTGGACTTTCTCCGCTGCTATGCTAAGCTATGACAACACACGTTGGTGCTCATTCAATTCCGTTCGAGCAGCTACAGCTAGTTTAGTTCCATTTTGTAGTTACGTTATAGCCTCCTTAAAAATAGAAACATTTAAAAGCAAGATGGAAATGTATGCATGTTTTAAATAAAAGTAACGTTAATAGATTTTTAAGACCTTGTATTTAAGACCTTGTATGAGATTTTAGAAGAATTGTAGACGTTTTAAGGCCTTGAATTCAAATTGTTGGATTTAAGACTTTTTAAGACCCCGCAATTACCCTGTATAAGCCACACCCACTGAATCTTAGAAGAAGAAAAAATATGTTTTTTTCATACTAAACTGCAAACCGCAGATATATATACACTGATACGTTGTGGATTGAGATATTTACATAGAAAGTTTTTGTAAATGTTTATTTACATACCTAATTTTTTCCAAACGGTGCCTGTAACACGGCAGTAAAACCATTTTAAGAAGGGACTAAAAACCCACCTTTTTAGCACAGCTTTTATCTAATTTCTCTGCCTTCTTGTTTTTAAATGCACTGCTTGCCTTATCTCAGGGGTCACCAACCTTTTTGAAACCAAGAGCTACTTCTTGGGTACTGATTAATGTGAAGGGCTACCAGTTTGATACACACTTAAATAAATTGCCAGAAATAGCCAATTTGCTCAATTTACCTTTAACTGTATGTTATTATTAATAATTAATGATATTTACACTTAATTGAACGGTTTAAAAGAGGAGAAAACACCAAAAAAATTACAATTAAATTTTGAAACATAGTTTATCTTCAATTTCGACTCTTTAAAATTCAAAATTCAACCGCAAAAAAGAAGAGAAAAACTAGCTAATTCGAATCTTTTTGAAAAAATTAAAAAAATAATTTATGGAACATCATTAGTAATTTTTCCTGATTAAGATTAATTTTAGAATTTTGATGACATGTTTTAAATAGCTTAAAATCCAATCTACACTTTGTTAGAATATATAACAAATTGGACCAAGCGATGAGGTGGCGACTTGTCCAGGGTGTACCCCGCCTTCCGGCCGATTGTAGCTGAGATAGGCTCCAGCGCCCCCGCGACCCCAAAGGGAATAAGCGGTAGAAAATGGATGGATGGATGGATGGATGGACCAAGCTATATTTCTAACAAAGACAAATCATTATTTCTTCTAGATTTTCCAGAACAAAAATTTTAAAAGAAATTCAAAAGACTTTGAAATAAGATTTAAATTTGATTCTACAGATTTTCTAGGTTTGCCAGAATAATTTTTTTGAATTTTAATCATAATAAGTTTAAAGAAATATTTCACAAATATTCTTCGTCGAAAAAACAGAAACTAAAATGAAGAATTAAATTAAAATGTATTTATTATTCTTTACAATAAAAAAAATACATTTACTTGAACATTGATTTAAATTGTCAGGAAAGAAGAGGAAAGAATGTAAAAGGTATATGTGTTTAAAAATCCTAAAATCATTTTTAAGGTTGTTACAAGAAGCAAAGTAAAAAAATTAATGAATGTATTTAAACAAGTGAAGACCAAGTCTTTAAAATATTTTCTCGGATTTTCAAATTCTATTTGAGTTTTGTCTCTCTTAGAATTAAAAATGTCGAGCAAAGCGGGACCAGCTTGCTAGTAAATAAATACAATTTAAAAAATAGAGGCAGCTCACTGGTAAGTGCTGCTATTTGAGCTATTTTTAGAACAGGCCGACGGGCTACTCATCTGGTCCTTACGGGCTACCTGGTACCCGCGGGCACCGCGTTGGTGGCCCCTGCCTTATCTGTTTTATCCAGTGCTTTCATGTTTTTATTTCTATTTTATCTATGTTTCTGTTTTATCTAGTGTTTATTTCATGACTATATATTCTAACTTTGTATTTTCTTTTTTTTCTTTTCTATTTTTTTATACTTTGTAGCACTTTGAGATTTTAACAAATGTAAAGTGCATTCATAATTCATTAATATTAAAACGGCTGATCAAACAAAAGAGAAAAGTCATTGATGTCTTTATTTATTCTTTATGAGGTGAGTAAGAGTTTCTCCTTTTTTAATACATTTTAAGATGTTTGTCAGGATTACTCCTCATTGTACTTTGTAAACACTGAGTTTTAACGTTTTTTTAACTGGCTCATATTAGAACAATGTTTGATTTATTTGCCTAATCCAATCTATAATTTAGCTGTTAGCATAGAAAAATCCATCGATTAGCCACACCTTTGTATAGGCCGCAGGGTTCAAAGCTTGGAAGAAAAAAAGTAGCTGCTTATAGTCCAGAAAACACGGTTTGTATTATTTATCATTTTTACATTGGGAATGTTATTTTAGACCTATAACGAAAAGGTGCAAAAATGTCTGATATTCTCTGCAGTTGAGCAAATGAACAACTTAATCAGATATGTTACAATTAACAGGCTTACACTCACCTTGTCGTGTTTGTCAAAGACGCTCTGAAGAAAGAGGTAAGCGTTGTGGTTCAGCTCTGTTGTACAGTCCGGAGGGATCTTGACTCTGGAAGACAGACGTCAAAATGAATCCACAGAAATAATCACATAAATTCGCCTACATGGAACAACATTTTCCTGCACTAAGACTTACACAGGGAAGAGATATTCCTGCGTAAGCTCCAGGTCGTCATCGTAACCAAACCTCCTGAGCACGGTCCAGGTGGTCTCGTGTCGACCGCGCTGTATGAAGAGGGTGTGCAGGAACAAAAAGCCTGTGGACAGAAATGAGGGGGAAATGAGTTCAGTGAACAAAGTGATCATCAATGACTGAGACAATGGCTGACCTTTCAGCGTGAGCCCGTTGTCCTTGACTCCATCAGCCATGTTCCTTCTGACCACATTTTTAACGTCCTCTAAAGCCTGCGGCGCCAGTGGCGTGTTGAAGCACGTTCTCTGCATTAAAACACAAATCCAGACAATGTTTGGACTTTTTACATGACCCAATGGGATCAAGATGAAGCACTGAATTATTAGAATCATTATACAGTTGTGTTCAAAATAATAGCAGTCCCACATCACTAGCAAGATAAATCGCTGTTTTTGTTAGAATTTCAACTTCTACACTGCAAGTAAGTTTCTAGAATGTTTAGTAAAGGTATAGAAAACCAACAGACATGACGTGCATGCTGCTGATTCTGTGAAACTGAAAATAGCAGTGCTGAGTTTCATTAGTGAGGTCATTGATTATGTGGAAAGAAAAGGTGTTAAACAGGTGGCCTTTATTTAAGGATCAAGGCAACTGACGCTGCATATGCTGGTTATGCATTTGTCCTTGAAAAACAGAGTCATATGAGTCGTTCCAGACAATGTTCAGAAGAAGAGCGTTCTTTGATTAAGAAATAATTAAAAGAGGGGAAAACCTATAGAGAAGTGCAGAAAATTAGAGGCTGTTCAGCTAAAATGATATCAAACGCTTTAAAATGACAGCCAAAACCAGAAAGGCGAGGAAGAATAAGAAAAACGACTATTGGAATGGATCGGAGAATAGCCAAAATGGCAAAGGCTCAGCCAATGATCAGCTCCAGGAGGATCAAAGAAGATCTAAGATGGCCTGTGAGTACTGTAACAATACGACCACGTCTATGTGAAGCCAAGCTACCAGCAAGAAGCCCCAGCAAAGTTCCATTGTTAAAAAAAAGACGTGTGCTGAAGCGGTTACAATTTGCCAAAGAACACATTGACTGGCCTAAAAAGAAATGGCGTAATATTTGGGGACTGATGAGAGTAAGATTGTTCTTTTTGGGTGTAAGGGCCACAGACAGTTTGTCAGACGTCTTGCAAACACTGAATTCAAGCCCCAGTACTCAGTGAAGACGGTGAAGCATGGTGGTGCAAGCATCATGATATAGGGATGTTTCTCGTGCTATGGTGTTGGTCCTATTTATCGCATACCAGGGATGATGGATCAGTTAGAGTACATCAGAATACTGGAAGAAGTCATGTTGTTGTATGCTGAAGAGGAAATGCCCTTGAAATGGGTGTTTCAACAAGACAATGACCCCAAACACACCAGCAAGCGAGCAAAATCATGGTTTCAGACAAACAGAATTCAAGTAATGGAGTGGACAGCACAATCCCCGGACCTTAATCCCATTGAAAACTTGTGGGCTGACATAAAGAATGCTGTTCATGAGGCAAAACCAAGAAATGCAGAGGAATTGTGGAACGTAGTACAGTTGTCCTGGGCTGCAATACATGTTGACCGGTGCCAGAAGTTGGTCGACTCCATGTGCCACAGATGTGAAGCAGTTATCAGAAACCGTGGTTATGCAACTAAATATTAGTTAATGATTCTCAATAAAGTTGAATATGCAAGCCTTTCTTAGTTTATACAGTACATTTGAGTTTTGTAAAGAAATATGCCAGCACTCCTATTTTTTTGTTTTATATTTACTGACTTTCGGTAAAATATTATCGAATTTAATTACTTTTTTCCAATTTTCTGGCTGTGAAATAGAATGTGCAGTGTCCCCAATGCATTTGTGTTCATTAAAACACAGATTATTTGAAGAATTTTGAGGTTTACTCACCTTTTTAAAACACATTGCTATTATTATGAACATAACTGTGTATCGTGATATATGATTGGATTGGATTTATATATTTTTTTCTTTATCATAAGATACCAGAAGTTATTATATAAACTGTCATGTGCACATGGCTTACAGTAAGTAAAAAGCATTACCTGAAAGAAGTTGAGCTCATTGTCATTCAAGATGCCGTCGTTGTCCAGGTCGGACACTTTGAAGATTCTAGTTAAAGACTTAATGCACGATGGCTTCAGCTTTAAGACAAAAAAAAACAACAACATGTGCGTTAGTGTAAAATCAGCTAATTTTTATAATCAGGAATCAGAATCAGAAATACTTTATTCATCCCCGGGGGGAAATTAAGATTTTCAGCACAATCCCATTCAAGAGCAGACAAACATTACAGGGAGACAGAACAGATTCACACAATCCCATTCAAGAGCAGACAAACATTACAGGGAGACAGAACAGGATCAAACAATCCCATTCAAGAGCAGACAAACATTACAGGGAGACAAAACAGGATCACACAATCCCATTCAAGAGCAGACAAACATTACAGGGAGACAGAACAGGATCACACAATCCCATTCAAGAGCAGACAAACATTACAGGGAGACAAAACAGGATCACACAATCCCATTCAAGAGCAGACAAACATTACAGGGAGACAGACCAGGATCACACAATCCCATTCAAGAGCAGACAAACATTACAGGGAGACAGAACAGGATCACACAATCCCATTCAAGAGCAGACACACATTACAGGGAGACAGAACAGGATCACACAATCCCATTCAAGAGCAGACAAACATTACAGGGAGACAGAACAAGATCACACAATCCCATTCAAGAGCAGACAAACATTACAGGGAGACAAAACAGGATCACACAATCCCATTCAAGAGCAGACAAACATTACAGGGAGACAGAACAGGATCACACAATCCCATTCAAGAGCAGACAAACATTACAGGGAGACAGAACAGGATCACACAATCCCATTCAAGAGCAGACACACATTACAGGGAGACAGAACAGGATCACACAATCCCATTCAAGAGCAGACAAACATTACAGGGAGACAGAACAAGATCACACAATCCCATTCAAGAGCAGACAAACATTACAGGGAGACCGAACAGGATCACAAAATCCCATTCAAGAGCAGACAAACATTACAGGGAAACAGAACAGGATCACACAATCCCATTCAAGAGCAGACAAACATTACAGGGAGACAGAACAGGATCGCTGACGGGTCTGCCAACTTCCGGCGCCCCTTACAAAAAAGGTTGAGAAACAGGTAAACGCTGGGGAGGGGGGTGAGAGGAAAAAAAATGTCAGTCTAAGTCTGGGCCCCTGGAGAGGGGGTCCAGACTGAGGCCAAGGGGAAAAAAACCTCATAGCCATAGTGTACATAAGCATGTGTGTAAAAAAATTTCAGTGGCACCATCCTTCATTTAAACAGACTCACCTCCTTCTCCTCTGGACAGTAAAGAGGTCCGGTCGGGTGGAGAACTGCCTTTTGGGCGTAGTAGAAGAGCTCTGAGATGTTCTTTAGATTTTTGGCGGAGCACTATGCAGGGAAGAGTTTCAACTTGTCAATCAAATAAAAAGGAACTGTCAAAAATATCTCAAGGTAGAATGACATTTACAGCTTAGTGTAACAATTGGCAAAAAGGAGCCAGTTCAGTTCAGTTTATTTGGAACATGCATACGATACAACGTAATGCATCAGCTATTTTCAGTTGTTTCATTACAGCACACCCGAAAAGGAGTAGGAAGAAGCCGAGCTTATTTTATCCTACCCCTTTTCATATCATAGCAATTTTATCCCATTTCCTTGTTCTCTGTAATGAAACAGTGAATAAATAAAATAATAAATATATATATATACCATAAGTAAGTCAACAAATATTAAATACATAAATAATCATCCTTTTTTTTTTTAAGTTCAAGATGTTCATCATAATTGTTCTTTGTACTTTGTTAACACTTGTAGTTTGAACAGTCTCTTAAACTGAATCATATTGTTAAAGTTAAAGTACCAATGATTGTCACACACACACTAGGTGTGGTGAAATTTGTCCTCTGCATTTGACCCATCCCCTTGATCACCCCCAGGGAGGTGAGGGGAGCAGTGGGCAGCAGCGTAGCCACGCCAGGGAATCATTTTTGGTGATTTAACCCCCAATTCCAACCCTTGATGCTGAGTGCCAAGCAGGGAGGTAATGGGTCCCATTTTTATAGTCTTTGGTATGACCCGGCCGGGGTTTGAACTCACAACCTACCGATCTCAGGGCGGACACTCTTGGTGCTTTGTTTGATTTCCTTGCTTAATCCATTCCATAATTTAATTCCACATACTGATATACTGAAGGTTTTAAGTGTTGTACGTGCATACAAATGTTTTAAATTAGATTTTCCTCTAAGGTCAGAAGGTTCTTTTGTTGAGAAGAATTGTTGTACATTCTGGGGCAGGTTAGAATTTGCTTGGTTCATAATTTTAGCTGTTTGCAAATGCACAAAGTTGGTACATTTCAATTATTTTTCCATTATCCATCCATTTTCTACCGCTTGTGACTCAATAAAAAAAAGGGTTTGTATGTTCTCTATATCCAACATTATGTATTATTCTAATTGATCTTTTTTGTAACACAGTTAGTGAATGAATGAACATTTGTAGTTGTTTCCCCAAATTTCTACACAATAACTCAGATATGTAACATTAGTGAGCAGTAGAGAATATGAAGTGATTTTTGGTCCAGAACATATTTTGCTTTATTCATTATTGACGTGTTTCTTGCTACTTTATGTTGTATATTTTTTACATGAGGTTTGCAGTTCATTTTATTATCTATTATTACACCCTAAAATGTGTTTTCCTTTACCCTTTCAATGTCTACTCCGTCTATTTGTATTTGTGTTGGACTTTCTCTTCTACTGTTACCAAATACCATTATTTCAGTCTTACTGAGATTCAAATATAGTCTTCTTAATTTGTTAATTTCTTCTGTTATTATTTGTATTAGATTATGTGTTTTCTCTCCTGAACAAAACACATTTGTATCATCTGCAAATAATACCAACTCTAGGTCCTTTGTAACTATACAAATGACGTTTATAGAAAGATTAAATAATTTTGGTCCTAGTATTGATCCCTGAGGTGTGCCACAAGATATTTACAGCTTTGTAGAAGTGTGGTCGCCGAGCTTCACGTATTGCTTCCTGTTGGTTAAGTCGCTTCTTACCCAGTACAAGACCAACCCTCTGATTCCATACCGTTCTAATTTGTTCATTAAGATCTTATGTTTGATTGTGTCAAATGCTTTTGTTAATTTTTTGCTATCTATTGCATTGACGATCTCTTCCGTTATTTCGATTAATGCCCCTGATGTTGAAATGTTGGCTCTGTATCCGTATTAGTTGTCTGAGTGTTTCATTTTTATTTATGAATTTGTCCAATCTATTGTTAAACAAGTTTTCAATAATTCTAGAAAATTGTGGAAGTAGAGAAACCGGTCTGAAGTTTGTAAACTGGTGTTTGTCTCCAGTCTTATACAAACCCCGTTTCCATATGAGTTGGGAAATTGTGTTAGATGTAAATATAAACGGAATACAATGATTTGCAAATCATTTTCAACCCATATTCAGTTGAATATGCTACAAAGACAACATATTTGATGTTCAAACTGATAAACTTTTTTTTTTTTTGCAAATAATCATTAACTTTAGAATTTGATGCCAGCAACACGTGACAAAGAATTTGGGAAAGGTGGCAATAAATACTGATAAAGTTGAGGAATGCTCAGCAAACACTTATTTGGAACATCCCACAGGTGAACAGGCAAATAGGGAACAGGTGGGTGCCATGATTGGGTATAAAAGTAGATTCCATGAAATGCTCAGTCATTCACAAACAAGGATGGGGCGAGGGTCACCACTTTGTCAACAAATGCGTGAGCAAATTGTTGAACAGTTTAAGAAAAACCTTTCTCAACCAGCTATTGCAAGGAATTTGGGGATTTCACCATCTACGGTCCGTAATATCATCAAAGGGTTCAGAGAATCTTAAAAAATCACTGCACGTAAGCATCTAAGCCCAAGACCTTCGATCCCTCAGGCTGTAGTGCATCAACAAGAGACATCAGTGTGTAAAGGATATCACCACGTGAGCTCAGGAACACTTCAGAAACCCACTGTCAGTAACTACAGTTGGTCGCTACATCTGTAAGTGCAAGTTAAAACTCTCCCATGAAAGGCGAAAACCGTTTATCAACAACACCCAGAAACGCCGTCTGCTTTGCTGGGCCTGAGCTCATCTAAGATGGACTGATACAAAGTGGAAAAGTGTTCTGTGGTCTGACGAGTCCACATTTCAAATTGTTTTTGGAAACTGTGGACGTCGTGTCCTCCGGACCAAAGAGGAAAATAACCATCCGGATTGCTATAGGCGCAAAGTGTAAAAGCCAGCATGTGTGATGGTATGGGGGTGTATAAGTGCCCAAGACATGGGTAACTTACACATCTGTGAAGGCGCCATTAATACTGAAAGGTACATACAAGTTTTGGAGCAACATATGTTGCCATCCAAGCAACGTTACCATGGACGCCCCTGCTTATTCCAGCAAGACAATGCCAAGCCACGTGTTACATTAACGTGGCTTCATAGTAAAAGAGTGCGGGTACTAGACTGGCCTGCCTGTAGTCCAGACCTGTCTCCCATTGAAAATGTGTGGCGCATTATGAAGCCTAAAATAGCACAAGGGAGACCCCCGGACTGTTGAACAACTTAAGCTGTACATCAAGCAAGAATGGGAAAGAATTCCACCTGAGAAGCTTCAAAAATGTGTCTCCTCAGTTCCCAAACATTTACAGAGTGTTGTTAAAAGGAAAGGCCATGTAACACAGTGGTGAACATGCCCTTTCCCAACTACTTTGTCACGTGTTGCAGCCATGAAATTTTAAGTTAATTATTATTTGCAAAAAAAAAAAGTTTATGAGTTTGAACATCAAATATCTTGTCTTTGTAGTGCATTCAATTGAATATGAGTTGAAAAGGATTTGCAAATCATTGTATTCCGTTTATATTTACATCTAACACAATTTCCCAACTCATATGGAAACAGGGTTTGTAAATTGGTACGACTTTTGCTATTTTCATTTAATCTGGGAATTTGCCTGTTCAAAATGAAAGGTTGCTGATGTATGTTAAAGGTTCTGAAATCTCTTTTTTTGTCCCTTCTTTTTTTGTTCTAGACTAATAACAACAAACAATGCAGATGGACATGCCTTTGGAGTGAAATGTCACATGATTTAGTGTCCAGACTATTTCCACTTTGCATGTGCCCTCACTCACGTCCTTGAAGCTAATCTAGCACTAGGACTAGAGCGACAGAGGACATATTCCTCCATGACAACAACACAGTGTTAGTAGTGGGTCTCCGTGATATTAATCCATGTGGCGTGGAAACAAGGTCAGTCGGCAGCCTTACACACTTTATAGAGGCTTTGCAGTCACGTGATTTTATCACGTGACTTTGTGTTATGCCGCCATCTTGCCGGTCAACCGGTCAGCTCGTTTCTACGTGTTCGTACAGATTCAGTTTGATTTCTGCGCTACATTTTCACCGATTTCATCCGAATTATGGCTGATTTGCTATCCAATGAAGTTGTGCATTTGGATGAAGAGTCCAAGAAACGTTACCGAGAGAAGTTGAACCTTGTTGGCACAACGGATCCGTACCTTTTACCGAGAAGCATGCTAAAATCACCTGAGCATTTTGCAACAGCCGACCTGCCTGATCTCTCATATCCAGACATTATAATTACCTCGTCGATTCACCATCTCCGTACACTGGAAAGGACCTTAAGGCATACAAGAGTCTGGATGCCTACAAGTATTTTATAGCAGGTTTTGTGCATGATGGGCTGATATGGCAGATTCCAAACAAAAATCGATTTCTTCTCATGACCAAGGTAAGGAAAATGCACCCAGCATTTTCAACAATCATATTTGTATCATCCCATATTGTATTATTTCACACTTTGTGAAACAAATCAGGGGTGAATAGTTTGTTTACATACCTGATATGAAGTGTTCATTGCATATCCTTGTGTAAATCGTAGGTTTCCATCGTTCACGACAAATCGCCGCGATCCATTTATCACGTTTTTTTATGTTTGCCGGGAATCTATAGAAGCACAGCAGGTTTCCGGCATTTCCAAGCTCAAATAGCAGCAGATCTAACATGAAAGCGTGTGTGAGTCGTTGACCGGCACTGAACTGGTGACCGGCAAGGTGGCCGCCAAGCTAATGTCACGTGGCTGATGACGTCAGCTGCAAAGCCTCTATTTGCCATTGTGGTTCACTTAACATTAAGAGTGGGCGGGTTGTCTTATATGTCATGAGGTTTTCTTACCTCCACACACGTCTCAATGTCCTGGTATTGATTCATGATAGGCAGGATGGTCTCCATGCTGCTGTGCTCCACCAGGTCAGACTTGTTGCCCACAAGAATCAATGGAACCCTGTAAAAAAAATACACAACTTGAATTTAAAAACAGTGATTTTTGGCATAATGTACACCAAAATGTGGACGATAAGAAAACTTTTCAAATTGCCGTACTGACCCAGATATATTAGAGCAGGGGTCACCAACCTTTTTGAAACCAAGAGCTACTTCTTGGGTACTGATTAATGCGAAGGGCTACCATTTTGATACACACTTAAATAAATTGCCAGAAATAGCCAATTTGCTCAATTTACCTTTAACTCTATGTTATTATTAATAATTAATGATATTTATCTTTGTGGAAACACTGATCATCTTAATGATTTCTCACAATAAATATATATAGAAACAGATAAATATCAATATGCAACACTTTATTTTTATATTTTCTCTAAGTGCACATTTTTCAAATTGAACATTTTCAAATGATCACTATTAAGACAGTCTTGTGAAATAACAATATCCCATTTCAACTAGCTAGCCACTAACATTTTTTAACAAATCATGAATTACTTTGCACCATGTTTTTACAAATAATAACTCATGTAAAATACAAAAGTCAACTCTCAAATTTTTAAATAAATCATGTCACACTTTAAACTAGACACCAAATCTGTTATCTGTTTCTTTGTCAGTTAGTGAAGACCAAGTCTTTAAAATATTTTCTTGGATTTTCAAATTCTATTTGAGTTTTGTCTCTCTTAGAATTAAAAATGTCGAGCAAAGCGAGACCAGCTTGCTAGTAAATAAAAAAAAATTTAAAAATAGAGGCAGCTCACTGGTAAGTGCTGCTATTTGAGCTATTTTTAGAACAGGCCAGCGGGCTACTCATCTGGTCCTTACAGGCTACCTGGTGCCCGCGGGCACCGCGTTGGTGACCCCTGTATTAGAGTATTTTCCACTTAGAAAATTGTCTTATAATACGGCTTATATTTTATGAATAAAAACCACCAAGTGGTGCCAAGCTTTCGCATACACCAGTAACCTGAAGAGATGCAGCCGCACAACAACAAAAAAGTGTCTCAAAAGTTGTTCGCAAGTTTGCAAACAACAGAAAAGGTACGTTAATACAATGGTGATGAATCAACAACTAGTTGTTATCTGAGTTTGTCTTAATAAATGTAAAAAAGGGGGTTGTTTTATATTTGGGTCAATACGGTAATTAGAAGCTTGCCGCCAACCACCTGCTGTCTTTGTCTATTCTGTCATTGATGAGGGGAATCCAATGGCTGGTAACCTGGGACAGAACAGCACACCATTATTGAATGAATCACTTCAAACTAGGGATGTCACGGTTTTGTAAATACCGCGGGATTACAGTTTCAAAATCTTCTCAATTATTTGGCGGTATCAAACGAAAACTCGGTGTGTAGTTTTTTTCTGGCTCTTTTACTTTGGCGGGTTTGATAAAAAAACTACATCTACCAGAATGCTCAGCGCAGTCCGCAATGTGGGGGCGTGGCACGAAAGAGAAAGCAGGAAGTGAAGTGTGTTCCACTGCGTAGTAGAGAGAGGAATTGTTTTGTTTTTTTTCAAAATCCGGTCATAACTTTTTAAGTTATGTTGCTAACTAACAGACAAACAAAACCTATTGAAAACATAGCCGCCGTGTCGGAGGTAACAAAGCGTGCCATGTTCGTTTTAAGTGTCCCAAGCCAAAACAGACTTTGTCAAGGCACGCCCGCCGTGCCGAGGGAAAGCAACTGCTGCACATCGAAATACTTGATAAGCTATCATCACACGTAAAGATAAAGCCAGCAAAGCTAAATGTCAATTTGTGAGGTATTTACATTATTAAACGTTGAAATGTCAGTTAACTTCTGAGAAACTGCATTTTCAAAACTGATAAGACAAATGTCCACTATAGAGGAAACTGCTTCTCTGAAAGTAAAAGTTGAGACACAGTAGATGTTCCCGCACAATTATTTGTACTTAAAAACACTTCTTTGTAGTAATAAATATGATTACAACATTTTAGCGTTATGTTTGTGTAAGTACATGAGTTATCCTAAACATTCATGCCACTTCATTTTACACTCTGGCATTTTTAAGTTTTTTTTTTTTTTTTTACATATACCTAGGGGTGACACGGTACACAAAAATTTCGGTTTGGTACGTACCTCGGTTTAGAGGTCACGGTTAGGTTCATTTTCGGTACAGTAAGAAAACAACAAAATATACATTTTTGGGTTATTTATTTACCATATTTGCAAAATCGTCCACCAAAAACATTTTTCTTGATGGAATATTTGATGTGAAGTAATGGGAACCTTGGATAGGCCAATAATTCATAATAACATTGATTTTGATTCAATATTATGTTTTGAGCAATGACAGTTTGAAAAAAAAAAAAAAACAGCTTTGTTTTATTAGTCATCATTGCAACTTTTTCTAAATTACATTTAACCTTTAAGCTTTTTTATTTCACTTTTGTTATGTTTTTGTTTATTTTAATAGTATTTTTAGAATGTGCCGTGGGTCTTTAAAACATTAGCTGTGGGCCGCAAATGGCCTCCGGGGCACACTTTTGACACCCCTGCTAAAGATAATAAAAAATTGTATCTGATAAATCTATGGATAAAAAGCAGAGCCTGGCGACGCATGCACGTTTATCATAACTCTCTCTGTCTCTGCCTCTCCCTCACCAATGCTGCTGCGTGCGCACACCTTCACAATTTGTTTTGTTTTTAACCCCTTCTTAACCCTGAACATACATTGTTAATACACGCAACCCTAACTCTAAATGCCGGACATTTGAGGCATTTAGGAAACTCCGCAAAAGAGGACATGTCCGGGGAAAAGAGGACGTATGGTCAGTCTATCGTAGCCCGTTAGCTGCTCGCATGCCGTGTGTTGTGCCTCGGTGTGCATTGTTTACACAACGTGTGTTGCGCTACTTAATATGTCCGTGTGGAAACTCGTTCGGTACACCTCCGAACCAAACCGGAACCCCCGTACCGAAACGGTTCAATACACGTACCGTTACACCCCTACATATACATTGCCAATCATTTTAATAACTATTATGTTGACAAGGTATCTCAATTAAGGCATGGTATGCATATATCCAATAACAACAAATCAGCTGACCTCATTAGGAATATTATAATGGATAATAAGGACTGTGAATTCAATTTTCATCAGGTTGAAGTCAGTGAGGTTGAGAGGTTACTACACTCTCTTCCTGACAACAAAGTAGCTGGTGTAGACAACCTGGATAGTAAATTACTGAAAATGACTGCTGGTATCATATCAGTGCCTGTTTGTCATATTTTTAATAAATGTTTACAAGTGGGCCTGTGTCCAAAGATATGGAAGGTGGCTAAGGTTACTCCTCTACATAAGGATACCAAATTGGCTTTCAATGAGGGCAATTCTAGACCAATAAGCATCCTACCTGGGTTATGTAAAATACTGGAGAAATGTGTGTATGCACAAATTCAAGCTTACTTTCAATCAAATGGGCTAGCAACTGATTCTCAACATGCATATAGAACGGGCCACTCTACGTCCACGGCTCTTATACAAATGACGGACGATTGGCTTAATGCTATAGATAATTCTATGTTGGTTGGAGCTGTGCTGTTAGATTTTAGTGCTGCATTTGACATGATTGACCACTCTCTTTTAATTGAGAAACTTAAATGTTATGGTTTTAATACTTCAAGTTTAATGTGGATACAGAGTTATTTGTCCTCAAGATCACAACAGGTGTATCTTAATGGCAGCTTGTCTAATAGCAGAAGTTTGGATTGTGGTGTTCCACAGGGAAGTTGCCTAGGACCTTTACTTTTTTCTATATTCACCAATGATTTACCTTGGGCTACCGGGCGTGCAAGATTGGTTCTTTATGCTGATGATGCAACCTTATATCATGCTGCACCATCATGCAGTGTACTTAATGTAGTATTGAGTGAGGAACTAAAAGCTGTGCATGACTGGACAGTATGTAACAGACTTGTCCTTAACACCTCAAAAACAAAAAGTATTATATTGGGGACTAGGCAAGGGTTATCTTGTGACCCAAAGTTGGATTTGAGGCTAGGTATTTCAACAGTTCAACAGGTCAGAAGTGCCAAGCTCCTTGGAGTGATGCTGGACTGCACTCTATCCTGGTCAAATCATATCAGTGATATAGTTACAAAGATGGGAAGGGCTGTTGGTATTTCCAGGAAATGTGCTGGTTTTGCTGATCCACCTCTTCTTTGTCAAATTGTTAAGAGTTTAGTCTTGTGTCATATTGACTATTGTTCTACAGTCTGGGCGTCTGCTGCAAGTGGTGAGATCAGTAAGCTCCAGATTGTCCAGAATAGGGCAGCAAGGCTGGTTCTTGGTTGTTCACTAAGAACCAATGTGAACCAAATGCATGCTTCTCTTTCCTGGCTAACAGTGCAGAACAGGTTGTTGGCTAATACTCTTATATTGTTCAAATCAGTAACCGGTAGTAAAACTCCTGCTTTTCTCATGGCCCAAATAGTTCACAGTAGCACTATACATAATCACAATACCAGGGCATCCAGTGAGGGGCATTTTGTACTCCCTCGTCCCAGGAAGAATGCTTTGCGGAAATCTTTTATTTATAGATCTTTATCGCTCTGGAATAACCTGCCTCGAATTCTCACCAGCATTGAAAGTAAACAGGTTTTTAAAAAGAGAGTAATATTTTATCTGAGTTTTTAAATTAGTTTTCTCATTGATGATTTGTTTGTTATATTTATATGGTAATTATTATTCTGTGACTGTAAATTGTTTGCTTGTTTTTTTTATTGATGCTTTTATTTTTTTCTGTATTGTGTAGTTATAATTATATGCTTTTACTTGTAATTGTATTGAATTGTGGACCCCAGGAAGACTAGTGGGTTGTTGAGGCAACCAGCTAATGGGGATCCTTAATAAAAATCAAATCAAATATACCACAATAATATTGTACTGTGCCCTTAATACCGTGAGATTTTGATATCGTTACTTCCCTACTCCAAACAAACACAAACAATCTGGGGCCATTACATTAGGTACATCTGCACAAGCAAATGAGAACCAGTACAAGGACAATAACGCCCTGTTATAACTGGCAGTGTGGATTGTACAGGTGTGGCCAACATAATGTGTTCCCATTGTTCCACATATGCCAGTGTGATGCTGTTAAGTAAATAAACACCTGTGATATCAGAACGTCAATCAACAGTAAGGAACCTTGGGGAGAAAATTAGCTCACCTTCTCAATGGACTTCTTGTTGTTGACTGAATACACTATGCATATAACATTGGCCTGTAAGAGAAGAAACAACCCAAATTAGTGTAGTGTTTGGGAAAAATAACAGTTAAAAGAGTAAATTATCAGTAAAACCAACTTTTGATATTTCTTGATATAGCTGCTCATCAGATTGTTCGGCCTCTGCAAGATGTCAAAAGGGGTTTATCAGTAGTGTTTTACATGTCAGCCATTAGAAACACATATTATAACCTAAATCTACAATACCTGAGTAATCCACAATGTGCGTGGGCACCCTCTCTGGAGTGACATCTGCTGGGATGGTGATCTCCTCAGCTCTGAGAGGAACCTGAAGCATTAAAGACAGCAATAATGTTAATGAGCGCATCAAAATTAAAGGCCTACTGAAATGATTTTTTTTTATTTAAACGGGAATAGCAGATCCATTCTATGTGTCATACTTGATCATTTCGCGATATTGCCATATTTTTGTTGAAAGGATTTAGTAGAGAAAATCGACGATAAAGTTCGCAACTTTTGCTCGCTGATTAAAAAAAAGCCTTGCCTGTACCGGAAGTAGCGTGACGTCACAGGAGCTAGTATTCCTCACAATTCCCCATTGTTTACAATGGAGCGAGAGAGATTCGGACCGAGAAAGTGACGATTACCCCATTAATTTGAGCGAGGATGAAAGATTCGTAGATGAGGAACGTTACAGTGAAGGACTTGAGAGGCAGTGATGGACGTATCTTTTTTCGCTCTGACCGTAACTTAGGTACAAGCTGGCTCATTGGATTCCACACTCTCTCCTTTTTCTATTGTGGATCACGGATTTGTATTTTAAACCACCTCGGATACTATATCCTCTTGAAAATGAGAGTCGAGCACGCGAAATGGACATTTAAAGTGACTTTTATCTCCAAGACAATACATCGGTGACACACTTAGCTACTGAGCTAACATGCTAGCGTCGTTCTCAAATGAAGATAGAAACAAAATAAATAAACCCCTGACTGGAAGGATAGACAGAAGATCAACAATACTATTAAACCATGTACATGTAACTACACGGTTAAAAATTCTCAGCCTGGTAAGGCTTAACTATGCTGTTGCTAACGACGCTAAGGCTAATTTAGCAACTTAGCAACCGGACCTCACAGAACTATGATAAAACATTAGCGCTCCACCTACGCCAGCCAGCCCTCATCTTCCCATCAACAGCCGTGCTCACCTGCATTCCAGCGATCAACGGCGCGACGAAGGACTTCATCCGTGGGTTTGGCGGCAAGCATCGGCTAGGCGTCAGGGTAAGTAGTCCTTGTTGTGTTGCTGTAAGTATTGTAATGCCCCGCAGTGGAGAAGGAGTCACACAGACGAGGATGCGCTGCTCAATCGCTTTATTAACAAGCGGTAACTGGTTGTAGTTCAAAAAGTAACACACACACATACACGAGCTGCTGTTAGCCAAAACTCACGCTCACACACACTCAAGTTCTCCGCCAACTCACTCGCGCATGCGCGTTCCCCAAACCCTTAAAGACACAGTACATTAATGCAAATATCACAGATATTACAGTATTGTACTTAGCCGCTAAGACACCGATCGATCCCACCTACAACATTCTTCTTTGCAGTCTCCATTGTTCATTAAACAAATTGCAAAAGATTCACCAACACAGATGTCCAGAATACTGTGGAATTTTGTCGAAGAAAACAAGAGGCTTTTCTATCGGGTCCGATGGGGTCCAACCACTTCCGTTGCTTTTGTGACGTCACGCGCATAAATCATATCCAAAGGAGTTTTTCAACCGGAAGTGTGGCGGGAATTTTAAAATTGCACTTTATAAGTTAACCCGGCCGTATTGGCATGTGTTGCAATGTTAAGATTTCATCATTGATATATAAACTATCAGACTGCGTGGTTGGTAGTAGTGGCTTTCAGTAGGCCTTTAAATACATGATATAATACAGATGTTTTACCATCATCAGAGAAATACAGAATAACACATGGCCAATCAGTCCCACACATGCTGCCCTCAATGATGTTTTGGCTTTTCAACCACTTTTGCTTAAATTTTGCAGATATGTGCTTTGCCGTCATGTCGTGTACCAGTTGTTTTTTTTTAAATGTATATTATGTTTATAAACTCAGGAAATATGTCCCTGGACACATGAGGACTTTGAATATGAACGACTTGGTATCGGATTGATACCCAAATTTGTGGTATCATCCAAAACTAATGTAAAGTATCAAACAACAGAAAAATAAGTGATCATTACATTTTAACAGAAGTGTAGATAGAACATGTTAAAACAGAAAATAAGCAGATATTAACAGTAAATGAACAAGTAGATTAAAACTCAATTTTTACAGCTTGTCCTTTATAATGTTGACAAAGTAATAGAATAGAAAATGACACAATATGTTACTGCATATGTCAGCAGTTAAAGTAGGAGCCTTTGTTTTCTTACTTACTACTAAAAGAAAAGTTGTCTTGTATATTCACTATTTATACATATGTTTAATGTACCTTAAGATTTTTTGTTAAAAAAAGCCAATAATGCATTTTTTGTGGTGCCCTTAATTTAGAAAAGTATCCAAAGTACCGAAAAGTATCGAAATACATTTTGGTACCGGTACCAAAATATTGGTATCGGGACACCACCAGACTCACCTCATCAGGAAACTCCTCACTGACCAGAGACATTATTAGGGACGTCTTCCCCACTTTGGCTGCACAGAAAAAAGAAAACAGTGTATTATTACTGATATTTCACAAATACTTTGCATGTAATAAATAGCTAAGAGTTGACATTTATAGTTATTTTTTGTCTAATCTGTTTTAGGTTGTAGAAGTACTACACCGTAAAGGTAACCAAAACATTCAATTCTAATCAATAGCCTATAACTCTTAGAATATAAATTGAAAGAGTAAATGAAACCAAATTTCAAGGTATAATGATTGATGATAAATTTAACTGGAAATCTCATGTAAAAAATATACAACATAAAGTAGCAAGAAACACGTCAATAATGAATACAGCAAAACATGTTCTAATCCAAAAATCACTTCATATTCTCTGCTGCTCGCTAGTGTTAGCATATCTGAGTTATTGTGCAGAAATATGCGGAAATAACTACAAAAGTACACTTTATTCATTAACGGTGTTACAAAAAAGATCAGTTAGAATAATACATAATGTTGGATATAGAGAACATACAAACCCTTTATTCATTGAACCCAAAATACTGAAATTCCACAACATAGTGAATTTGCAAACAGCTAAAATTATACACAAAGCAAACTATAACCTGCTAGCCAAGAATATACAATTCTTCTCAACAAAAGAGGAGAAATATAATCTTAGAGAAAAATTTAATTTATAACATTTGTGCGCATGTTAAGACGTTCAGTACATGGAATTAAATGATGGAATGGACTAAGCAAATAAATCAAACAACGTACTAATATGATCTACTTCAAGAAACTCTTCAAACTTAAAGTGTTTACAAGTGTTGGATATGAATTTCAACCATAACCAAGCATGCATCACTATAGCTCTTGTCTCAAAGTAGGTGTACTTTCACCACCTGTCACATCACGCTCTTACTTATTGAGTTTTTTGCTGTTTTCCTGTGTGTAGTGTTTTAGTTCTTGTCTTGCGCTCCTATTTTGGTGGCATTTCCTGTCGCAGTTTCGTGTCTTCCTTTGAACGCTATTCCCTGCACCTGCTTTGTAAAAACAAATCGAGACTATTGAAGTTGTTGCTATCCTTCTTTGTTGATTGTCATGTCATGTACAGATGTACTTTGTGGACGCCGTCTCTGCTCCACACGCTGCAAGTTTTTGCTGTCGTCCAGCATTCTGTTTTTGTTTACTTTGCAGTTATTACTTATGGAGTATATTGTGAATAAATTGATAACAGGAAGTGAACAAAAGTGTTAGCAACTGCTATGTAAAGGAAAAGGGGTAGGATTAAATAAGCTCTGCTTCTTCCTACTCCTTTTCGAACATGTTGAATAGAGAAACTGAAAATTGTGACGTATCATGTTGTGTGCATGCATGTTCCAAATAAACTCAAACCCAACTCAACTCCACAAAAGAGGAGAAATATAATCGTAGAGAAAGATGTAATTTAAAACATTTGTACGCACGTACAACACTTAAGACCTTCAGTATATCAGTATGTGGAATTAAATTATGGAATGGATTAAGCAAAGAAATCGAACAATGTACTAATATGACTAAGGCTGCAGCTAACGATTATTTTTCTATCGATTAATCTATAGATTATTTTTTCGATTAATCGGTTAATCTATAGATTATTTTTTTCGATTCATCTATAGATTATTTTTCCTTTTACCGATTATTTTTTATTTTATTTTATTTAAAATGAAGATGAAAAAATAAAAGTAGGCCAGTTTTTTCAAAAGGCATGGCTTTTATTTACAAAAAAAAAAAGTATGGCCACTCAGTCAACATTGACAACAACATGACAAAATATTCTGTAACAATGTAAACAGTTAAAACTTTTAACATTTAACAAAATTAAAAGTAGCTTATTTGCTTTTTAATGTGCAAATATAAAAGTAAACATCCAGTGCAAATCTTAATATTCTGCAATAGTATAAGCATTTCAAAAGTAAAAGTATTGCTTATTTTGCTTTAAAATGTGCAAAAATAAAGATAAACATCCAATACAAAAAAGTGCAAAACGAAATATTCTGTAACAAAAGTGTAAACATTTCAACAAAAGTGAAAGTATTGCTTATTTGCTAAAATGTGCAAAAATAAAGATAAACATCAATACAAAAAAGTGCCAATCTAAATATTCTGGAGCACTGTAAACATTAAGTATTGCTTTTAAAATGTGCAAAATAAACATCCAGTCCAACACAGTACACAATAACCAATTCTACTCATTCCAGTGAGTGACTAACAGTTGTAATGAAGAAAGGTTAGCATGTCTACTTGCTTTGCTTCTTTTCTTGTTTACAATATTCCCAGCAGCTGAAAATAGGCGCTCAGAAGGGGTCGATGTGGCTGGAACTGAGAGCTAATTAGCCTTCACCTCAAGCCAGGACTGCGAGCGAGCTGAGCTGCAGTTTATATTTCTAGTAGGTCAACGGGCTCATAGTGATGTTACTAGTAGTTGACTGGGAGGTGTTTATTATCATTTGGGGAGAGTCCGCTGCCTGATGCTCACCTGCTAAACACCTATCTGCTCCACGCTGAAGCGCTGACTACATGCGCTCTGAATACGCACTGCTGATTGGCTGATAATGCTTCGTGTGTACCAATCAGATGTTGTGTGGGTGGGACAATGCTGCGTGTGTACCAATCAGATGGTTGTATGGGTGGGACAATGCTGCGTGCTGAGACAGAGGCAGCCGCAGAAGGAGCAAAGCAACTTGTTAAGACTTTAGCAGCTAAAGTTAGCCTTAGCTTAGAAACTCGTTCGGTACACCCCCGTACCGAACCGAAAGCCCCGTACCGAAACGGTTCAATACAAAACACATAACGTTACACCCCTAGCAGATACAAATGACACATTCATGTTTTTGTGTAATGATGACAACGTATGCTAACGCGGACGATTGACAAGTTGATGGTTGATGGTTTTCTTTTCAAATGTTCGTTCATAGCCGTTGTGCTGCTATGATAGGCCATTTCCGCTCGACACTGTGCATACAACAACATTATTAGGCTGTGTATTGAAATACTCCCACACTTTTGACGACTTTTGGCGTGCGTTTTCCCCTCGCTCGCACAGTCTGCTTTGCGCTCCGCCATGACGGTAGTGTGACGTAATTATGCGACGCGTCGACGCACAAAAACGGCGTCGACGTATTTACATAACCGATGACGTCGACTACGTCGACGCGTCGTTTCAGCCTTAAATATGACCCACTTCCAAGAAACTCTTCAAACTTAAAGTGTTCACAAAGTACAAAGAAGAAGAACCATGATAAACATTCTGAATTTATTTCATCCATCCATTTATTTTCTAGATTAGCTTACTTACCTAATATTATTTATTTATTTTTAATGGAGTATATTGTGAATAAATTGAGAACAGGAAGTGAACAAAAGTGTTAGCAACTGCTATGTAAAGGAAAAGGGGTAGGATTAAATAAGCTCTGCTTCTTCCAACTCCTTTTCGAACATGTTGAATAGAGAAACTGGAAATTGTGATGCATCATGTTGTATGCATGCAAGTTACAAATAAACCCAAACTCAACTCAACTCAACAAAAGAGAAATATAATCTTAGAGAAAAATCCAATTTAAAACATTTGTACGCACGTACAACACTTAAAACCTTTAGTATATCAATATGTGGAATTAAATGATGGAATGGACTAAGCAAAGAAATCAAACAATGTACTAATATGACCCACTTAAAAAAACTCTTCAAACTTAAAGTGTTTACAAGTGTTGGATATGAATTTAAAACATTACCAACCATGCATCACTATAGCTCTTGTCTCAAAGTAAGTGTACTGTCACATCACGCCCTGACTTATTGAGTTTTTTGCTGTTTTCCTGTGTGTAGTGTTTTAGTTCTTGTCTTGCGCTCCTATTTTGGTGGCTTTTCCTGTCGCCGTTTCGTGTCTTCCTTTGAGCGCTATTCCCTGCACCTGCTTTGTAAAAACAAATTGACACTATTTAAGTTGTTGCTATCCTTCTTTGTTGATTGATTGATGTACTTTGTGGACGCCGTCTCTGCTCCACACGCTGCAAGTTTTTGCTGTCGTCCAGCAATCTGTTTTTGTTTACTTTGCAGCCAGTTCAGTTTTAGTTTCGTTTTGCACAGCTCTTCAAACTTAAAGTGTTCACAAAGTACAAAGAAGAAGAACCATGATAAACATTCTGAATTTATTTCATCCATCCATTTATTTTCTAGATTAGCTTACTTAGCTAATATTATTGATTTATTTTCAAACTCAACTCCACTCAACAAAAGAGGAGAAATATAATCTTAGAGAAAAATCTAATTTAAAACATTTGTACGCACGTACAACACTTAAAACCTTTAGTATATCAGTATGTGGAATTAAATTATGGAATGGATTAAGCAAAGAAATCAAACAATGTACTAATATGATCCACTTCAAGAAACTCTTCAAACTTTAAGTGTTTACAAGTGTTGGATATGAATTTAAACCATAACCAAGCATGCATCACTATACCTCTTGTCTCAAAGTAGGTGTACTTTCACCCCCTGTCACATCACGCCCTGACTTAAGAGTTTTTTTGCTGTTTTCCTGTGTGTAGTGTTTTAGTTCTTGTCTTGCGCTCCTATTTTAGTGGCTTTTCCTGTCGCAGTTTCGTGTCTTCCTTTGAACGCTATTCCCTGCACCTGCTTTGTAAAAACAAATCAAGACTATTGAAGTTGTTGCTATCCTTCTTTGTTGATTGATTGATGTACTTTGTGGACGCCGTCTCTGCTCCACACGCTGCAAGTTTTTGCTGTCGTCCAGCATTCTGTTTTTGTTTACTTTGCAGCCAGTTCAGTTTTAGTTTCGTTTTGCACAGCTCTTCAAACTTAGTGTTCACAAAGTACAAAGAAGAAGAACCATGATAAACATTCTGAATTTATTTCATCCATCCATTCATTTTCTAGATTAGCTTACTTAGCTAATATTATTGATTTATTTTCAATGGAGTATATTGTGAATAAATTGAGAACAGGAAGTGAACCGAAGCGTTAGCAACTGCTATGTAAAGGAAAAGGTAGGATTAAATAAACTCTGCTTCTTCCTACTCCTTTTCAAACATGTTGAATAGAGAAACTGGAAATTGTGACGTATCATGTTGTATGCATGCATGTTCCAAATAAACTCAAAAAACTCTTAAGGGATAATTATAGTGTGTGTAGATATTATGAAGTTGAATAGTTGCTACACACATGAACATATAGAAGTGTTAGCAATTAGCTCCCAGGCTAACATACACTTTAAGCGGATAAAGCGCTTTGCCGCCTCGCAGACACTCGCTACTTACGTTCCCCGACGAGTAATATCCTCACGTCCTTCCTCATGTTTCAATTGTCTTGTATTTGATGGAAAAGACAGCTTATTACTTCATGTAGTCGCCTTGTTCGCCTCCTGCAGTTTATATTTAACGCCAGGCCTGTCAAACTGCCTTTGTAGGACAAAACGGACGCTCAGTTGTCGGTGTCGCTCTCCTCCTTCCTTACGCCTTCAGTCCATGCGAGCACTTGGGACATTTTAAAAGGCGCATTTTGCTTTCCGTCCGTGTTTTTTGTGTGAATGGCATTCGCGAGTGTTTCGGCGGCTACGTAGCATTTCAGTTGTTGGGACGAGCACGCCTGACCTCCACTACCGCCCGGCAAGTACGGGGAGCCGTGCTAGGACAAACTTCATGTGGACAACATACCATGCTGTATACTGACCCCTGGCGGAACTGAGGGGAACTGGAGTTATGAAATCAACCTGTCCTTCACGGTAAAGTATATTCATTTTAGAATATTCGAATAGACTGTCTTGTATAATCATTCACATTTGATGAAGAGTTATATATATATATATATATATGAAGAGTTATATATATATATATATATTTTTTTTTTTAAACCAATACAATATACACTATATTTCTCAAAAGTATTTGGTCACCCATCCAAATGATGAGAATCAGGTGTCCTAATCACTTGGCCCAGTGTATAAAATCAAACACTTAGGCATGGAGACTGTTCCTACAAACATTTGTGAAAGAATGGGCCGCTCTCAGTGATTTCCAGCGTGGAACTGTCATAGGATGTCACCTGTGCAACAAATCCAGTCGTGAAATTTCCTCGCTCCTAAATATTCCAAAGTCAACTTTCGGCAGTGATGGGTTGATGAGGCGTCATGAAGCATTTCGACACATTGCAAAACTGTATTGATACCGTGTCACTAAATACTGACATCTGCTGGACATTAAAAATCCCTACAGGCAACCTATGGACCGACTCAACTGACACTGATTTTTCGACCTAGTATATACAATAATATAAACCAAGTCATTGTATTTCATTTAGGATGATTTCGTATATTCATTTAAATAAAAATATATTTTTATCTTTTTTAGATACAGTCAATAAATAATGTGAACATGTATCATAACAAGGAAATCTAAGAGAACGTGTTGTGAATGAGGATGCTTGTGGACTGGGATTTTATTTTTTTTACACATTTTTATTTAAAAAAACAGTTTTTCCAGCGTATTATTTAGACCAGTGGTTCTCAAATGGGGGTATGCGTACCCCTGGGGGTACTTAAAGGTATGCCAAGGGGTACGTGAGATTTTTTTTTAATATTCTAAAAATGGCAACAATTCAAAAATCGTTTATAAATATAAATAAAAACCTATCTTTTTTTCCAAATAGTTCAAGAAAGACCACTACAAATGAGCAATATTTTGCACTGTTATACAATTAATAAATCAGAAACTGATGACAGAGTGCTGTATTTTACTTCTTTATCTCTTTTTTTCAACCAAAAATGCTTTGCTCTGATTAGGGGGTACTTGAATTCAAAAAAAAATCACAGGGGGTACATTACTGAAAAAAGGTTGAGAACCACTGATTTAGACGATTTCTCTTCCTAGTTATTATTTCTCCGGCTGTAGAAAAGACCAGCTCACAGGGCACAGAGGGGACGTCAGTACGACACAGTTCGCGTATCGGTCACGTGACCGAAACAGCTCATGATCGGTCACGTGACTTTCTAAAAACGGTACGCGCACCGACACAGGGTTTTGCTCTATGAGCTCGACGCATGTGCCGATGCATCGGTGTTGCCGGACACATCACTAACTTTCGGCTTTATTGTAAGAAAAGTAAAGAGTTTGGGAACAACAGCAACTCAGCCACCAAGTGGTAGGCCACATAAACTGACAGGGAGTGGTCAGCGGATGCTGAAGCGCATAGTGCAAAGACTTTCTGCACAGTCAGTTGCTACAGACCTTCCAATTAGCCCACGTACAGTACGCAGAGAGCTTCCTGGAGTGGGTTTCCATGGCCGAGCAGCTGCATCTAAGCCATACATCACCAAGTCCAATGCAAAGCATCATACCACAACTATGCAGATGACTCTGTCACTGACGGCAGGTTGACGGCAGTTGATTCACTTTGTCGCTGCATGAACAGTGTGTGGATGCACAATATACACTATATTGCCAAAAGTATTTGGCCACACATCCAAATGATCAGAATCAGGTGTCCTAATCACTTGGCCCGGCCACAGGTGTATAAACTCAAGCACTTAGGCATGGAGACTGTTTCTACAAACATTTGTGAAAGAATGGGCCGCTCTCAGTGATTTCCAGCGTGGAACTGTCATAGGATGCCACCTGTGCAACAAATCCAGTAGTGAAATTTCCTCGCTCCTAAATATTCCAAAGTCAACTAACGGCTTTTTTATAAGAAAAGGGAAGAGTTTAGGAACAACAGCAACTCAGCCACCGGGTGGTAGGCCACGTAAACTGACAGAGAGGGGTCAGCGGATGCTGAAGCGCATTGTGCAGAAAGTCTTTGCACTGTCAGTTGCTACAGACCTTCCAATTAGCCCACGTACAGTACGCAGAGAGCTTCATGGAGTGGGTTTCCATGGCCGAGCAGCTGCGTCTAAGCCATACATCACCAAGTCCAATGCAAAGCGTCAGATGCAGTGGTGTAAAGCACGTTGCCACTGGACTCTAGAGAAGTGGAGACGCCTTCTCTGGAGTGATGAATCACGCTTTTCCATCCGGCAATCTGATGGACGAGTCTGGGTTTGGACTTTGCCAGGAGAACGCTACATTTCGGACTGCATTGTGCCGAGTGTGAAATTTGGTGGAGGAGGAATCATGGCGTGGGGTTGTTTTTCAGGAGTTGGGCTTGGCCCCTTAGTTCCAGTGAAAGGAACTTTGAATGCTCCCGGATACCAAAAAATGTTGGACAACTCCATGCTCCCAACCTTGTGGGAACAGTTTGGAGTGGGCCCCTTCCTCTTCAAACATGAGCAAGCTCTATAAAGACATGGATGACAGAGTCTGGTGTGGATGAACTTGACTGGCCTGCACAGAGTCCTGACCTGAACCCGATAGAACGCCTTTGGGAGGAATTAGAACGGAGACCTCACCAATGCGCTTTTGGAAGAATGGTGGAAAATTCCTATAAACACACTCCGCAACCTTGTGGACAGCCTTCCCAGATGAGATGAAGCTGTAATAGCTGCAAAAGGTGGACCGACATCACATTGAACCCTATGGGTTAGGCATGGGATGGCACTTCAAGTTCATATGTGAGTCAAGGCAGGTGGCCAAATACTTTTGGCAATATAGTGAATATTGGAACACTGAGCACTTCCCTCAATTTTGGTGATTGTTAAATGTCCCGGCGACCCAAAAGGGTCTCAGTCATTAGTGTTAAAAATGTGTCATATTTTTGTTTATGTTCAACACTTTAATACACAGGTGTCAAACTCAAGACCCGGGGGCCAAATCTGGCCCGCCGCATTATTTTATGTGGCCCGTGAAAGCCTGGAAATAATATGCTTAATCGTTTCATACTAAATATTTTTGTTCTTTCCCTTTTGACAATAAAAATCATGTACTGCATATCTTTTAAAATTCAATATTATCATGTATTCCATGTGGCCTTGCGATGAGGTAGCGACTTGTCCAGGGTGTACCCCGCCTTCCGCCCGAATGCAGCTGAGATAGGCTCCAGCACCCCCCGCGACCCCGAAAGGGACAAGCGTTAGAAAATGGATGGATGGTATTCCAAAAGTATGTTTTGTTAAAATAAAGATAAATACTGTACTTAAATATCTGCAACAAATGATCAATCAAATTGTAGACTGTAAAATTGACAATAGATTTTACGGTTAAATTCCGCAGACTGAGTTTTTTTTACCGTAAAATCAACTTTGGTACTGTTTTTTTTCCATATACAGTAAGACATTAAAAAAAAACAAAAAAACATTAAAACAAGAATTTACGGGGGAAACAAAGGCAGCTTTGTTGCTTGAATTTTACCACTAAAAACAGTGGTATTGTTTCTCCATTCCATTCCATTTATTCAATTTTTTATATGCTGTAAAAAACCCACTGCTTTTACTTTAAAATTTTGGTGACTAAGCTGCCAATTAAAGTAAAATTGTAATATTTTTGGAGCTTGTGTAAAAAAAAAATAATGTTAATGTATTAAATATATATATACATGTATTTTCATATATTACTCATTGTTAAAAGCGGCCCTCTGAGGGCAACCATAACTGCAATGTGGCCTCAATTAAAAGAAGTTTGACACCCCTGCTTTAATATCTGTAGATGAACTTCAGATATAGCTGTTGATAGTTTTTTTTTTAATGTTTTATACCCTTTTTGTCAAAACTCTTTTTTAAAAGGAAAGACACCACATATGCAATATTTTCTACCAAAAAATGTTCAAAGTGGATTTTTTTATGTGAATTTATTGGAGTCTAAATCAGGTAAATAATTCATAACATTGCTTTTAGTTCATAATTTTTTGTACGACAGTTTAAAAAAAAAAATCACACTAAAGGGTCTCGGAGATCCAAGAGGCCACCGACTCATAATAGGTATATCAATATATATTATTTACTTTTAACACTTAAATCTCTACATCAAATCCAACATTTTCTCTTTATATTAAACCTGTTTGCTGTTTTTAATGTTGTTTTTTTTGTAATATTATTTTTAAAATGTGCTGCGGGCCTTTAAAAAATTAGATTCTGGGCCACACTTTGGACACCCCTGCACTAGCCCAAATTGAAATGTTAACATAACGATACAGCATTAGTTAATCCAAATATGTGAGACATATTTGGTCACTGAGAACAATCAGTTGGTTTGTGTGTAGGTTTCCCATTTTAAGCTTACCATAGAATGAATGTGGCAGTTTTAAGATGAATCTCCTAAAAATTTCACCCACCGTGTACTAATTCGCACAACTGAATAGCACAAAATGTCCTCAAGATCTCTTGAGCGTTATGAAAACATGGTTACAGTTAAGATTTGGAATACAGTATGATAAAGAATAATATAATTATTTGAACAGTAATTGAAAATTTATTGACATATTTACCACCACAGCAAGATGATTTCCTAATACAATGTACAAAACAATGCTTAATGTCCTGTCACACCCCCGATGTTCACCGTTTATTCCTGATGTTGGCCTCAGCTGCAAAGACAAGCAAAAAATGTGCATGCATACACAGTACGCCTATCTTTGATTTTATTCTGGAACATTATTGCCAAATTACTCTTTTTGATATGCTTACTGGCGTAATCTTGTGGTACCATGGCCCTGGATATGACCTGCCCGAGGGCATCCAGCCACTCTCTCTGTTCCTCCTCGTGCTGGCACATAAACACAAACTGCCGGTCGGGCGTCTCCATGGTGATGCCAGACTTCCATTTGTTTCCACGTGTGTGTTTGGGAGCACAGTCGCTAACAGAGTAACTGTTGTTTTCTGTGCCAATGAAGATGACCCCAAGCTCTTCTGCGTCCTGTATTAACACAAACAGCAGTAAGGTTAACTGTAATGTCACGGTTTGGCAAGGAATCTGTCATTAGAATTTGATGTCTATTCTCACCAACCGGCCTTTGAAGTAGAGCAACTTCCTGTTATGAGAGTCCAAAATAAACCATCTTTTTTTGAAAGGCTCCTTTTGCTGAAAAATATAAATACATTAAATATAATACAACAACATAATAACTAGATGAAGGAATTGCGTGTGAATGCTCCAATGCTGAAGTTGAATTGAAATCATGGATTTTTTTTTAGAATTGTTGAAGTAGAGCACACAATTCCCAAACAGGCTGAATATTTTGAAGTTTGAACAATTTGAATCATATGAAAAATGTGGGAGTTGTGGAACTTTGAAGAATGTCCCATTGATTTCAATGGGATTTTCCCAAAAATTTGGGAATTTTTTTGTAAATGGTAAAAAACTTGACTGGTCTGAATGAGTTGAAATGGTTGGTGTTGGAATTTTTCAAATCGGTGGAGAAATGTTGAAGTAGTAACATGTTGAATTGAGAAATGGTATAATGGAATTCCTGGAAAACCGGGAATTTTTCCATTTAAAAAAACAACTTGTTTTTTTTGTCCTGATTAAGAGAAATGTTTTGACGGTGCAACGGTTGAAGAGGGTTGAAAAATGTGGGAGGAGTAATCACCAGAAAAAAGGGTGAAAATAGGGCTTTGGAAAACCAGGAATTCTGGAAAATCTTGGAATTTATTTGAACTTGGAAAAAAGGTAGTTTCAATTTCCAGGATGGTGGAATGTGTTGAAGGTGCAATGGTTTGAATAAGTTGAAAAATGTGGAAATGGTGGAAGTTTGAAAAATGACCAATTCCTTTTGAATGGGAAAAATCTCCCGGAAAACCTGGAATTCCGGGTAATCTGGGAATTTGTCAAGGGAAAGCCCGCAATTCTCGAATAGGCTGAACAGTTTGAAGTTGGAACGGTTTGAATCGGGTGAAAAATGTGGAAGGTAGAACGCGCCAAAATCTGGAGAAGAAGAAGTAGAAGTTTAAGAAATAGATTAATTTTGGTGTAGAAAACAATGTGTGAATGCTTTGGAGCATTCACACATTTAAACAATAAAAAAACAATATACAGGTGAAACTCAAAACAACTTAATATCGTGGAAAAAGTTCATTCAGGTCTGCAAATTAGCTTCGTATGTAAAACTAATATGTGATATAAACTCATTACATGCAAAGTGAGTAATGTTAAGCCTTTGTTATAATTTTGATGATCATGGCTTAGTTTTTGAAAACCAAATTTTATGAGATTTTCAATTGGAGGTTTTCATAAACTGTAAGCCATTATTATCAAAATTATATCAAAAGCAGGCTTGACATACCTCAAGTTGCATGTTATGAGCCTATGTCATGTATTAGATTCATGTTTTAAATCTAATTCCTACAATAAACAAACCTTTGCACAATATTCTAATTTTGTTAGATTCAACTGTATAGATGGAAACAAATATATCCAGGTGTGATTGGTAGTCGTTTGGCACCACCTGCTGGTTTGCGTGTATCTCTGTACCCCACATGCTGTAGCTGTCTAATTAAATGTGGCAGCATTTTATTAGGTTTTTTTTACTGCCAGAAGTGCTTCAAACATCTCAGATTAAATACATATTTTTTTAATTCTAAACTGGGAAAGACATTGTTTTTGCATTTGCTAGGGCTGCAGCTATCGATCATCTTAGTAATCGAGTAATCTATCGACTATTTTGTTTGAGTAATATGATAAAACGCTATTCATTAAACAATCGAAGCAACAGAGTGTAAATCGGAGCTTTTTCCTAATAGCAATTAATCGATTAATTGTTGCAGCCTTAGCGTTTTATTCAAAATGGCTATTTTAAAGGCCTACTGAAAGCCACTACTACCGACCACGCAGTCTGATAGTTTATATATCAATGATGAAATCTTAACATTGCAACACATGCCAATACGGCCGGGTTAACTTATAAAGTGCAATTTTAAATTTCCCGGGGAACTTCCGGTTCAAAACGCCTTTGAGGATGACGTATGCGCGTGACGTAGCCAGTAGAACACAGGTATGGCTTCCCCACTGAAGCCAATACGAAATAGCTGTTTTCGTCATTATTCCACAGTATTCTGGACATCTGTGTTGGTGAATCTGTTGCAATTTGTTCATTGCATTATGGAGAAAGAAGCTGAGCAAGCAAAGAGGAAGGTTGTCGGTGCGAAGCGGAGTATTTTGCGAGGGAAGTCAGCAACACAACACAGTCGGTGTTTCATTGTTTACATTCCCGAAAGATGCAGTCAAGATCGAAGAACTCGGACAACAGAGACTCTTACCAGGAGGACTTTGACTTCGTTAACAGACGCAGATGCGATACCGTGAGTACGCTTCCAAACATTTGAACGCTTGCTATAACTAGCTCGAGCTAGTAGCTAGCATAACAAACACCCAGGTGTTTGTTATGCGGGATTAATTTGTGGCATATTAAATATAAGCCTGGTTGTGTTGTGGCTAATAGAGTATATATATGTCTTGTGTTTATTTACTGTTGTAGTCATTCCCAGCTGAATATCAGGTCACCCCCGCGCGCTTCCAAACATTTGATTGCTTGCCCGTACGTGCGTGTCATGTACGTAACTTTGGTTAAATATATAAGCTTTATGAACCTTGGGTTAGGTGAACGGTTCTTTGGGCTGAGTGAGTGTGTGTGTTGTGCAGGTGTTTGAATTGTATTGGCTGGTTATATATACGGGATCCCGTCCATATTACCCGCTCGAGCTATAACTAGCTCGAGCTAGTAGCTAGCATAACAAACACCTAGGTGTTTTTATGTGGGATTAATTTGTGGCATATTAAATATAAGCCTGGTTGTGTTGTGGCTAATAGAGTATATATATGTCTTGTGTTTATTTACTGTTTTAGTCATTTCCAGCTGAATATCAGGTCACCCCCGGCTCTCACAGCATCTTCCCTATCTGAATCGCTTCCACTCCCCACTAATCCTTCACTTGCACTTTACTCATCCACAAATCTTTCTTCATCCTCGCTCAAATTAATGGGTAAATAGTCGCTTTCTCGGTCCGAATCTCTCTCACTTCATGCGGCCATCATTGTAAACAATAGGGAACTTTGCGTATATGTTCAATTGACTACGTCACGCTACTTCCGGTAGGGGTAAGCCTTTTTTATCAGATACCAAAAGTTGCGATCTTTATCGTCGTTGTTCTATACTAAATCCTTTCAGCAAAAATATGGCAATATCGCGAAATGATCAAGTATGACACATAGAATAGATCTGCTATCCCCGTTTAAATAAAAAAAATTCATTTCAGGCCTTTAAAACATACTAACAATTGTGGCAGTGGAAGAAACACATACATTACTAAATATTCAAGTATTTCATAAGGTATGATTCTTGGTGTGTAGGAACTTACCAAAGGCCCTGTCTTTTCCATGTATCCCTCTTTGGGGTAATTGTGCATAATATTGCTTATCAGCTGACAAGGAGATCAAGACAAGGTTCAGGCATCAAGAAAAATAAAATTGTTCATTAAAAAAGATTCGGATGCTTACATCTGCTTCGGTTGCGGTGGGGTACGCTGTCTTTAGGTACTTATAGCGAACGGCACGAAGGGCGTTGTACCATGTGACTATTTCCTAGGGTACAAAAAGAAAGTGTCAGCAGCTTCAGAAAGACAGCCAGTAAGAATAATTAGGATGAACTGACACCTCAGGACTCTCATGATAAACAAAAAGATTCCTAGTGTGGACTCTGTTGAGGTAAGTAATCTGCATCCCATGGGGATGACCTATCTTCTCTGGTTGAAAAGTCACGTTCAGGTCCTTGATAGCGATGACGGCTTTTGGGCCTTTGGACTCCTGAACGAAACAAAGAAATCCATTCACTCATTCATGCGGGTGAGAAGAGCGGTGGGATATCAACTCACATTTTCCTTGTTGTAGTAAAGCAGAGTAAAATCTGGCTCTGACAGAACAAACTTCCTCTTTAGAAACTGTGACTTCGCCTTTCCTTTCTTCCACAGCATCCCTTCATAGAAGCCTGCGGTCAAACAGACACTGGAACCTTCTCAAAACAAGAATAGTCCACTCATAGATGGAATAATATGATTAAAACAGCACCTGTGGTATAAAATGGAGGTGGATACTTGGTTTCTCCTGTAAATTCCTTTCGTTCATATTTGGCCCGGATCCACTGCTCTCTTAAAACGCTGAGGGGGAAACAAATATGGAAGAGTCACTGCAGCATTACTTTATATATCGCTTATTCTAAAATGTAATTTCCATTCACATTTGCATCAGTTTTTTACACAATACTACTAGTGTACTTACACAATGGGATATATTCATTATTAACCCTTGTGTGGTGTTCATATTGTTGTTACTCAGCCAGTGTTTGTGGGACTGATGGACCCGTTGCATTTTGTGGCTTTTAATGCCTCATAATCAAACACTTTTATGTTAAAATACTGAATAGATGTTTACCTTATCCCAAAAAACATCTGTAATGAAGTGCTTCGAGAGGCTGGTAAAGGAATACATTGTCTCCAGACTTCCCCCCACATTCGACCCATACCAGTTTGCTTATCGCCCTAACCGCTCCACAGAGGACGTCATCTCCTCTGCACTCTACCTGAGCTTAGAACATCTGGAAGGAAAAGACACACATGTGCAGATGTTGTTTCTGGACTTCAGCTCAGCATTCAACACCATCATCCCGCAGCATTTGGTGAGCAAACTGGCCCCCCTTGGATTCAGTACCCTGCTATGCAACTGGCTGCTTGACTTCCTCACAAACAGACCCCAGTCTGTGAGAGTGGGCGACAACACCTCCAGTGCCATCTCCCTGAGCACCGGCTCCCCCCAGGGCTGCGTCCTGAGTCCGCTGCTGTTCACGTTGATGACCCATGACTGCTGCGCCAGGTCCACTACTAACCACATTGTGAAGTATGCAGACGACACAACAGTAGTGTGCCTCATCCGTGACAACAACGACATGGACTACAGGGAGGAGGATAAACATCTGGCGGACTGGTGCAGAACCAACAACTTGGTCCTGAACGTCAACAAGACCAAGGAGATCATCGTCGACTTCAGGAAGCACCAGTCCAGCCACACTCCACTCTTCATCAACGGCACAGCAGTGGAGATGGTAAGCAGCACCAAGTTCCTGGGGGTGCAGATAACTGACAATATAACCTGGTCCCTACACACCGGAGCTCTTGTAAAAAGAGCTCAGCAGCGCATGCACTTTTTGCGTCGGATGAAAAGAGCACAGCTCTCTCCCCCCCATTTTCATAATCGACAGAGGCACTATAGAGATGTCTGGACTGGAGCCTGCAGTGCCTCAGACTGGAAGTATCTGCAGAGAGTGGTGAGGACGGTGGAAAAGATCATCAGGACTCCTCTTCCTCCTATCCAGGAGATCGCAAAAAAGCCGCTGCCTGACCAGGGCTCAGAAAATATGCAGAGACTCCTCCCACCCCCACCAAGGACTGTTTTCACTGCTGGACTCTAGAAAGAGATTCCGCAGCCTCCGTAGCAGAACCTCCAGGTTCCGTAACAGCTTCTTCACTCAGGCTGTAAGACTCTTGAACGCATCATAATAATCCCCCCAATAACGTATTAACTGGCTGGAATATAAAGACAATATAACATACATCCATAAACGTGGATGCATATGCAAAAGTGCAATATATTTATCTGTACAGTAATCTAGTTATTTATATCTGCACCTTATTGCTTTTTTATCCTGCACTACCATGAGCTAATGCAACGAAATTTCGTTCTTATCTGTACTGTAAAGTTCAAATTTTAATGACAATAAAAAGTAAGTCTAAGTCTAAGACCCACAAACACTGGCTGAAAAACAACAATATGAACGTTGCATGGAAATTTCTCTTCCAGTTTCTGCATCCCACAGGGATTCTTCTTTTGTGTTTCTGCACCTGCGGTTCCCACACAAGGTTGCAACATTGTTTGTCAACACGATCTGCTCTCATTTTCTCGCACATTTGACCCAATGATGTTCTGTGTACCTACACTCTGTCCTCCCCCTGTCTAGGCCTGCTGTGTGTGTGGGTGGGTGGGTGCGTGCGTGTGGTACACAGAACATCAATTTCCACACTTCTATTAGCCTCGGGTCCAGTGGACCCAGACATCTTATATGTAATATAAATGTGTAGGGGGGGTGTATGGTGTGTGTTCATTAAATATGTATTCTGATTTATGTTCTTCACAGAAAATGAGCCAAAGCCAGTGAGTCTCAGTTTGAAAAATTAATTAATTGTGTCATTTTTCTTTTAATAAAAATCGAAAACGGGTCCCACACACCCGAACACCACACAAGGGATAAAATGATATATTATAATGATATGACAGTCTCTGAGTTTTAATTGTTTTACCTTTGAGCCTAGTTTAATTCTTAAGAATGACATGTAATAGATAACACACGGTGATGTCTGTCCTCTGGTCAAAAATGCCAAAACAACAAACTTATATTAAAATTATTTTAATCTATGTAGAATTACTTCCCACAGAACATTTTTACATTAATAGTTTTATGTATGCAAGAACAGTAGTTAATAATAATTATCATCCTAAAATAAAACTAAAACTAATGCACTTTAAAATCAAGTGATACAAAAAAAGAAATTGCGGAGTTTAATGATAAACAAAGTAAGCCCATTCTGTGCTATAGCCTACTTCCAGAGGATTTTCTTTCTAAATTAACTAAATAAAAACATTTGCTAATTATTATTCACCTAATATTTACACACACTGAAATCATTACAGCCAGGTGGTCTGTTTTACTTAATAGGGGGGTGGTGTGGCATGGCAGGTAGAGCAGCCATGCCAGAAACTTGAGGGTTGCAGGTTGCCATCCAAATCACCGCCGTTGTGCCCTTGGGCAGGACACTTCACTCTTGCCCCCAGTGCCGCTCACACTGGTGAATGAATGAATAAATGAATGATGGGTGGTGGTCAGAGGGGCCGCCAACTGGCAGCCATACATACATCAGTCTACCCCAGGGCAGCTGGGGCTACAAATGTAGCTTACCACCACCAGGTGTGAATGTGGAGTAAATGAATGATGGGTTCTCACTTCTCTCATCAACAGTTACCAAAACAATTGACAGTGCAGGAAGAAGGGGGCTTAACTAGAAACTTAAGTCACAACAAGAGCAGTAATATGTTCCGACCAATTAAAAATGGTGGAAGATTTTAAAAAGTTTTGGCCGATGTTGTGGCTTCACATCGCAGATTTTTTGAAGGGGATTTCCAACATTTTTTTAAAGCATATTCTACAACATTTTTGGACTGCATTAACCATTTTTAAGAATGATAATGGCAAAATGAATTTAAAATAGCAATACTACAGTAGTATTGGCCACTAGATGAGACCAAACCATTCAGAGTTATCATGGCCACTGATTGTCTCAGTCTCAGGCAGCATTAGCATATTGGAATAAAACAAAGTTTTAAGGATAGTAAAGTGTTATATTTCATGTCAATAGGGCTCTCATAAGGTTAAAAACATATTCAGAAGGTAAAAAAACAGTTTTAATGCTCCAACTATGAACATATTCCATTTAGTATTTTGCGAAAATTCATTTATTGTGGTCATAATTATCCGCAATAAACGAGGTATGACTACAGTCATAACATGGACAGTTGTTGCACTCCTTTGTGGGTGGTGCTAATCATTCAGAATAATTTTTGTTGGTTTCAATAAGCTAAAAATACTTACGCAGAGTCAGTCTGCTGCGGCCGGTAGTAGTAAGGAGGAAGTGCTTTTTCGTATAAAGCTGTGGCTCTGGCATTGCCATTTGATTTCATTAACTTCCCCCAGGTACAGAAAAAACAAGCATAAATATTAAACCGGTCAATGAAGATACTATAATTTGTGTTTGTGGGTCCATACCTCAACAAGTTCATCTTCCCAGTTGTCAAGCTTTATGGACTTGACTCGGCTGGATAGGTTGCGATGAATGCCAGAACAGTTTAAACAGACAAACAAACCCAACTTGTAAGACGCCCAGTCTGGATCTGAAAGGACAAGATTGTAGGGTTAAGTGTCAATCCCAAACTGAACACACGAGGAGGCCCCACCCGGTGCTCCGCAGTCTGCACAGTGGCTGTTCTCCGGCAGCTTCACCAGCTCCTGTAGGATCCGTTTGTTTTGCTCCCAGTTTGCCATGTCACGATTTCAACATCCCAGCCTTCAAGTGTGGCATGGCGCCTACATAGGTTCACAAGTGGCCAGCATGCGACCAACAAAAAAAGGTTTCTGAAATGAAAAGTGGAACTTGCGAGGGATGTCACAACACAAGGTCGTCCTTCCTCCTAAACTCGTTCTACGGCAGTGACAAGCCTCAGTGGGCGTTGGCTTCTCTGCTTTAACACATCGCTAAGAAGTACACCTGTAAATCAAATTAAACAAAACACTTGGTAAAATTTTTATACAACTTTATTTCAACACTACACCCTAATGTGAATGTGTAAAAATTTAATAAAGGAAAATAAATATACATATTTACATAAAACGTGGTTATGTGAAAGTGACATGTAGGGCTCAAAAACCTTCCATTAAAACCTAAATACTTTGTGGTCAAAGACAATTTACACACATACAAATGTCATTCTATTTTTCATGTTTAACTCTTACAAATGATTGACTTTTGCTTTAAAAAGCAATTTCTACTTGATTATAAAAACAGTGCTAAGATGCAAATCAAATGAATATATCCCCACTAAGGAGTATAAAATACTGTACAAATGTATGATTATGCAGTCCTTTCAAAGCACTCAAGGATGTGCTATGTGAGAGAAGTTCACTACAAACACAGCTATTCATTCTTCAGTTTGTCATAGGAACTCTGAATTCTTTGTGTATATAAAGTTCACAAAAACTCATGTTTTTCGCTGAGAATTATTGAAAGTCTGTGGTGAGGTATTGGAGAGTATCTTTCGAGAGACCCAAATGGATGGAATCTAGGTAGTGTAGAAACCTGTGGCAAAAAGAAAACCTTCTTAGCAAATTATTTCACACATTCCCAGAAGAAATTACCTGTACATAAGTGCAGCCTGTGCTTAACCACACCCTGGCTTCACAACTTGATGCGGTTCTCACCTTCGCTTCACCCTGCCTTGCTCCTTAAGCTGCTCTGACCTGCAGATGGTGCGCAGGGCTGGCAAGTAGTCCACGGCAGCTGCAGATCTGTTGCCCAGAGTGCCAAACGCTCCTCTGGACACCAGACTCTCCATAATATCTCTCCGCTGCAGCACCAACCTGGAACAAAACCATTACCTTTTTTTTTATCTGCAAACATTACACAACATTATATAGGCATGTGAAACAGTTAGGACAACCATGACATCTATAGGCAGTGTTTCCCACAAATTCATTTATTTGTGGCGGCCCGCCACGAAAGAATTACGTCCGCCACAAATAAAAAAATAAAAATTTTAAAATACATTTTTTTTTGTTGTTGTTGTTGTTGTCCTCTCCAGCTTTTTAGGCAAATCATATAGTTGATGTAGATGCCCATATCGGCTGTTCAGATTTACTTTACAAAAGAGAAGTGTAGGATACTTCTCTTGTTGCCTTATTTGTATTTGACTTTATTAAATGTATTTATATTAGAAACAACATGTGTATATAACAAAGGGTGCAAAGTCTGCAGGCAGTAGGAAACACATGATTAAGTGTAGGGAGTAAAACTGATGGCAGTCTAAAGTTCAAGATTTTTGGAGCTCTTTGTTCAGTGGATCAGATGTTTGATGAAGCTCTGTGTCTATCTACCACCACTACTGTTTTCTGTTTATTTGTTACTGACTGTGGCAGGACACCTCTGCCTCTGTTTCACTTTATGTTGCTGGTAAATAATATGGTTGTAGTAGTAGGCTAAAGTTAAATTATTTAGTATGCACTAATTAAAGGGGCAGAGCTTTGAGACATTTTAGCTTTTATATTTTATAAGATATATTTTTTGTAAGAACCACAATTAATAAATATATTTCAGTGAATAACTTATTGTTCAAATCTGTATATAAATATGTACATAAAGTGTTGTAATTATATCGTAAAATGGATGGATGGATGGACGTTTAAAACAAAACTGTTATTATTAATTAGTAAGTATACATTTTTTGAGCCTTTTTAGAGAAAATCAAATCATTGTAGTAAATTATGCAAATTACTCGATGATGTCATGGTGACCACGCCCATGGCCACGCCCCCATCGCCACAGGTATCTTGGCAGTTTATGGGAAACACTGATAGGGGTTTTATGGGTTGTGGTCAAATTGCGAGCATACAAGTAATACAGATATACTCAAAATTCTATAATCAATCCTGTTCATGTTCCTGCTAAGATGTTTTGCTTTATGGCAGCCATGTTTTTCAAATAATTTTATTCAAATTCCACACACGTATGCTCGTCAGTCCCTTTAAGATGTTTACCAAATTTGGTGCTGATTCGGCCAAACAACTGTCAGTTACTTTGTTTTATAGAGCGCATTGACCTGTGAGAAAAATGTTTAGTCAATCCAACTAATTGGGCTAAGGTCTGAAGTTCAATCATAGCAGTACCATGTGATGTACTTGTAAAATAAAATAATATAAAAATAATAGCACAGGCAACCCAGTAAGGATGCTAGTTTTAACTCATTTTACATGGAGCCCATGGGGTGTCATAAATGTTTAAGTATTAGTCGCTCGTACTCACTGGGGTTGACAGAGGCTTCTCTGAGTAAAGCTGCGTCCTTCACAATGAGAAGCCACAGGTAGGGCCAGTGCTGCCACCACGTCCAGCTGCCGGGCTCGATCCAAGGCCTCTGCTGCAGCGTGCCGACACTTTTGGAAGCTCATCTCCTCCACCGCAGCCTGGATCTCCAACACACGTTCACCAGTTACCCAGCTAAGTGTGTCCATTTCAACCCTCAAATCGTCCGTCATTCCGTCCTTTAGTGCTGTGTTGACTGGTAGGTTTCCCCTGCCGACATCATCTCCACGATGAGCCAGCAAGGAGTCTATGACAGACATGCTGTCAAAAAAGTCACTTATTGAGTCCAGGCATTGGGAGACAGGGAGAGCCCTTAGGCGCTCTTCAGGAGTCAGCGGCTTTAGTTTCTCCCTTTGTGGGAGTAGACTCTCGTTGGTTTGTGCCTTGGTGGGAGGCAGAACTGTCTGCAGCTTGCAGAGAGAGAGGAAGCTCTCCTCTGAGTCAGAGTCTGAGCAGCCTCCATCCTGATCAGGAAAGCGGTGTCTTATCTTGTTTTTCTTCATCCTGTGGGACACTTTCACCGGACTGCCGTCGTCTGAGCAATCGGCTGACTCAACAGACTGCAACTGCCTTGCTTGGGAAGGCAGTGTGTCAGATTGAACAGTATCAGATGGGGGCTTGAGTTTGTAGGTGGTGGTCAACTGTGTGCAGGGTAAGGGTAAGAGGGTCTCAATGTTTGAATAAAGAATGTTCACTCGTCGTCGACTGCTCTCCATGACCAGCTCCCAGCACGCCGCCTCATCTTTCCGACTCTGTGGATGCAAAATGCACTGTGACTATCATAGACACTTGGCTACTACATAATGTAAGAAGTCATCTTTCATGTATTGTCATACATGTGCTACATAAAGTCTGCTATGGGAGAATATTTTTGTAACATCATAATGTTATACTAGCACAACAAAACTGGGCTCTCTTGTAAAGCACTAATTCTTTTCAATGATGGATAATTGTAATTGAAATAATTTTGTATTTATAGGGCGCCAAAAACAGATATGAAGGCACTTGACATCTGGGAACCAAGGGTAAAGCCACTAAAGAGTACGATTTCAATTTCATTCCCTGACACCCCTTCTCAACTGTCTATGCGACGTCAAGGCTTGGTTAGCCCAGAATTTTTAAATAATGAATGAGGGAAAAACGGAAATTTTAGTTTTTGGTCTGGCCCTCATTGACTTGGGACCATTGCAAAATTATGTGCGTCCCAAAGTCACCAGCCTATAGACAGTGATTTTAAACTTGACAAACAAGTCAATGGCGTTTTAAAATGGTGTTTTTATCATCTTCGCCTTTTAGCAAAAGTAAAACACTAATACTAAAAATCTACTCAGAGGCCTAGTGGTTAGAGTTTCCGCCCTGAGATCGGTAGATTGTGAGTTCAAACCCCGGCCGAGTCATACCAAAGACTATAAAAATGGGACCCATTATCTCCCTGCTTGGCACTCGGCATCAAGGGTTGGAATTGGGGGTTAAATCACCAAAAATGATTCCCGGGCGCAGGCACCGCTGCTGCCCACTGCTCTCCTCCCCTCCCAGGGGGTGAACAAGGAGATGGGTCAGATGCAGAGGACACATTTCATCGTGTGACAAATCATTGGGTACTTTAACTTTGAAACCGTTTTTATCTTTTAACCTTTTTGTACAAGTCGTGCATGCTTTTATTTCAAGTCGCCTGGACTACTGCAATTCACTTCATGCTAGCATTAGCCAAAAAGCTCTCTCCCGGTTGCAGTTAGTCCAGAACGCTGCAGCACGACTTTTAACAGGGGCCAGGAAACACGAGCATATAACCTCAATTCTTGAGACTTTGCACTGGCTCCCTGTTCATTTTAGAATTGATTTTAAAATGTTGCTGTTTGTTTTTAAAGCTTTGCATGTTTTTATAGGTTTTAATTTTCCTGAGGGAACTCTCCTGAAAGAATCAATAAAGTACTATCTATCTATCTATGGACTGGCACCTCGTTATATCTCGGACCTCATCCAAATTTACAGTCCTGCGCACGCTCTGAGGTCCGAGAGCCAGCTCCAGCTCGTGGTGCCCAAGACGAGACTTAAAACCAGGGGAAACAGGGCCTTCTCTGTGGTCAGCCCTAAGCTCTGGAACACTCTGCCCCTCCATGTTCCAACTGCTCCCACAGTGGAGTGTTTTAAGTCTCGTCTTAAGACCCACTTTTATTGTCAGGCTTTTAACACTACATGAGTTGTGTGGCCCTCTGTGTTTTTAAATATTTATTTCTATTTATTGTTATGATTGGTTTTACCCTTTAAAATCGTTTTTAATCATATTTATTTTTATATTGTTTTTAGATTTATTTTGTTTTCATTCAGTCATTGGTGGAGCTAAGGATAGTATTTGAATCTTGTTTTTAATATTTTTGTGCAGCACTTTGGAAACATTTTTTGTTGTTTAAATGTGCTATATAAATAAAGTGGATTGGATTGGATTGAGCCACATGAGCAATTAAAAAAAAAAAAACCTTGATAAAAACCCAAACTCAGTATGGGGTGGCTGAAGGTCTTCACAGTAGTGACTTTAAAAAATTGTATCGTTAAAGGGTAAAAAAGAATGTTGAACTCAGAAAAACAGGTCTGAATACCTTTTCTATCTTCACTTAGCAGTGAATGATGTGAGTGAATAGTTTACCCCAAGCAGCTCCCAAATGTCTTCCTCGGGCTGGATATTCAGCAGGCCCAGCAGGCTCTCAGTGCAACCGCTTTCACATGGAGGCTGAGGTGATGCAACCCGCAAGGCCTCTGCTTGTTCTCCACATGGATCTGCCTTCAGCTTAGTTCCTAATTGTAACAAACACATTTTAATAGTTTCATTCTCTCTTAGTTTTTCATTATTTTCTTTGTGATGATTGCCAGTGATATTTGAGCTCAAACGGATAGAATTAACACGGCTCACCAATTTGGTTGGCGTCAAGCGATGTCGTGGTCACGTGGCGTCCACCAGCACTGCGAGTCCAGCACTGCAGTTGCAGCAAACTCTGCCTGATGTCACAGCCGTTGACTTGAAGCAAAGCGCTGACATCGCGCTGTTCTGTCCTTGTGTCCTCAGCCAGACACAACAGGCGCAGGTAGCTGCTCACGTCCAGCTGAGGCCGGGGAGAGATTCAACTTTTAATGTGATCAAGGAACCCCTTGCTGCGTCACAAGTGAAGGCCCTGCTCACCAAAGAAGGTGTCTTGAAATTGATCTCTTCAAAGATGCCGTCAAACATGGTGCTGAAAGCAGGATCTGCAAAAACATATGAATTAAACTTAAAAGACTTATATTTAATCAAATGCCATCCGACACAAAAGCTACACAAAGTGTCTGATTTTGTGCCTAGTGATTGAACACAATCTGCTTCTACTCACCGCTAGTGGTAAGGATGACTGGCCTCTTGGTGGTGCTCATGAATGTCTTAATAGCGGCAAGAAAGCCATAGTCTTCATCAAAAATCACGTCCACCTCTTCAAAGAGGATAAGCGAGGTTGCCGGTGTCTTCTTGCTCTGTTCTTCGTTGTTGTCCTTGTTCACCGTACAAGCCACATGTGATTTGACCATGGCCTTTTTTTGCTTCGGGGTGTCCACATGTGCATTTTTCTGCTTGATAGAAGCTAAAAGAAGAGTACAAATGATAAATACTCAGGGATGTGAGCACCCATTAAGAAAAAACTTTTCTATTAGCACAAAGTGCTGCCACGCTAAACCAGAAATAAATTTTTTTGTGTAAATCAAGACTACAGTTCCTGCAATTGGGTACATTTCCACACTCTATTTTACCTTTAGATCTACCAACCTCTATTGTGTGTCTTTTTGACACTTACACGTTCTAAGTAATGTTCCACATATTTTTTTAGTAGTTTAGTAACATTTTTATCATTGAAAATATAATGTACAATTCTGTAGCATGCATTCAAACAACTCAGAAAACATTTCCCATTTGGCAACTCTATCCGATAGCCACCTCCCTTCGGGTAATATACTTGTGGTGTTGTGACCTCTGTTTACAATCCGTCACGTCACGAATATACCTTCTTGCTGGCTACTAATAAATACTCTAAAACAGGGGTCGCCAACCTGTCGATCGCATTTGACCAGTCGATTTTTGGGACCCCATCGGTCATCGCAAAAATATAAGAAAATAAATTACCTCAGTGACACTAACCACGTTAAACCCAGATTCCGAACTAACAAAGGTCTTAACTCATTCTCTTTCTATGCCACATCAATGTGGAATGCGCTCCCAACAGGTATAAAAGAAAGGGCATCTCTATCCTCCTCCAAAACCGCAATAAAAGTTCACCTCCAGGCAGCTACAACCCTAAACTAACACCCTCCCCAGATTGCTAATAATCAAATGTAAACAATCAAATGCAGATACTTTTTCTTATGCCTTCTGATCTCTCTCTCTCTCTCTATGTCCACTACTTGCTGTCCATATCCTACCCCCCCCACCCTCCACACCCCTGATTGTAAATAATGTAAATAATTCAATGTGATTATCTTGTGTGATGACTGTATTATGATGATAGTATATATGATAGTATATATCTGTATCATGAATCAATTTAAGTGGACCTCGACTTAAACAAGTTGAAAAACTTATTCGGGTGTTACCATTTAGTGGTCAATTGTACGGAATATGTACTTCACTGTGCAACCTAATAAAAGTCTCAATCAATCAAAAACACCACCACCCAGAGAATGACCAACAGACCCGCAAACGGGCAAGCATTTTAACACGCCCGCACGCCTTGCCTCTCTCTTCAGCCTCTCATCCCGTGGCTCTCGACACCTTGGCCACACCCCTCCAAACGGCTGTGCTCTACACCCGCTTGTCTCACAAACACGCATGCTCATAAATCATTGAACTGCAACAATGCATTAAGGCTGATTGTTGCAACGCATCAAACATTTTCTATCATCCAACATCAACAACTCTTCCCTCAACCACGAGTGTATGACCATCACCGCTCGCCTGCTACCAAGCCAAACAATAAAGTCTGTGAACATTGCTCCAAAGCATGAATTTGGTGTTGAATACAAAAGTAAACACTTACTTGTGCGAAGGCAGTAATATATGATAAAACAAGGCGGCAGCTAAAGAAGGACTTTCCCGTTTATTCCCTCTTTATCACACAGGATAAACTTCCCAGGTGAACAGCTGATTTTACTTCTGCCAATGCTGACATAGGACAACCATGTGACTCGTGCCCCATAAGTGATCAATCAATCAATCAATGTTTATTTATATAGCCCTAAATCACAAGTGTCTCAAAGGGCTTTACAAGCCACAACGACATCCTCGGTACAGAGCCCACATACGGGCAAGGAAAAACTCACCCCAGTGGGACGTCGGTGAATGACTATGAGAAACCTTGGAGAGGACCGCATATGTGGGTAACCCCCCCCCTCTAGGGGAGACCGAAAGCAACGGATGTCGAGTGGGTCTGACACCAATCATAGCATTAATAAATATATCGTACTACGGTACTAAGACTATAGTGGCCATAAACAGTTAGCTTCTACAACAGAGGTGCCCAAAGTGCAGCACAGGGGTCATTGGCCCTAGGCACATTACAAAAAAACAACAAACATGAAACCCAATGAAAAAAAGCCAAAATGTTGATATCAGCCAATAATAACGACAAAAAGCTTTGCCTTTAAAAAACAAAAACAAAATTGTTATATATATATATATATATATATATATATATATATATATATATATATATATATATACATACACACACAAAAAAATATATATACGTACATATATTTACATACATATATACACATATATATATATACATACACACACATATATATACACACACACACATATATATATATGCGTGTGTATATATGTGTACATACATACACATATGTATGTACATGTGTGTGTGTATATATATATATATATATATATATATAATATAAATATATATATATATATATATATATATATATATATATGTGTGTGTCTATATATGTAGTTGACGCCGGGATCTTGGCTAGAAAATGTTAGTGACCACTGCTCTAGAACAACAACAGGTTCGGAACTAACAGTGTACGGATGGTAATCATCCAAATATGATTAGCAGCAAAGTAGATAGTCGTCAATGTTGTGGCTCGGAGTGCAAACTGAGGCGACAACAAGTAAGCTAGCAAGCTTGTTTCGTTGCTCTTGATCATCTCCCCGTCCTGCAACTCAGTGCGCCGTTTAGGCAAGAGGTGAGTACCCGCGGCTGAGGTGAGCGTTCAAGAAATTTTGTTTCGATCAATTTTTTTTATATTTAATTAAAAAACTTGAAAATTAATGTTTAAAAACACGAATCTATGGACATTTCACATGCCTGACTAGTGCACAGCTGCGTAATTAAGGGTGATGTGGGTTTACCCTTTTGATCGTGCTGCTTAACACTCGAAAGTTCCTTGTTGCTGGATTTGCCCATTTTGAAGAAATTGGCTAAAGATGTTGGCGGCAGTCCTCCCTTTTTAGCATCTCTCGGGGATTGGGGAGTTTTTCTGGGAGAGGACATGACACTGCGGGGAGAGTTCAGCTTCCCTAGATGACAAAGAAACAGCATCATCAGCAACAGTTTGAAAACAGCCAAAACCAAGACAGATGTGCTTGTACATACTGGGAGAGACTCCATGCTTGCCAGCGCTGCTTGCACTGTAGCTGTTGAAGTAGGTGGGCTTGTGGGCGTTGACTCCCTGGCTGTCCACTTGGTGTGACTGGGTGGCTTCCTTCAACTGGGAAAGGATGAGGCGGCCACTCCGCTGAGAGGAAGCATTCACCTCAAATACCTATAAAAAAACAAGTGTCACATAAAAGGTCCATAATGATGATGATGGCGTGATGTTCCTCACCTTAAAGCCGAGCTCATGAGCACAAGCATAGACTGTGGCCGTCTTGCCGATTCCTGTGGGTCCTGTGATGAGGACTGTGTTGCACAAAGAGTCTTCTGCAAGCAGGGGGTCATCATCTCCACAGTCCCAGTCGCAGTCTGTAGAAATAAAATTGGATGAAAAATTGTGGATTTGACTGACAAAACAAGCTTTTAAAAGGACGCACCATTGCTGTCTTCCTCTCTTTTCTTCTCTTTCTGCTTATTCCTCTCCTCCCGGTCAGCACGGAGCTTCCATTCCTTCAGCCAACTACACATAAAAAACACAATTGACCGAATAGATAAAACGGTTACTCATACAGAAATGAAATAAAACACATTTTAATGCTCACCTGTGAAGTCGCTGCACTGAAGATGCGTTGCCAATGATGTCACCGGAGTGCTGCGGCTGGTATTTTTCTGTCCACAACACATCCTCCTTTGCTCCCTCTGTGGAAAACACTGCAGGCTAAGTTTAATTCAGTGAACAACATAATGATGTCAACTAGAGATGTCCGATAACATCAGACTGACGATATTATCGGCCGATAAATGCTTTAAATTGTAATATGGGAAATTATCGGTTTCAAAATTATCGGTATCGGTTTTTAAAAGTAAAACGTATGACTTCTTAAAACGCCGCTGTGTACACGGACGTAAGGAGAAGTACAGAGCGCCAATAAACCTTAAAGGCACTGCCTTTGCGTGCCGGCCCAGTCACATAATATCTAAGGCTTTTCACACACACAAGTGAATGCAAGGCATACTTGGTCAACAGCCATACAGGTCACACTGAGGGTGACCGTATAAACAACTTTAACACTGTTAAAAATATGTGCCACACTGTGAACCCACACCAAACAAGAATGACAAACACATTTTGGGAGAACATCCGCACCATAACACAACAGAACAAATACCCAGAACCCCTTGCAGCACTAACTCTTCCGGGACGCTACAATATACACCCCCGCTACCCCCACCCCCCCAACTCAACCTCCTCATGCTCTCTCAGAGAGAGCATGTCCCAAATTCCAAGCTGCTGTTTTGAGGCATGTTAAAAAAAAGAATGCACTTTGTGACTTCAATAATAAATATGGCAGTGCCATGTTGGCATTTTTTTTCCATAACTTGAGTTGATTTATTTTGGAAAACCTTGTTACATTGTTTAATGCATCCAGCGGGGCATCACAACAAAATCAGGCATAATAATGTGTTAAATCCACGACTGTATATATCGGTATCGGTTGATATCGGAATCGGTAATTAAGAGTTGGACAATATCGGCAAAAAAAGACATAATCGGACATCTCTAATGTCAACACAAACAACCCTGATAACACCACCTTTTTTCCCGGTGTCCTCAGGCAAGTCATCAAGCACAACCAAATTGTTATCTGTTCCAGGCAAAGGCCTGTCTTTTCCCTCCGCACTCAGTTTGGTTCCTCTCTGGGTTCGTCTTGTTCGACCTCCCCTTTTAGGTGTCTCCGGCTCGGAGGAAGAACTTTCTAGACAGGCGGCCCGCTGCTTCTTAGCTACTTTGGACCCCTCACCATCCTTCCGCTTCCTCTTGCCTCCTACTGGCTCCAATGAATGTGTGCTTGCAGCTTCTGTTACAGTGCAGGAAAAGTTAATTGTTTTCTTTTTCAAATAAAAAACACAGTGGCGGTTTACCTGAGGGATGCTGGTGTTCGGCACGTCTGGCCAAGAGGCGGGGCAGGAATGTCTTAAAGGGGAAAGGAGGGTTTGAGGTTTTGACCTCTTCCACAAGTATCTGGCGAACATTTTCTGACATTTCAGGCCTCCAGCCAGAGCCCTAAAGAGATAAAGAAAGGGGGTGAGTGCCCAGTTTATATACCGGTACAGTCGCGGTCAAAAGTTTACATACACTTGTGAAGGACATCATGTCATGGCTGTCTTGAGTTTCCAATATTTTCTACAACTGTTATTTTTTTGTGATAAAGTGATTGGCGCACATACTTGTTGGTCACAAAAAACATTCATGAAGTTTGGTTCTTTTATGAATTTATTATGAGTCTAGTGAAAATGTGACCAAATGTGCTGGGTCAAAAGTATACATACAGCAATGTTAATATTTGCTTACATGTCCCTTGGCAAGTTTCACTGCAATAAGGCACTTTTGGTAGCCATCCACAAGCTTCTGGTTGAATTTTTGACCACTCCTCTTGACAAAATTGGTGCAGTTCAGCTAAATTTGTTGGTTTTCTGACATGGACTTGTTTCTTCAGCATTGTCCACACGTTTAGGTCAGGACTTTGGGAAGGCCATTCTAAAACCTTAATTCCAGCCTGAATTAGCAATTCCTTCCTTTACCACTTTTGATGCGTGTTTGGGGTCATTGTCCTGTTGTAACACCCAACTGCGCCCAAGATCCAACCTCCGGGCTGATGATTTTAGGTTGTCCTGAAGAATTTGGAGGTAATCCTCCTTTTTTATTGTCCCATTTACTCTCTGTAAAGCACCAGTTCCATTGGCAGCAAAACAAGCCCAGAGCATAATACTACCACCACCATGCTTGACGGTAGGTGTGGTGTTCATGGGATTAAAGGTCTCACCTTTTCTTCTCCAAACATATTGCTGGGTATTTTCGCCAAACAGGTCAATTTTTGTTTCGTTAAATTATTGGAAACTCAAGACAGCCATGACATTATGTTCTTTACAAGTGTATGTAAACTTTTGACCACGACTGTACCTGTACGATCTTACAAAGTATTACTTTGTCTTATAGATACAATAATAGCTTTTAAATCAGCTACAAAGATGACAGGGACATTTCTATAGAAATTAAACTTGGATAACCGTAAAATTTGTTTAACAGTATAGAGTTACTGTTCTATGACTGGCACTTGTTATCATTGAGGTGTGTTTGGGGTTGATATGTTGAAAAACTGCAATGCGGTTCAGTTTCATAAGAGATAATATTTGACATACTCGTTCGCAGAAGACTCGAACATCTGGTTCTTTCTTCACAGCAAAGGAGCCAATCAGAATTGGAGGTGGCTTGGACACTTGGATGCTAAGCTCTTTGAGATGACACAGTTTTGGAGACTCGGGCCAGGGTAGACCCCATAGAGGGCAATCTGTTGTTGCATAAAATACAGTAAGTTGTACTGACACCATGCAGAATAGTTAGTAATCAGTGAAGAAGAATGAAGATGGTGACTATACCAGTGGGCGGTTGTGTCAAATGCATGACAGGTTGGAAAGAGGAACAAGAAAGGGCGTACGCCTCCTTGGTGGCAACGGCCTTGTTGATCTGCTTCTTGAAAGATTCAGGCAAGCCGCTCTTCAGGAAATCTCTTCGAGCCCTAAACTGTTCATCATCCTGGGAGTTTTCCGAACCCTCTCGACTGCTCTCATCGAATATTGAAATCACATCAGATGTCTTAGAAGCATTCTTCTCATGGCCCAGCACGGCAACCTTGGAACCTTCGATAAATGAACAGAGAACCATGTTGTGGACTGATAGCTCTTATACCAATGTGATTAGTCTTGAATTATATCAAAAGCGGAAATTTCTACCTGAAGGAGCTTTAACAGCTTTGCCCAGAACTTCGTTGAGGCTTCGTAGTGACTTCCGACTTTTATTTTGTTGTCCAACCTGGGGAGAAGCAGACTCTTCCTCTTCCAGGCAGATGACAGAATCCTGAAATAAAGCCCCAAGTTAAATGTAAATAGTTTTATGTTTAAACTTGATGTTTATTGTCTTATGTAACTTGCCAGCACTTTGGTCAACTTAATTGTTTTGACTCGACCGTACCTCGTCTTCACAATAAGTCTTTGCGATTGATGCCTTCGCTCGTGACGAACGCCTTAGGGTGTTCTTAGCTTCAACAGCAGCAGATTTCTTACTCTTTTGAATGGCTTTCGCTTTCTCTACCAGTTGTTTTGCCTTCCTCTGTTTTTTTGAGTCATTCGACACCTTAAAAACAAACACAAGAGTGTGACAAGTGAGCATAACTTGTTTTCCCCCTCCTCTGACAAAAAGAAAAATGTACTTACAGTAGAGGCCACTAGCGGGTTCTTGCCACCCCCAGATACATTTTGATGAAGTCTTCTAAACTTTATCCTAATGAAACAATAATTTCATAAATATCAACAAACTTATGAGTCACTCATCAATGTTAAATATGATTATGTACCTGATTGGACTCTCTTTACGGTCAGGAGGACACACCATCTCCGCTGCATAGACTCCATGTTTGGACTTGTGTGTTTTCGAAGTGGATAACTTGACAAAAGTCTCTTTGGGAGAAGCAGCAGAATCTTTTAAACCATCCCGAGTTTCTGGTGAAGCTTTGACGGCCTGCTTGACCACAGCCTCTCTTCTGGACCTCCTCACAATAGAGACGGAGGGATTTGAAGCATGTGGCTCCTCACCGTTGCCTTCAGATTTAGGGGCCACAGTCTCCTCTGCCTTCTTCTTGCCTTTTCTTCGTAGGTTTGGAGCTTTTTTGGTTTCCTGGCTTTCACTTTCTTCTGTTGTGTTATCGACACCACACTCTGATGGTTGCTTTTGCTTGGTCTGGTTTTTGTTCTTATTTGTTTTGCACCCATCTAGACTGGGTTGCCGGAAGGCAGCCATGAAGTGTCTCTTCTGTGCGTTGGGGCACTTAGGTGTGGATTCACTCTCGATCACAGCCAAGTCAAGTTCCTCCTCCTCAAGAACGACATTGGATTTCTGCTTACCCTTCACCGGAGATTCCTTAGCAGGTCTTCTCGTAGCCTTTCTCCTGTTGATTGGCGAGGCTGCCTTTCGCGGAGGCTTCCCCAGCTCCTGCTTGGGGGAGACACTGTGCATTTGAGCCTGGATAGTGATGGTTCGCGGTGAAACTTGGATAGACAGCTCCTTCGGCGCCTCTCCAGAATTGGAGTTGTCTATTCCATCAGAGTCTTTGAGTGCTTTATTTCCCTCACACAGCACATTTTCTGCACTCTCACTCTGAGTGCGCACAAAATCCTTAAAAGATATCATGATGGTGCTACTGTTCAACTGAGAGTCCTCACCAGTGTCTACCTCTATGCTGGCCTCGCAGGGAGAACTGTCTGACACCTTCTCCTCAGATTCAGAATGATATGCCTGCTTTTGTTTGCTCTTTTTGGAATTGTGTCCTGACGTTTTGATACATTTGTCCTTCACAACTATAGAAGAGGTATTGTTTCCACATTTAGAGGCATCATCATGATGTTTTTCTTTTTGGGTCACTAGTGGTCCATTAGTGGCACAAATCTCAGAGCTAAGCTGAGCCAGAAGAACAGCGGCATCACTACCAAAGACACCACACACACGGCTGGATTCCCCTGCCGAGCTTGTGTTTTCATGCAACTCCTCCTCAATAAAGCAGCTGCTGTCATCGGCCAAGCAAACAGGGTCAGGCTCCACAAGTTTCCTTGCAACTTTAGTGGCCTTTCTCCTCCGTTTGACCGGCGGCTGCTTCATTGCTACGTCCGCTTTGGCGTGTTTATCTACAGACTCATGACTGGTCTCCTTAGGCTGCTCTAATGGGCTGGTCTTCCCTTTGGATGTCAATGACCCCCGGCTGAAGTAGTCCATGATGTTATTGGAACGAGGGGGCGAGAAAGGTTTCTCCACAGCTTTGGCGACAGGGGAGAAGTAGCTGGTGATTGTTTTGACAACAGAATTCCCACCGTCTTTGCTAGATTTCTTGCAAGGCTGTGAACAGAATAGGGGAGGTTACCATCAGAAATGAACAGGTGCAATAGCAATTGCATGTCTTAAATGCGAAAGTACCTGCGTGTCAAAATCCTCTATGACAGACGCCATTGCCACCACACCAGCCATAATTTAGAAACCTAAGGGAAAGAGTAACAATTGTAATGGAAACATATTTATTTGCTATCCTACCACTCGAATTTGTGATTCATCATCATTTATTTTTATTCCTTTCATGAAAATGCATTTATACAAGCCACGTACAGTTCACACTTTCATTGTTTTTTTTGTTTCTTACACATTTCCATGATCAAAAAGGAGCAGATGGAAGAATAATATTCTTATATTTATCTGCCCCCTTTTTTAACACAAATTATTAAACTTTATCACTGTTCCCTCCACCAACACCCGAACTCCAACATACTTTTTTATTTTCGTTTAAGCCTTTTCACAATGACACGTCCAATCAAAATTAAAATCCAGTTTGATATAATGCCAGTTGTCTCTTTTTGTAACTCTTTTTAAATTCAAAAATATTCTTGCAACTTTTGAAGTCTTTCTTTAGAGAATCCCGTGCTTTCACGCCAGCAACAGACAAGCACATTTGTTTCAAATTTGTTCACGCTCTTGGATGTTTAAAGTAGGGCTGCAACGAACGATTAATTTGATAATCGATTAATCTGTCGATTATTACTTCGATTAATAATCGGATAAAAGAGACAAACTACATTTCTATCCTTTCCAGTATTTTATTGAAAAAAAAACAGCATACTGGCACCATACTTATTTTGATTATTGTTTCTCAGCTGTTTGTACATGTTGCAGTTTATAAATAAAGGTTGTTTTTTTTTTAAAATTAAAAAAAAAAAAACATCGGAAAAAAAATAAAAAAAATCCTCTGTGCATGCGCATAGCATAGATCCAACGAATCAGTGACTAAATTAATCGGCAACTATTTTTATAATCGATTAGTTGTTGCAGCCCTAGTTTAAAGTCATACGGCCTTCTGTGATTCTCATCTTCAGACGTGAACACAAATAACTTTTGTAAGTCCTTCGGAAGAACTTTACTTCTAGCTTTGAACATCACTAATAGAGTATGCAATTCTACAATGTCTTTTAGTTTTAATAAGCCTGACCTAATGAAGAGTGGACTTGTGTGGTCTCTATATTCTACTTTAAAAAATAATACGAATTACTCTTTTCTGTAAAAGAAATAAAGGCATGTTGCTGTGATATGTATTTGCCAATATTTCTGCACAATAATTGAAATAAGGTAGAATAATTGAGCAATATAATATTCTCATTGTATTATACGGGAAACTGTATTTAACCTTGTTCAAAACAAATAAGCTTTTAGATACCTTATTTTTCACATGCAATATATGAGCAATCCATTTCAACTTTTCATCTAGGATGACCCCAAGAAATCTGATTTCAGACACCTTCTCAATTTTCACATTGTTTATGGATAAACTAACTTCTACCTTTCTTTTATTACTGAATACCATCAATGTAGTATTTTCCAAATTTAAAGATAATTTATTTACATCAAACCATAATTTTAGTTTAACCACTTCCTTTCAATATTATCAGCTAAGATTTTCAAGTCATCTCCTGAACAGTATAAATTTGTACCGTCTGCGAATATTACGTACTGTAAAATTTTCAAAACCTCACAAATATCATTTATATGTAAAATAAAAAGCTTGGGTCCTAAAATCCAACCTTTGCATCACACATACAGCACAATGAATCAAGAATTACTAGAAATCAAACTCAAACTGACAGACTTTGGTCACAGGGGAGAAGTTGATATAGTAGTGTCTTGTGTTTAAACACAACATAATACTACCACCACCATGCTTGACGGTAGGTATGGTGTTCCTGGGATTAAAGGCCTCGCCTTTTCTCCTCCAAATATATTGCTGGGTATTGTGACCAAACAGCTCAATTTTTGTTTCATCTGACATCACATGGACAAAGATAAGACCTTCTGGAGGAAAGTTCTGTGGTCAGATGGCTACCAAAAGTGCCTTTTTGCAGTGAAACTTGCCAAGGGACATGTAACCAAATATTAACATTGCTGTATGTATACTTTTGACCCAGCAGATTTGGTCACATTTTCAGTAGACCCATAAAAAATTCATAAAAGCACCAAACTTCATGAATGTTTTTTTGTGACCAACAAGTATGTGCTCCAATCACTCCATCACAAAAAAACAAGAGTTGTAGAAATTATTGGAAACTCAAGACAGCCATGACATTATGTTCTTTACAAGTGTATGTAAACTTTTGACCACGACTGTAGGTTCAAAATATACCTTAAATGAATGACCTATTGACCTATCTTACGGTGTGCGTAGACCCCTGAAACCAGATCAAATAAGTTTCCCAAAAGAGGCGGCATTAGCAGGCTCCAGTTTCTGCTCCTCACAATAATCAAATCACTTGCTATCCTACCACTTGAATTTGTGATTTGCATCACACATACAGCACAATTAAAACTGACATACATACATACAGCACAATTAATCAATAATTACTAGAAACCACACTGACAGACTTTGGTCACAGGGGAGAAGTTGATATAGTAGTGTCTTGTGTTTAAACACAGCATAATACTACCACCTCTATGTTTGACGGTAGGTGTGGTGTTCCTGGGATTAAAGGCCTCACCTTTTCTCCTCCAAACATATTGCTGGGTATTGTGGCCAAACAGCTACATTTTTGTTTCGTCAAATGATTGGAAACTCAAGACAGCCATGACATTGTTCTTTACAAGTGTATGTAAACTTTTGACCACGACTGTACGATCTTACAAAGTATTAATTTGCCTTATAGACACAATAATAGTTTTATAATCAGCTACAAAGATGACAAGTGACATTACTATAGAAATGTGTTTAAACACAAAACACGCATGACACATAATTAAGTGGCCCTCCAGTTTGTTTTCAAGACAGAAGGTTTATAATACATAAAGAGAAGGTAACAAGTAACGAGTAAAACAACTTGCACTGAGCCTAGTCTATAAAATCCGCCACACCTCCCTGATACCGAAGTACATGTCAAACAACTTCCTTAACATAAATGAACGCCATAACCACAACACCAGGGGGAGTTCCACAAACCACAATAAACCCAGATTCCGCTCTAACAAAGGTCTTAACTCATTCTCCTTCTATGCCACATCAATATGGAATGCACTCCCAACAGGTGTAAAAGAAAGGGCATCTCTATCCTCCTTCAAAACCGCAATATAACACCGCCAGGCAACTTCAACCCTAACACCCTCCCCCTTCCACATCCCCGGATTGTAAATAACCAAATGTAAATAATCAAATGTATTTCTAATGCAGTGGTTCTTAACTTTGTTGGAGGTACCGAACCCCACCAGTTTCATATGCACATTCACCGAACCCTTCTTCTTTAAACTCACAACAAAATACACACCTGCAAATCAGTATGACTTCTGCTGTTGCCGTATCCGTAATACGCCGATAGGGAGAAGTTTTTATTTACACGATGAGTCGGGTGTGTCTTCACCTCCACCGAACCCCTGAGCCCGACTCACCGAACCCCTAGGGTTCGATCGAATCCAGGTTAAGAACCACTGTTCTAATGTATATACTTGTTCTTATTCTATTTGAACTCACTATGTTCTCTGCTCGCTGTACATATCCTACCAAGTCAGACCTACACTGTTTCAATGCCCATTTCTCTGATGATGCAATTGTTGATGACTGAAGTGCTGTTATCAACCAAACCCTCCTCATCCCACCCCCCGGATTGTAAAGAATTCAATGTATATACTCTGATGATAAACTTGTGTAATGACTGTATTATGATGATAGTATATATTTGTACCATGAATTGATTAACGTGGACACCGACTTAAACAAGTTGAAAAACTTATTTGAGTGTTACCATTTGGTGGTCAGTTGTACGGAATATGTCATGTACTGTGCAATCTACTAAAAAAAGTTTCAATCAATCAATCAATCAATCAAAGACCTATCTTACAGTGTGCGTAGCCCCATGACAACAGATCAAATAAGTTTCCCAAAAGAGGCGGCATTAACAGGCTCCAGTTTCTGCTCCTCACAATAATCAAATCACTTGCCACCACTTGAATGTGTGATTTGCATCACACATACAGCACAATTAATCAATCTCAAACTGACAGACTTTGGTCACAGGGGAGAAGTTGATATAGTAATGTCTTGTGTTTAAACACAGCATAATAACACCATCACTATGTTTGACGGTAGGTATGGTGTTCCTCACCTTTTCTCCTCCAAACATATTGCTGGGTATTGTGGCCAAAAAGCTCAATTTTTGTTTTAATAATAGTTTTATAATCAGCTACAAAGATTACTATAGAAATTAGTTTAAACACAAGACAGTAGTAGTAGTTAGTATATATATATATATAGATAATATAGGTAGTTCTTATATTCCCTGGCACATAACATCACACGTATGACACATAATTAAGTTGCCCGCATGTTTGTTTTCAAGATAGAAGGTTTATAATACATAAATAGAAGGTAACAACACAACAATCATTGCTGTCATGGCACCTCGACAAACAGCACAGTGTTATGGTCAGAAAACTTACCGTAAACACGAAAAAAGTAAAAAATCCTGTTTCCAATTTGCGTCCCCGCGTCAATATGAAAACAAACGCACACGGTCTGAGATGAACATTTGTTGGTCTGCTAGCATATCACGTAACAAATGGAAAACAAGCTAGCAAAACACTGAACAATTCATTCGAATAAATTTTGCCGCGCAACACTTCCCGAAACAGGTCCGCACATTGTCCTCATGTCGCCCTCCGATGCACGAACGGAAAGTAGAAGCCGCGAGAGTCGTGTTTCGCTAATGTGTTGAAGTTTAGTGTTGAAAATGCATTATTTCCGAGGACCGTTTCAAAAACGCGCCAGAGTAGTTGTGAAGGAAGCGCGCCAAATGTACGTGACGTATTGCGTCGACGAATTCAACCAATCAGAGGAAAGAACAATAATTACGTCATGACTCGGCGTCGTTTGACCACATTCAAAATGGCGCATGGCAGCTTTTTTTTTGGTATATTGGTCAAACTGACAGCGACACCTACTGACTAACTTTCTCATAAATTCTGTGTTGAACAGTATTATAATAAACTAAATAACAAATATTTTGGTATTCATTTTTGCTAATACTGTTCTCTCAATGATTTCCATATTTTGTAGGAAAACGAGAGGGTACAAACACCGCCTCATTAAAGTGTCTCCAAACTTTTGATTGTTACTGTTGTTTATTTTTTACAAAGTAAAAAAGCCAGCTAATCAGACATAATATATTAATCTAGGGCTGCAACAACTAATCGATTAAAATCGGTTATAAAAATAGTTGGCGATTAATTTAGTCATCGATTCGTTGGATCTATGCTATGCGCATGTGCAGAGGCAATTTAATTTTATTTTTTTTTAATAAACCTTTATTTCTAACTGCAACATGTACAAACAGCTGAGAAACAATAATCAAAATAAGTATGGTGCCATTATGCTGTTTTTTTTCCAATAAAATACTGGAAAGGATAGAAATGTAGTTTGTCTCTTTTATCCGATTATTAATCGAAGCGATTAATCGATTATCAAATTAATCGTTAGTTGCAGCCCTATATTAATCCAGAAAAAATATCAAATAATTATACTGCAAATTGAAGGCACTAAATGTAAATTTGGGGCCAAAATGGGAAAAAGAAGAAATGCAATTTTAAAAACTTTTAATTTATATTTTTTTAAAGTAAACATCTGAGTTGCAGTCTACCACCTCCAAAGGCACAGCCATACTTAGTAGACCAAATCCAGAAAACACTGCACTGAACATGTTCTTTTAACTTAGTTGTATTGTTCATAAGAAACAATGCACTATAAAAATGACTGGACATTTTTTTAGTAAACAATGACATATTCTGTAGATAAATAAAAAGACTGCAGTGATATGTAATAAGCTGTGGTGTAGTTATTTGAACTCCATAGAAAGGATAGATGTGCGGGTTTGTGGCATCAAAACATGTAAATAATAAGAAACTAACAATTACATATATATACTGTATCAACCAATCTTGACTAACGGTGTTTAAGAAAATTGATTCATGAAGCAAAACAACACTATTGGCAGGAAGGTTAAAATGCATTGATATCATGGAGGACTGAGCAGATTACATTTAAACACACAATACTTCCAAAACAATTTTTAAAAAAATCCTCGAAGTGCTTTTTAAAATACATAAGACAATATGTGCAAATAGGCTAGCCTTTGAGTGGATAAGTCTTCGGATATGAGGAACAGGACAGAGGATCACAAATAAAATCAGCAACTCACACAAAGGTCGTCTACAATGTGTGACATCACAGCACCGTTCACTGCACAACAGGTTCACTTAGTGACAATTCAGCTCAAAAACAAAAGAAAATAAAACAGTAGGCTATACATCACTGTTCTTACTTAGGCACAGATCATTTGAAACAAAGGTCAACGCAAACAAGGCTTGGCAGACATGGGAGAAACAAAATGAAAGGTAAATGAGGGCATGTTTTAAATTAAAAACAAGAGTGAAGCACTTGGAGCATAAATACGTGACACAGACAGACGGGAGATTTGGCAGCAACTCATGGGAGTCCTCAGCTGTATCTTTATCTGTACAGGTGTGTAGCAGCTGTGACAGGCACTCCAAGAACACGAACGCAATTAAATCGACCAGGACTCTCATGACAGGTGAATTAAAAGCCTAAAGGACTGACATACACAATTACAACTTCAATGTGAGCTTAATTCAAACACTGAAAATAGGGCACACACACACATTCACACACACACACATACACACACGCGCACACACACACAAAAGATAAACAGAACAAAAAAATCCCCACAACCAAATTTGGCAAATATTAAGAGCTCAGGGTCCAGTTGTACATGCTCCCCATTGCAGACAAACAGTGTGTTCATCGTGGATTTGTCAACATTTGCTTTTCTCACATCCATACAACTGAAGGTCAAAATGCACATTGCACCTTTCTGTATCCAGCTGAGACTCCCACCTGGCAGGATGGATGCAGAAAAACTGTGCGTAACATTTACATAAGATGCTGTACTGTATATACACGGGTCTTCTTTTGTACAATTCTTTTAGTTAGTCGTTCGCTGACCCCGCAGCGAAGAGGACCCTCTGGTCAGTTCTGGCCAGCTTGGCGGGAGGCTCCAGGGACTCGTCTCCTAACACCACAGCATCTGACGGCAGGGTCAGCTCCTGGCTTTCCTCATCACTTTCGTCGTCCTCCTCCTCCTCTTCTTCTGAACCGTTTAGAATATGGAATTGTTTACCACACACCAGGGTCACAGTTACTTTGCCATATTAGTGCGTGAGTACCTTTGTCAGGATCCACCATGTTTAGACCTCGTCCTAAACTGGCAAACTAATCACAAGAGAGGGAAATATGGCACCGTTACTGTAAATTATAGAGGTGTGGGAAATAATCGATTTTTAGATGCATCGCAATTCGGACATGGACGATTATAAAATCGATTAGTAAATGTCAATAATCGATAATGGATTTATTTATTGTAAATAAGGTAATGCAGACAGTTCTAAAATTTGGCTGACTGCAGCTTGCCACCTCACTGAGAGATCCAACCAGCTCATTTATTATAGGGCACTTATGCACACATTTCCATGAATTTAATAAATCTGATGCTAATTTATTTTCACAAATGCACTGTTTTTAAAAATTGCAAGTGGTAAATGCTCATTTAGTGAAACAAAACTGCAATAATATACATCAATTAAAGATGCATCAATAATCGATTATTAATCGCATCGTAGCTCCTGAATCGTAATCAAATCGTGATGTGGCCAAAGATTCCCACCTGTAGTAAATATGTCATTTTTTTGTATTCAGGCATGCTTGTGCGTGCGTGCGTGTGTTTACCTCTCCCATGACGGCAATGGGGGTCTCTCCTTTAGCCTGGGCTACTCTGTGCTCTATCAGGTAGTACATATATTCATCATACAGAAGGCGGATCAGGTGAAAAGAGCCAAAACTGGCAGCACTTCTCAGGGTGAGGTCCCGAATCACCATGGAACTGGAGAGCAGAGATGAGAGAAATTTAGCCGTAAAACAGAATGAGCAAAATTGGATGACAACACACCTGTAAAAGGACCACTTGAGCAGGAAGAGCTTGGCAGCTTTAGGGAAGGTCGGGCTGTGTTGGTGGGGCTTTAACACCTGGGAGACTACCCCATCCAGCCAGGCAGCCCACTGCTCCAGGGAGTTCTGCTGCTGGAGGGTCAGCTTGAAGTCCTGCTCCAGCCGCTGGACAACACGGTCCTCGCAGCGGCACACCCATGAGGCCTGCTCCTGCACAGGATGAACAAGATGAGGGTAAGATGATAAGATGGCCTGACCCAGTGCACGAGCAGTCTGCGGATATTTCATTAACCTGAACGTTAGCAAAATCAACACGGTTGAGGTCAGAGAGCATCTGGCTGATCTGGGCCGTGTTCTGGAGGACGGCGCGGGCTGCCTGTGCGAGATGGTTCAGACTGGTGTAACGACGCAGCGTCTGAGCGAATGCATTGGCTGATGTTACCTACACCGCAGCAAGATTAAAGAAAGCAAATAAGGATGGTGATGCATGTGCTTTACAAGAAATAATCATAATGATTCATCCGACATGAGGGTTTTCTTCATACATGAGGAGACTGTACCTTGATGCGAACCATTTCCTCTGGGATGTTCATCATTGCATTGGTCAGCCAGCTTTCCAGGCTTTTGGCAAAATTCCGAATGGCTTGAGTTAAGGCACCTCAGGCAGAAAATGAAAAAAAAGAGGGGCAATATTGTTGTATGCTTGCATTTCCCTTGATTAACTAAAACTCCAGAAGAGCAAAACACATTCCTGAAACAAATGCTAAATAAGAAATATACAAATATATTTGGAACACATATTTAAACACACACAGGTAGGAGAAGCTAATTTTCCTCTCCTCTCTAACATGAGTACAGTCTCCAATAACAGCTAAGATATATAAAGATGCTAAATTTTTAAAGGAAAACGTGACATAGAGGACTGTAAAATGGCAACAATGGAATGAAACTTAACAAATGCTCTGGCAGTGGTTTGAGAACAAGCTAGTCAAGTTACTTCTAGACCTCCACCCCAGATCACACCTCACTCCTACCCACTTCTCCGAAGTGGGCTGGCTCAGGGTGGAGGACAGAGTAAAACAACTTGCACTGAGCCTAGTCTATAAAATTCGCTACACCTCCCTGATACCGAAGTGCATGTCAAACTACTTCCATAATGTAAATGACCGCCATAACCACAACACCAGGGGGAGCTCCACAAACCACGTTAAACCCAGATTCCAATCTAACAAAGGTCTTAACTCATTCTCCTTCTATGCCACATCCATATGGAATGCACTCCCAACAGGTGTAAAAGAAAGTGCATCTCTATCCTCCTTCAAAACCGCACTAAAAGAACACCTCCAGGCAACTACAACCCTAGACTAACACCCTCCCCCCTCCACATCCCACCTCCCCTGATTGTAAATAATCAAATGTAAATAATCAAATGTATTTCTAATGTATATACTTGTTCTTATGCTTTCTGAGCTCACTATGTTCACTGCTCGCTGTACATATCCTACAAAGTCAGACCTACACTGTTTCAATGTCCATTTCTCAGATGATATAATTGTTGATGACTGAAGTGCTGATATCAACCAAACCTAACCACCTAACCCCCTCCCCCCCAACCCCCTCGACATCCCACCCCCCGGATTGTAAATAATGTAAATGATTCAATGTTTATACTCTGATGATTAACTTGTGTGATGACTGTATTATGCTCATAGTATCTATTTGTACCATGAATTGATTTACGTGTACAAGTTGAAAAACTTATTCGGGTGTTACCATTTAGTGGTCAATTGTACGGAATATGTACTGTACTGTGCAATCTACTAATAAAAGTTTCAATCAATCAATCAGTCAATTGTATTTCAAGATCCCTGATTCGCTCATTTTGCTGTCAATTCAAAAGGGATTCAGCCAGAGACAAAACATACCATTATCATGCGGAATCTCAGCATCCAGACCAGCCGGAGCCGATCTAACTTTCCATACACTTCCAGAGAAGCTCAGTGTCCCATTGGCAGAGCAAAGCCAATGGGACACTGGCATTTATCCAATGACTGGCAGCAGTGTAACAACTCGTTCTTTGCTTTCCCATTGAATTCAATGGACGCTCAGCTTCAACACTGTTTAATGCGTTGTAATGCTACCATAATGAATGAGAAGGAAGTCACATCCACTGGCGCAAAAGTAACTGATCCTGAACAAAAGTTAGGGGAGGCTAAGTTTCCCTTGCAGTCTTTAGAGAAATCGCCACTGTATGATAATATTGAGACGCCTTACTGGGGATTGGCCTGAGTACATCAGGAATGAGGATCTCCACCAGGCCCTGGTAGAGGCTGTTGTCACAGTCACGGCTCCAGCGCACAACAGGCTCATACTTGCACAGCAGCACAAGGCAGGACTTCGGGAGACGCTTTTCTGACTCGTCATGACTGGTAAACACACAGTTTTTACTTATATACATTAATTAATTTCAAACAGAACAAAAACATTAATTTGTCAAATATTCAATAGTCTCCCTGCTCACTGATTAAAAGGGGTCAGTTAGTAACAGATCTGGGCAACTCACACAGCCAGTGTGGCATCTCCAGCCTGACTCTGGCCGAACCTCCAGAAGCTTTTCCACAGCGTCTCCACCAGGGTGAATTGAAGATTGACCATCACATCCAGTATGGCCTATCAGAGAAAACAGGGAAGAAAAACAGATCTTAGACGTATATGTTAGTCGATAAACAACCCTTGGACAATAGCTGAACTTCATTCTGCAACAATACTTGTGTTCATTACCTCACAGTGTTCTCTGTAGAGCAGCTGAAAGCTCTTTATGTGATCCAGTTCAATACCATCAGGTGGTGGCTTCCCCTGAAGGTCTATGTCTGGGAACTCAGGGAGCGTTCTGGAAGCATCTAGACAAAAGACACAGACTCTCAGTTTGAAAAGTCATTCAAGACTATACTGCCATTCAACGAAAGGAACCTACCAAGGAATTGCTGGTACTGCTGAACCTGGGTGCTGATGTCCACTTGTCCAGAACCCTGTTGCTGAATTTGCTGCTGGCCTGCTCCGGTGGCAGTCCCATTGGTCATTCCCTCCACTTTGTGCACAGGCTTCAACCTGTTTGGACCAGACACAGAGTACTTGAAACAGCACAATCACAATGATTGAAACAAAAACTATCTTAGTCAGAGACCGGTTCACCATGATGCCACGTGCATACCTCTGTTTCTGCGAGAAGGGCTGCTGCCTCATAGCAAGATGTTGCTGATCTTCCATTAGGCGGAGAAGAGACGAGCCTGCCTTGATCCTTAGCCCATAATAGTGATACTTAGAATTACCCCTGTAAAGTACAGAAAAGGTCATTCTTCTAGTCAAAGGTAACCTCTATTTACAATAAAATAGACTAGGCAAGGAAAGCCTGCCTTGATCCTTAGCCCAATGTAGTAGTATTTAAAATTACTTTGTTCATTATTGTGATGTCAAAGGTGAGCTCTATTTACAGTAAAGTGAACTGTACATAATATTCCAAATAATTAATTCAGCCAAACTTGCTAAACTTGCACGGCCTCTCCTCTCACATGCTGTGTTTTCATCACTGCCCACAATCCCACCCACACTAAGAACATTTTGCCATGCATTAAGATTTTCCACACAATTTGTCTTCTGTAAGAATGCCACTACTGTGCAGGAAGGAACAGTTTGTTATGCAAATCAATTACATGTTAAGAGAAAGTGAGCGGATTATGTCTCAGCACTTCTCTCATCATTCACATAAAACACGAAAATTAGCAAATGAAAGCCAGAGGAGACTGTGACAGGTATCCCGTTGGTAAATTCAAACAGGCACAAGTGAAATTATGGATAAACACAGTCGTGGTCAAAAGTTTACTTACACTTGTAAAGAACATAATGTCATGGCTGTCTTGAGTTTCCAATCGTTTCTACAACTCTTATTTTTTTGTGATGGAGTGATTGGAGCACATACTTGTTGGTCACAAAAAACATTCATGAAGTTTGGTTCTTTTATCAATTTATTATGGGTCTACCAAAAATGTGACCAAATCTGCTGGGTCAAAAGTATACATACAGTAATGTTAATATTTGGTTACATGTCCCTTGGCAAGTTTCACTGCAATAAGGGGCTTTTGGTAGCCATCCACAAGCTTCTGGCAAGCTTCTGGTTGAATGTTTGACCACTCCTCTTGACAAAATTGGTGCAGTTCAGCTAAATGTGTTGGTTTTCTGAAATGGATTTGTTTCTTCAGCATTGTCCACACGTTTAAGTCAGGACTTTGGGAAGGACATTCTAAAACCTTAATTCTAGCCTGATTTAGCCATTCCTTTACCACTTTTGACATGTGTTTGGGGTCATTGTCCTGTTGGAACACCCAACTGCGCCCAAGACCCAACCTTCCGGGCTGATGATTTTAGGTTGTCCTGAAGAATTTGGAGGTAATCCTCCTTTTTCATTGTCCCATTTACTCTCTGTAAAGCACCAGTTCCATTGGCAGCAAAACAGGGCATAATACTACCACCACCATGCTTGACGGTAGGTGTGGTGTTCCTGGGATTAAAGGCCTCACCATTTCTCCTCTAAACACATTGCTGAGTATTGTGGCCAAACAGTTCAATTTTTGTTTCATCTGACATCTAATGGACAAAGATAAGACCTTCTGGAGGAAAGTTCTGTGGTCAGATGGCTACCAAAATCGCCTTATTGCAGTGAACCTTGCCAAGGGACATGTAACCAAATATTAACATTGCTGTATGTATACTTTTGACCCAGCACATTTGGTCACATTTTCAGTAGACCCATAATAAAATGATAAAAGAACCAAACTTCATGAATGTTTTTTTGTGACCAACAAGTATGTGCTCCAATCACTCTATCACAAAAAAAGTTGTAGAGAGTTGTAGAAATTATTGGAAACTCAAGACAGCCATGACATTATGTTCTTTACAAGTGTATGTAAACTTTTGACCACGACAGTAGGTTCAAAATATATCTTACATGAATGACATATTGACCTATCTTACCGTGTGCCAAGTCGTCGTGTGCGTAGCCCCATGAAAACAGATCGAATGAGTTTCCCAAAAGAGGCGGCATTAACAGGCTCCAGTTTCTGTTCCTGGCAATGCAGCAGGTAGTGGCAGTAGAGGGTCGAACGTGGTAGACTGACTCCTTCAGCAGTCTCGTAGTTGTCCAGCAACCACTGTACCTGACCAGCAGGCAGGGGACAAACAGGAGACTGTTGCAATTAGCAAAGCTGCAAAGCATGCAAACATTCAAAACACACATCAACAAACTGACATATGTTGCATGCATGTTTATGTTTTAATTGAACGCGGACACAAAACACTTTGTATACACTTTGCGGGTCATTTTGGAATGAAAACACAAATACCTTTGTGTGCGTGCCGTGGCATACAACATTGGTATGCAATGAATTACAGTAATGACCGGAAATACTGATGGGATGTCTGCCAAACATAAGTTGGTAACCATTATCACATGGATGTTTTTTTTAGGATGTCATTGTTGTCATGGTGTTGGGGCATTTCAGGAAAATCAAAAGGTGCCCCTCATCACATGCATTGTAATGGTATGAAAGCAATGAGGTCATGGTTTGGTTTTCCTTTGAGCTGGAAATCACAGTTAAAAATAATGGTGTTTTTCAACAGCTTCAATTGGGTTCAATGGCAAAAGATGGTTTGTATTTGTTTTGTGTTCTCTAACTGTAGGAATCAGAGTATTTTTAATTGTGATTTCCACTTGACATCAGTGTGTGGCACCAAAGGGTTGTACGAATGATAACAGAACAAAAAGAAATTCCTTCGCTTGGAGCCTCTGCATACCTTTTTGTCTGCCGACGGCACGCTACTCTCTTCGCCTTCTGTTATACTCACAGTGGCTGGGGAGGCACGGGCGGTGTGGGAGTAGCTCTGACTGTTGCCAGCTGCCCCGCCGCTGTTACTGCTGCTGCCCAGCATGTAACCCCCCTGGATCACATAACTTCCTGTGGCGCCACCATTAGTGCCCGCCCCATCCCCTGACCCATTTGCGGTGCCACCCGTGGACACCACTGTGGACCCTCCCCCTGCTGCACTGCTAGGCTGAGCCACAAACATGGACACAGCTCCTGTTGTGCCAGCGGTCACAGAGACAGTTAGAGGTGTACCAGGGGTGGAGGCCTGCGAGCCTGAGGTTGGCTGACCTTCATAATACTGAGCAGCGGTGGTCTGGGTATACAGGGCTGTGTCAGTGTAAGGGAAGGTGCCGGGGCGACTGGATGGAAACAGACTAGATTAGTTTGAGCCTTGAGAAATTAAACTGCAAAATCTTTAGGTTAGGGAATGACTCTAACATGGTGCTGGTGGTGTAGTTGGCATCTCCTCCTTCCACATACTGCACTGGATTAGTGTACACATGTTGCACCTGCACTGGTGTCAGCTGCTGTTGGACCTATGAAAAACACACTAACGCATCAGTTCTTCAGCTGAAGAGAATCAGATCATCTATGCACACTCATTTATGGACATCAGTTAACTCTATAGCTGCCATCTCCCTTGTGTCCGGGACCTACTTGGGTGTGGCTGACGAGTCTCTCTCAACCTGTTCATGGGCTGGCTGGTTCGAGTGACTGATGTCCACAGGAACCAAGAAGTCTGTGGCCTGCTCTGAAGCCTAAGCACTGTCCTAAGCGCTGCCTGATGCCTTCCATAGATTCTGCACGCTGTCTAAAGCTCTCTAAAAAGGAGCTAAATGCCACCACATGGTGACAATTGTAAACTAAGCACACATTTTCAGTGATGATTGTCACGTACAGTAGGTCACAAACGTGAGTACACTCCTTACATGTCTGATATTTCAGCAAGCATTTTATTATACTGTATCTCATAGGTCACCTTCACAATGTCATGTTGAAATTCATGATTCCCAAATGAGCCTAATCTCCCTACTTATGCAGCCCAGGACTATGATGCTACCATCACCATGCTTGACTGTATACAAGATTGAATAGTTTTGCTAATCACTTGCATTGCCAGCTAGTTAGACAATAATGGCTGTGTTGTAAATTGATACCATACAAGTTGAATACTCACTACTCTAAAGTATATCCAAGGTTATATTTCTATAGTATTGTGCCTTCGAAAGATATACCATAATAAAAATGCTTGCTTAGGGGTATACTCACTTACAACACTAATTAGCACCAATTATATCAAAATGGTTGCATTGCTCAGACCCTTCAGGAGTTTATAATGTTGCAGATCGCACCAAGTTTCACAAAATCAACAAATCTCTGCAAATCATGCACAGCCCTGCAACTTTGTCCAATCTCCAAAATTGTCCCGCTCATTTTGGCCAATCATCATAGTTTTTGCCAAATTGATTTTGTCAACAAATGCGCATGTGTAATGTTTAATTAAATCTGTCCCTGCACCTGTCATTTACCAACATAAAATCCCCGCAAAAGATTGCGCTCCATGTTTCCCCAATGTTTTCAATGGCAATATGTTGGAACATAAACAAATGTTTACAATCGACAAGCACTTTTCAACAGCAAAACATACACACAAAGCAGACAACAGACACAAAGGATTGGCCTTTGGTGGTGTTTGTAAACTACTGTATATGCATGCATTTGTGGGAATTGGCCACATTATATGTGTAAAAATGGCAGCAAATGGAACACACTGCACATACACGTTATGAATACAGAATATATACATAATCATGTATATATTGTTATGCAAAAAAAGTGCTTCTATATGATAGCGCTCCAGTGATTTTTAGAAATCTTCCGCAAAAATGTTGGTCTCTCCTAATGTTTTGAACAAGACTCACTTGTATTAAAGTTTCTTTTCAAGATAGGATACTAAAAATAAACACATTTTACTATTGTAAAAGAGATTTTATTCTAAATGAGTTTTTACCTGGTTAAATAAAGGAAAATGAAAACATTTATGAAAAAATGTGGATATACTTAGAATACAATAGTCAGAGTACAGCTGGTAAGGAAAGTGGCATCTTTATAGTAATGTTCCTTGACAGTATTTGCATTGTTTACTCGTCTTAAAAATTTATGATTTTTAAATGTGAAAGTTGTACTTTTATATTTGTGTGAAGGCTGGGATGACCTTTCGAGTCTTTTCCTGACAAGAATACAAATGTACTTTGTTGTGGCTGAATAAAGCCTATTTTACACATTTTTGTGTACAATATTGGTAATATGCTCCAAGGAGTTTTTTTGTTCTTTATATTTGTTAATGTATTACTTATTCTTAAACAAGGACAACAAAAGCCTGAGAAATCCTGGAGGGACTGATTGCAACAGGTGCTTCTTTGTTCCACACTTACCTCTGGGCTGATATGAACTGACTGTAGACTGGTGACACTGAGCTGTGTTCCGGGCTCGGTCTTGGCTATCTGCGAGGTAGCCTGCACAACGGACCTCTGCGCAAACAAATATAAGATTTGGTTTTTTTTAGAGCAAAGACATGTCTGTGAGGTGTTTTGCATGTGAGAACATTTCACCTGCTGGGCTGATTGGACCTGTTGAACGACTTGCGTGGGAACGCCTGTCTGTATGACAGCTGGAGGGGAGCTGGAATCCGATACACTGTCGCTCGAGTGGAGGGAGCCCTCTGTGAGACCAATTTGTCGGCAATAAGAAGACTTCATCATACAGAGGAATTGTAACTGAACCAACAGTGCCATCTACCATAAGGGCACAGTCACATGGGCCAGATTTACCGCCCCTGCACTCACACTCGTCTGCCAAACCATTTACATGTGCCATCACTTCATTAGACAAGGCTGTATTACTACAACTTTTATGACTTTATACAGAAATATTAACACAGTTATATGCAATGTAAAGAAGGCAAAGTGATAGCCTACAGTCGCGATCAAATGTTTACATACACTTGTAAAGAACATCATGTCATGGCTGTCTTGAGTTTCCAATCATTTCTACAACTCTTATTTTTTTGTGATAGAGTGATTGGAGCACATACTTGTTGGTCACAAAAAACATTCATGAAGTTTGGTTATTTTATGAATTTATTATGGCTCTACTGAAAATGTGACCAAATCTGCTGGGTCAAAAGTATACATACAGCAATGTAAATATTTGGTTACATGTTCCTTGGCAAGTTTCACTGCAATAAGGCGCTTTTGGTAGCCATCCACAAGCTTCTGCTTGAATTTTTGACCACTCCTCTTGACAAAATTGGTGCAGTTCAGCTAAATTTGTTACCGTAGTTTTCTGACATGGACTTGTTTATTCAGCATTGTCCACACGTTTAAGTCAGGACTTTGGGAAGGCCATTCTAAAACCTTAAATCTAGCCTGATTTAGCCATTCATTTACCACTTTTGACGTGCGTTTGGGGTCATTGTCCTGTTGGAACACCCAACTGCGCCCAAGACCCAACCTCTGGGCTGATGATTTTAGGTTGTCCTGAAGAATTTGGAGGTAATCCTCCTTTTTTATTGTCCCATTTACTCTCTGTAAAGCACCAGTTCCATTGGCAGCAAAACAGGCCCAGAGCATAATACTACCACCACCATGCTTGACGGTAGGAGTGGTGTTCCTGGGATTAAAGACATCACCTTTTCTCCTCCAAACATACTGCTGGGTATTGTGACCAAACAGCTAAATTTTTGCTTCATCTGACATCACATGGCCAAAGATAAGACCTTCTGGAGGAAAGTTCTGTGGTCAGATGGCTACCAAAAGCGCCTTATTGCAGTGAAACCCGCCAAGGGACATGCAACCAAATATTAACATTGCTGTATGTATACTTTTGACCCAGCAGATTTGGTCACATTTTCAGTAGACCCATAATAAATTCATAAAATAACCAAACTTCATCAAGACAGCCATGACATTATGTTCTTTACAAGTGTATGTAAACTTTTGATCGCGACTGTATATTACATTAATTAATATACTGTATGTGTTCGGCAATACCTGTAACTGTAACAACGATGTATTGGGGAGCGCTTTGTCCATTTCCAGACTGTGTGGGAGAGCTCTGAATTTCTGCCGTCACATAATGAGTCTGAGCGGGTTGGGCCGGAGCTGTGGTCTGGGTTTGACTACCTGTAGTCGGCTTCTGAGTGCTGATGGAAGTGGATTGTTCAGGTGAGGGTGCAGTTTGGCCTGTGGATGTGACAACCGTAGGGGTGACCACAGTGGTTTGGATCTCAGCTAGGAACTGAGGGGTAGTTGCAGGCGTGGAGCTGGCGTCGGGCTGGCCAGACGTGCCGACAGCCCCTTGAGATTGGGCCGCAGGCTGGATCTCGCCGACATAGCCTGAAGTGGCCATTACACAGGCTGGGAATCACCCTGAAAACAAAGTCACATCATTATCTTAGGGGTAAACATTGGATGCTATAGTCTGCATTAAGATATACAGTATTAGCAATATTGTCATATGTTTTTATTTCTAGGCAGTAGTAGTAATTCCGTACTTGTTCCACTGGATGCAAAGAGGGTTGTGAAATACAGGGCTGGCCAGCTAATTTAGAGGTGGAGCAAGGTAGTATCTTATTACCTGCATGTAATGCGATCACACTGCCTTTTACCAGTGGAACAAGCTAACAAAGTACTGCACTACATTGACTATAGTCCACTCACTGACCGCATTCATTTAACGTGCTATATTCTGTGTGTCTGTTTGAATGAAGACAAATACGTCCTGGGCCAAAAATCCCTTCATATTCTCTACTGCTCGCTGGTGTTACCATATCTGAGTTATTGTGTAGAAATATGGGGAAATAATTACAAATGTGCGCTTCATTCGTTAACCGTGTTACAAAAAAGATCAATTAGACTGATACATAATGTTGGATATAGAGAACATACAAACCCTTTATGTATTGTTATATTTGTTTCCTTACCATTATTGCTATGTTGTCTATTACCATTGTTGGTATTTTGTCTATTACCATGGTTGGTATATTCATTCTTCCTACATTGTTGATACAAATTATTGTTACAGTGTAATAATTATTGTTACCTGTGGTAATGCCAATATGATACAACTTTTGTATTCTAATCCTTGAACAAAGTAACAGTGAAACTCAATGGAATAATCACTGAATGGAGAACTAAGGGTGGGATCAAATAAATGATCTTCTTCCCACTCCCGTTCAGGCAAAACTGGACAATCATGCATTACATACTGTACATTATCTTTTGCACTATATTAGTTTATATTATTATGTGTTGTCAACTTTGTACTTTTTTTTATGTCATTTCCTGAAATAAATAAATAAATGAAAATGAAGGAAAAAAATTAATTGAGTCAAAAATATTAAAGATCGATGATTTGGTAAAATTGCAAACCGCTAAAATGATGTACAAAGCCAAAGAATGTACAACAATTGTTATCAACTAAAGAGGAGAAATACAACCTTAGAGGAAAATCTAATTTAAAACATTTGTATGCTCGTACGACACTAAAAACCTTTAGCATATCAGTATATGTAATTAAACTATGGAATGGATTAAGTAAAGAAGTTAAACAATGTACTGATATGATCCACTTCAATAGGTTGTTCAAATTAATAGTGCTTACAAAGTACAAATAAGAAGAATTATGAGAAACACCTTCAACCTCATTTAAAATGGGATATTTTTCATCTCAGTATGTTTATCATGACTGACTGATCTATTACAAAACCCGCTTTGTTAACCATTCACGCATGTCATTGTGCTACAAAAAGAAGTCAGTAAATGAACGTATGTATCTGTAAACACTCTGAAGTGGGTAAGGGGTCGGATTAAATAAGCTTTGCTTCTTCCTACTCCTTTTCGGACATGATGTAAAGTGAAATGATATGAAATTGTGTGATGTATTATGCTGTAATTGTGTTCATGTTCAAAATAAACTAAAGAAAGAAGAAAGACAGAAAGAATGAACCTCATGTTCATCGTCATGTTTAACATCAACTAGAAGTGAGTGGGCCCTTCGCTGTTATTTAAACAACAATTCAGGCTACATGTTTGACTAAAAAATAAACACTGATCGGGTGGAGCTATATCATTGCATTTGTTGCTTACTCCAGTGGTCCCCAACCACCTGTCTGTGATGCATTTGCTACCGGGCCGCACAGAGACATGAAATAATTTATAACCGACCGCATTTTCTCCTACTTAACGTTGGCCAGTCCCACCAGACAAACCAATAAGCTTGTTCATAGATGTATTATAAATCTCCTAATAGGAAGTCGCCATTTGCTATATTTGTTACATCTTTGTCACATGGGACAATGCACATTAATAAACATATAAAATGTAAAGGTGCCAAATCGTAGCCAAAAGCTAGGTTCCATCTAGCTAGTTCCTGATCAGGGCAGATCAGGAACTAAGTGACCATAGGAGTTAATGTGCATAAGGCAGATGGAGAAGTACTAAATTGTTGCATATAATAATTGTGCTGAAGGAAGAAAACACACATCTCCTTTGGCCTAGTAAGTTAAAGTGCTGGTATTATTGCACATCGCCCTTTTACATAAGTAGTTAGCAATAACGGATGTATTTACACATGGAAAATTGGACCAAAAAAGCTAACATTAGTGTATCTACATATGAAATATTGCACAAAATATGAATACATAACTTTTAGAATGGAAAATAGTAACCCACAGAAATATTTTAGAACTAATGTCAAATATTTATAGCTTTCTTACAAGCTTAGCACGTTAGCTTGATAGTTAGCATCGCCGGGGTCACACCACACCTGGCTTGTGTTGTTCAATTCCCGCGAGTTACAGTTTACAATCAGCCTGCATCGATCACGTCGCAATCATTTAACGAAAAAAAAAATATCCCTAAATAAATTCAACCAGATTAGAGTGTCCGCCCTGAGATCAGTAGGTCGTGAGTTCAAACCCTGGCCGAGTCATACCAAAGACTATAAAAATGGGACCCGTTACCTCCTGCTTGGCACTCAGCATCAAGGGTTGGATCAAATGCAGAGAATAATTTCGCCACACCTAGTGTGTGTGTGTGACAATCACGGGTACTTTACCTTTAACTTTATAAATTTGCACAAAGTGTGTTCAAAATGGTGATCATGGTAATCAAATTTAAAAGAGTAGATACCTTTCAAAGGGTTAAAATGTCAGCTGCAGCAATTAGACTTAAAACGGCGGTTGTTGAGGCGTTAACTTGACAGCTAGCATCGCCGGGGTCACACCACACCTGGCTTGTGTTGTTCAATTCCCGCGAGTTACAGTTTACAATCAGCCTGCATCGATCACGTCGCAATCATTTAACAAAGAACAAAAAAAATCCCTAAATTAAGGTCACTGAGTAGATGGCCTTGTGGTTAGAGTGTCCGCCCTGAGATCGGTAGGTTGTGGGTTCAAACCCCGGCCGAGTCATACCAACGACTATAAAAATGCCCTTCGCTATGTGGTAGGTTCCTGCAGACGTTATCTCCTTCTGTTGTTGACTATTTTTTCATACGGTGTTGATGTGGAAATGGTTGCTTGGGCATTTTGTTGGTGTGGCACCGGCCGGAGATGTTGACATGCGGAGTTTCAAGCACTCTCCATTTTTCTAGCGGGTGACTTTTCAAGTCACTTTTCAAGTCATGCTACAAATTAGCAGTGGTGCTACTTTTTGTAGCAACGCTTTTGCCGAATACTTGACATATTACGGTTGTCTGTTCGACATCTTCCCGCTTGAAGCCAAAACACCGCCAGACGATGGACCCCGTGCTGTTTTTCTTGGGAATGAATTCTTCCTTCATTTGTTACCAGATTCGCACCTTCTTTCTCTCGTGTTACCACTCGCACCACTCCGCTAGCATCACAGCGAACGTTACCCACGCTGCTACCTCTCTGCTCCGCGAGAGCGTGTGACGTTGCACGTGCGACAGTATGTGACGTATGTAAGAAGGTGCGCTTGTTTTATGTCTCTGTGAGTAGGAGAGACGGGAAAGAGTGAGAAGAGCCTGTAGTGTAATGCCTGCAGCTAAAAACAACTGCCTGAGAACACATACTCGAATATCACGATATAGTCATTTTCTATATCGCACAGAGACAAACCCGCGATATATCGAGTATATTCGATGTATCGCCCAGCCCTAGTTGGAATTGGGGGTTAAATCACCAAAATGATTCCTGAGCGCGGCCACCGCTGCTGCTCACTGCTCCCCTCACCTCCCAGGGGGTAACAAGGGGATGGGTCAAATGCAGAGGACACATTTCACCACACCTAGTGTGTGTGTGTGACAATCATCATCATCTTAACTTTCTTACAGATCCATGCTCTTGTCCTTGAATGTGATGTATCACCTATAACCTATGAGATACTAAAGCCTAAACAAAGCCTACTACTAGCAAAAATTAGCAAAATACAAAAGTCTATGGAAACCTTTTTTTGCAAAGGGAAAATGCCAATGTCTCCCACTACTTGAATGTCATGGTGAGTTTTTTCATGTATTCATTTTTCATGCACTTTATTTGCTATATCTTTCTGCCACACGTGGAAGCAAGTTAATGAAAATAATGCCTACATTAAACCGGTCCCTGGTGCAAAAAAGGTTGGGGACCAACGGCTTACTCCAAGGCAGACCTGGGCAAATTAAGGCCCGGGGCCCACATGCGGCCTGTTGAGCTTTTCAATCTGGCCCGCCGGACATTCCCAAATACTTGTTTTAGATCTTTAAGATGGAAAGTGTAGCTGCCATTATGATGTGCAGTGAAGTTTTCTAATGACTGTAAGTCTTCAACTATACAAAGTATTTCAATGCTTGGAATCTGCGCTTTTGGATGATATACTAGTTACTATGGTGATCTAATTAGTTGCTATGGTCATCTAATTAGTTACTATGGTCATTTAGTGAGTTACTATGGTAATCTAATGAGCTACTATGGTCATCTAATTAGTTACTATGGTCATCTAATTAGTTACTATGGTCATTTAGTGAGTTACTATGGTAATCTAATGAGCTACTATGGTCTTTTAATTAGTTACTATGGTCATCTAATTAGTTACTATGGTAATCAAATTAGTTACTATGGGTAATCTGACTAGTTACTATGGTAATCTACATCACAGCAGCTCAGACGAGGCACCAAGCAGTGTGGGCGGGAAGCGTTTCCACAGACGGGGAAGGAAATTTTCACAACAAAGTTCTAAAGCTTAGTGATATATAGAATAGAATATAATAGAATAGAAAGTACTTTATTGATCCCTGGGGGAAATGCAGCAAATATCAGATATATCAGATTTTAGGTGGGTATATTTTGTACCCTTCGCGTTCATATTTCACAGTTTGATGCATTTTTGTTGCGTTTCACTTGATTGTAAAACATGTCGATCGAAAGGGGGTGTGACGTTCATATGTTGTCAATATTCAGTGTTTTATCGTTCATAGAAAAATTTAAAATTCCATTACGTTTTTTAAGGCGGTCTGTCATAACTTTTTTAGCATTCAATCAGACATTATTGTGAGGTTTTGTATTAGTGTTCCTAAAAATAGATATACCGGCCCCGCAATGTTCCCTCTAAGGTGCGCGTCTGTGCAATTGCGCACTGCTCAAGCGTCCTCTGCGCACGGCAAATCTATGCCACGCACAAAATCAAATAAAAAAATAAGCGCATAACAATTTTCGACACGACACGGACACGACAGAGGAAACAGTTTTCGTCATCATTGTTCAAATATTATAACATCTGTCGAGACGCTTTGAGGACATGAATTCCATCCATCACTTTACTGAGCAAAACTCTTTATTGTCGGCCATAAACACATCACCAAAACATTAGTAAAAAAAATGATATCTAGCAAAACTGGTAATTTTCTGCAGTACAAACCAGACCAAAAGCAACTTTGTTATATCAACAGCAGCCGCTCGCTCCTTCTCACTTGCGCCAACACATGCACATATGGCACTTAGCCAGTGATGCGTTTACAGCCACACAAAAAGTCGGACAACTCCAACACCACACATAAAGTGTCATTCCAGGTCGTTACACTATGATTTACCAATCAAATGTGTGCTTATTCTAGTGTCATTTATCAGGAATCTTAATTTATAAATACTAATCATGAAATGCTGTTAGTATATTAAATAAATACTAATAAAAATATATTTCTTATTAACAGGAAGTTGCAGGAATGTACACATGATCCCCTGCTTACATCTCATTGTGCAACATGTGAATGTATTAATGGGAACTATTGTGTGAATGTGAGTGTGAATGTTGTCTGTCTATCTGTGTTGGCCCTGCGATGAGGTGGCGACTTGTCTTCCGCCCGATTGTAGCTGAGATAGGCTCCAGCGCCCCCCGCGACCCCAAAGGGAATAAGCGGTAGAAAATGGATGGATGGATGGATAAATGCAATGTCTGAAAGGGGTACAAATTATTTCCAAAGCAGGACCTCCACCCGGACAAACAATACAAGTACACAGTTCATGAAAAACCATATTTGTTGTTATTGTCATTGTAAGTGGGCCTAAACACTTATATTAGAAAATAACCTCATGGAAATGACTGCTGTCATTTGATTATAATAATAAGATAATGTTGTCTACTACCTCTCTACCTACTCAGTGGCCTAGTGGTTAGAGTGTCCGCCCTGAGATCGGTAGGTTGTGAGTTCAAACCCTGGCCGGGTCATACCAAAGACTATAAAAATGGGACCCGTTACCTCCCTGCTTGGCACTCAGCATCAAGGGTTGGAATTGGGGGTTAAATCACCAAAAATGATTCCCGGGCACGGCTACGCTGCTGCCCACTGCTCCCCTCACCTCCCAGGGGGTGATCAAGGGGATGGGTCAAATGCAGAGGACAAATTTCACCACACCTCGTGTGTGTGTGACAATCATTGGTACTTTAACTTTAACTTGTCTGTCTATCTGTGTTGGCCCTGCGATGAGGTGGGGACTTCCGCCCGAATGCAGCTGAGATAGGCTCCAGCGACCCCGAAAGGGACAAGCGGTAGCAAAAATGGATGGATGGATTTAGTCAGGTTTGGGACAGATGTGCTGCTGGTGTAGCCACAGTGTGCACGTCTGATGTTGCTCACATGGGCTCCACTAAATGCTCAGGGAGTTTTTGCGTTTGCTCACACACATGAAAAATGAGAGGGAACATTGGCCCCTAGACACATTTTTTTCTCTAAATTTGGCTCCCCCCCCCGAGTCAAAATAATTGCCCAGGCCTGCTCCAAGGCGACGCTGCTTATATTGAATTAAATATTCAGTAGCTTTGTTTTGACACGCCCCTTACATGGTCAAAACCCGCCGCCAGCACCAAAACTGCCAGACTCTCTTCTATGACCATTTTTTGAATATTCACACACATGCAAAACCACCGTGTGTCCATTTTAACACTCATGTGTTATTGTTGGCGTGCCGCACACATCTTGGCTATCCTAATTCGGCCTCTTGTTGTGCATTCGACGCAACGTGCTCGTTGACTTTGGTGCTGAATTTAGGGATTTTATTTATTTATTTCGTTAAAATGTTCAAATCCATGCAGGCTGATTGTGAACTGTAACTCGCGGGAATTGAACAACACAAGCCCGGTGTGGTGTGACCCCCGGCGATGCTAACTGTCAAGCTAACGCCTCAACAACCGCCATTTTGTAACTGTTACATTTCGCTTTCTGACATCGCCATAACAACGGCCCGCAGCATCCGCTGGCTGCGTAGTCGCGGCAGGAAGGCGAGCCGACAAATTCACTTGACAACCCGAAGACGAGTGAGCGCGAAAGCAACACCGCAAATGATCGCTAGCTTCAAGAGTAATTGTAGAATCCGGCTATTTATTATGGCAAGTGAAAGAAGGGTAAAATAGCCCACTTCATGTCACCCGGGAAAGGACGTCAGATATCCCGCGTGTGAGCGTCACCTGTGGTTCCACGTGTGTTTTCCCGGTGGTAAAATGTCGTCTTTTAAATTTATGGCCGTTTCGGTCGTTGTTGTTGTTGATTCTCGTTGCCGGGTTCTTGTCGCCAGGGCTACCGTGGCTATGGCGCCTCGTCCTCACCAGGGCAACTGTTGCTATCCACCCCGCTCCCTCCCCCTTCCCCCTGCCCGCCTCTGATTGGCTGAGAATGACCAAATTCTCTTAAAGGGACAGTACTTGCCATATGAACGCGGAACCCTCCACGCCTATTTGCAAGCAGGTACTATCAGTGGTGGGCCAGCAAGGCCTAACATAACCAGAAATCATGATCATAATTCAGGGGTCACCAACCTTTTTGAAACCAAGAGCTACTTCTTGGGTACTGATTAATACGAAGGGCTACCAGTTTGATACACACTTAAATAAATTGCCAGAAATAGCCAATTTGCTCAATTTACTCTATGTTATTATTAATAATTAATGATATTTACACTTAATTGGACGGTTTAAAAGAGGAGAAAACACGAAAAAACTGACAATTAAATTTTGAAACATAGTTTATCTTCAATTTCGACTCTTTAAAATTCAAAATTCAACCGAAAAAAAGAAGAGAAAAACTTTAAAAAAAAAGAATTTATGGAACATCATTAGTAATTTTTCCCGATTAAGATTAATTTTAGAATTTTGATGACATGTTTTAAATAGGTTAAAATCCAATCTACACTTTGTTAGAATATATAACAAATTGGACCAAGCTATATTTCTAACAAAGACAAATCATTATTTCTTCTAGATTTTCCGGAACAAAAATTTTAAAAGAAATTCAAAAGACCTTGAAATAAGATTTAAATTTGATTCTACAGATTTTCTAAATTTGCCAGAATATTTTTTTTGAATTTTAATCATAATAAGTTTGAAGAAATATTTCACAAATATTCTTCGTCGAAAAAACAGAAGCTAAAATGAAGAATTAAATTAAAATGTATTTATTATTCTTTACAATAAAAAAAATAATTTTACTTGAACATTGATTTAAATTGTCAGGAAAGAAGAGGAAGGAATTGAAAAGGTAAAAATGCATATGTGTTTAAAAATCCTAAAACAATTTTTAAGGTTGTATTTTTTTCTCTAAAATTGTCTTTCTGAAAGTTATAAGAAGCAAAGTAAAAAAAAATAATGAATTTATTTAAACAAGTGAAGACCAAGTCTTTAAAATATTTTCTTGGATTTTCAAATTCTATTTGAGTTTTGTCTCTCTTAGAATTAAAAATGTCAGGCAAAGCGAGACCAGCTTGCTAGTAAATAAATACAATTTAAAAAATAGAGGCAGCTCACTGGTAAGTGCTGCTATTTGAGCTATTTTTAGAACAGGCCGGCGGGCTACTCATCTGGTCCTTACGGGCTACCCATTATGATTATTATGATGATAATTATGACAGGGGTGACCCCTGTCATAATTAAAGGCCTACTGAAATGAATTTTTTTTATTTAAACGGGGATAGCAGATCTATTCTATGTGTCATACTTGATCATTTCCCAATATTGCCATATTTTTGCTGAAAGGATTTAGTATAAAACAACGACGATAAAGATCGCAACTTTTGGTATCTGACAAAAAAAAGGCTTGCCCCTACCGGAAGTAGCGTGACGTAGTCAATTGAACATATACGCAAAGTTCCCTATTGTTTACAATGATGGCCGCCAGAAGTGAGAGAGATTCGGACCGAGAAAGCGACGATTTCCCCATTAATTTGAGCGAGGATGAAGAAAGATTTGTGGGTGAGGAAAATGCAAGTGAAGGACTAGTGGGGAGTGGAAGCGATTCAGATAGGGAAGATGCTCTGAGAGCTGGGGGTGACCTGATATTCAGCTGGGAATGACTACAACAGTAAATAAACACAAGACATATATATACTCTATTAGCCACAACACAACCAGGCTTATATTTAATATGCCACAAATTAATCCTGCATAACAAACACCTAGGGGTTTGTTATGCTAGCTTCTAGCTCCTAGCTACTAGCTCGAGCTAGTTATAGCAAGCGATCAAATGTTTGGAAGCGCAGCTATGTACTCACGGTATCGCGTCTGTGTATCCAAATCAAAGTCCTCCTGGTAAGAGTCTCTGTTGTCCGAGTTCTTCGATCTTAACTGCATCTTTCAGGAATGTAAACAATGAAACACCGGCTGTGTTGTGTTGCTGACTTCCCTCGCAAAATACTCCGCTTCGCACCGACAACTTTCTTCTTTGCTTGCTCAGCTTCTTTCTCCATAATGTAATGAACAAATTGCAACAGATTCACCAACACAGATGTCCAGAATACTGTGGAATAATGAGATGAAAACAGAGCTATTTTGTATTGGCTTCAATGGGGGAGCCATACCTCTGTTAAACTGGCTACGTCACGCGCATACGTCATCATACCGAGACGTTTTCAAGCGGAAGTTTAGCGGGAAATTTAAAATTGCACTTTATAAGTTAACCCGGCCGTATTGGCATGTGTTGCAATGTTAAGATTTCATCATTGATATATAAACTATCAGACTGCGTGGTCGGTAGTAGTGGCTTTCAGTAGGCCTTTAAAGATAAAAGTAATTTGTTATGTACTTTCCCTAAATATCTCAAAGTACTCATTTTCTCATATGTCATATTATGCTCCTTCCAATGCTGTTGTTTTTACAAACCCCGTTTCCATAGGAGTTGGGAAATTGTGTTAGATGTAAATATAAACGGAATACAATGATTTGCAAATCCTTTTCAACCCATATTCAATTGAATGCACTACAAAGACAAGATATTTGATGTTCAAACTCATAAAGTTTATTTTGCTAATAATAATTAACTTAGAATTTCATGGCTGCAACACGTGCCAAAGTAGTTGGGAAAGGGCATGTTCACCACTGTGTTACATGGCCTTTCCTTTTAACAACACTCAGTAAACGTTTGGGAACTGAGGAGACACATTTTTGAAGCTTCTCAGGTGGAATTCTTTCCCATTCTTGCTTGATGTACAGCTTAAGTTGTTCAACAGTCCGGGGGTCTCCATTGTGGTATTTTAGACTTCATAATGCGCCACACATTTTCAATGGGAGACAGGTCTGGACTACAGGCAGGCCAGTCTAGTACCCGCACTCTTTTACTATGAAGCCACGTTGATGTAACACGTGGCTTGGCATTGTCTTGCTGAAATAAGCAGGGGCGTCCATGGTAATGTTGCTTGGATGGCAACATATGTTGCTCCAAAACCTGTATGTACCTTTCAGCATTAATGGTGCCTTCACAGATGTGTAAGTTACCCATATGTTGGGCATTAATACACCCCCATACCATCACAGATGCTGGCTTTTCAACTTTGCGCCTATAACAATCTGGATGGTTCTTTTCCTCTTTGGTCCGGAGGACACGACGTCCACAGTTTCCAAAAACAGTTTGAAATGTGGACTCGTCAGACCACAGAACACTTTTCCACTTTGTATCAGTCCATCTTAGATGAGCTCAGGCCCAGCGAAGCCGACTGCGTTTCTGGGTGTTGTTGATAAACGGTTTTCGCCTTGCATAGGAGAGTTTTAACTTGCACTTACAGATGTAGCGACCAACTGTAGTTACTGACAGTGGGTTTCTGAAGTGTTCCTAAGCCCATGTGGTGATATCCTTTACTCACCCCTAGGGTTCTATCGAACCCAGGTTAAGAACCACTGGTTTACAGTTTGTATCTAATCAGAATTCAGCTAGTTTATGTTGCCATGCTGTACGAAGTCTGCCCGGAGCCTTCAGAATCAACAATGCGGCCGTCTTTGCACTGTAAGTGAACGGACACATAGTCAATCAATCAATCAAAGTTTATTTATATAGCCCTGAATCACGAGTGTATCAAAGGGCTGCACAAGCCACAACGATATCCTCGGCTCAGATCCCACATCAGGGCAAGAAAAAACTCAACCCAATGGGATACAATGAGAAACCTTGGAGGGGACCGCAGATGTGGGGACCCCTGCCCCCCCAAATATTTACATGTTTGCATTAGCCCTTGTGTAATGTTTATATTGTTGATACTCAGCAAGCGTTTGCATTTTGTGGCTTTTAATGCCTCACAATCCAACACTTTTATGTTAAAATACTGAACAGATGTTTACCTTATCCCAATAAACATTTGTTCAGTATTTTAACATAAAAGTGTTTGATTGAGAGGCATTAAAAGCCACAAAATGCAACGGGTCCATCAGACCCACAAACGCTGGCTGAGTAACAACAATATGAACGTTGCACGGAAAATTTCTCTGCCAGTTTCTGCATCCCACAGGGATTCTTCTTTTGTGTTTCTGCACCTGCGGTTCCCACACAAGGTTGCAACATTGTTTGTCAACACTGTCTGCTCTCATTTTCTCGCACATTTGACCCTCTGATGTTCTGTGTACCTACACTCTGTCCTCCTCCTGTCTAGGCCTGCTGTGTGTGTGTGTGTGTGTGTGTGTGTGTGTGTGTGTGTGTGTGTGTGTGTGTGTGTGTGTGTGTGTGTGTGGTACACAGAACATTTATTTCCACACTTCTATTAGCCCCGGACATCTTATATGTAATAGAAATGTGTAGGGGGGGGGGGGTGTATGGTGTGTGGTCATTAAATATGTATTCTGATATATGTTCTTCACAGAAAATGAGCCAAAGTCAGTGAGTCTCGGTTTGAAAAATTAATTAATTGCATAATTTTTCTTTTAATAAAAAAATGAAAACGGGTCCCACAGACCCGAACACCACACAATTGTCCACTATTGTCCTTGTTTAATTGTCCATTGTCATTTCAGACATGCTTGACAAAGTTACATTAAGGGGCGTCACATGTTTACACTTGCAGAATTCAACATGCACGAAAAGTAGTTGGAAGAGACCAAGCCCTTTTATTTCTGCCTAGTCTCAACAGTTATTAAGTATGTTCAGTTCAGTTCAGTTTCAGTTTATTTGGAACATGCATACGATACAATGTATTGCATCACACACTTCCAGTGGTTTCATTACAGCACGTCCGAAAAGGAGTAGGAAGAAGCAGAGCTTATTTAATCTAACCCCTTTTCATGCTGTAGCAATTTTATCCAATTTCCTTGTTCTCTGTAACAGAACAGTGAACAAATAAATAATGAATAAATATTATACCATAGCAAGCAAACAAATATTAATTACATAAATAATCTTTGTCTCAATAAAAAAATTGAAAAAAAAGGGTTCAAGATGTTTATCATAATTCTTGTTCCTTGTACTTTGTGAACAGTCTCTTAAAGTGAATCATATTGGTGCTTTGTTTGATTTCTTTGCTTAATCCATTCCATAATTTAATCCCACATACAGATATGCTAAAGGTTTTAAGTGTTGTACGAGCATACAAATGTTTTAAATTACATTTTCCTCTAAGGTTATATTTCTCCTCTTTTGTTGAGAAGAATTGTTGTACATTCTTGGGTAGCAGGTTAGACTTTGCTTTGTACATCATTTTAGCTGTTTGCAAATGCACCAAATCGTTGAATTTCAATATGTTTGATTCAATAAATAAAGGGTTTGCATGTTCTCTACATCCAACATTATGTATTATTCTAATTGATCTTTTTTGTAACACAGTTAGTGAATGAAGCGCACATTTGTTGTAGTTTCCCCGTATTTCCACACAATAACTCAGATATGTAACACTAGACTTAGACTTAGACTTAGACAAACTTTAATGATCCACAAGGGAAATTGTTCAACACAGTAGCTCAGTTACAATGATGGAAAGGACAATGCAGGTATAAATAGACTAATATAGCTATAAAAAAATCTAACATATATACGAATATATACATATGTGTACAGAGTAATTTATATACAGATATATTATATTATGTCTATAACATATATACAATATAAACCAATGACCATGTACAATATTACAGTATATACAGTCTATATGACAGCAGCAGCATAAAATGGACAGTAGGTCCAGCAGGAAATAGAAAATAGACATTATAAACAAAGAGAAGTAGCTAACATGTCAGGTGTCAGGTAATAGGCAGATGTCATCTATTGCTGTATGGCGAGTGATTATAGTGAGCAGTAAATAATATGAAGTGATTTTTGGTCTAGAACAGTGGTCCCCAATCTTTTTGTAGCTGCGGACCGGTCAACGCTTGAAAATTTGGGGCCGGGGGGGTGTATTTAAAAAAAAAAAAAAACATTTTTTTTTTTTTTTTTTTTACATAAATAAATACAATCATGTGTGCTTACGGACTGTATCCCTGCAGACTGTATTGATCTATATTGATATATAATGTATATATTGTGATTTTTATGTTGATTTCATTAAAAAAAAAAAAAAAAAAAAAAAAAAAAGGTTTTTTTTTTTTTTTTTTTTTTTTTTTAAATTTCTTGTGCGGCCCGGTACCAATTGGTCGCGGCCCGGTGGTTGGGGACCACTGGTCTAGAACATGTTTTGCTTTATTCATTATTGACGTGTTTCTTGCTACTTTATGTTGTATATTTTTGTCCACTTCCTATGTTTAACCATGTTTCCATTTTCAAGAAAGGACACCTGGGGATATGCTGATTTGCAACACTAAATTGGCCCTAGTGTGTGAATGTGAGTGTGAATGTTGTCTGTCTATCTGTGTTGGCCCTGCGATGAGGTGGCGACTTGTCCAAGGTGTACCCCGCCTTCCGTGGAGTGCAGCTGGGATAGGCTCCAGTAAAAGAGGCCGGGGGGAAATGGATGGATGGATGGAAAGACAAGCAAAATAACGTATAATGTAATAATGGATGCTAATGAAGTCAGGTCAATAGTCTCTATCCCAGCATTTACTTACTCTAACTAATCTAAAACCGGGGACAGCTGCATACTTGACATTACCACAGAACTTTATTGTACATGTCAGGAATCCAAGTGACTAAATGACTCTTTTTTTTTTGGAATGAATGCCATATCTGAAATGTCAATTTGTTCCCTGGCTATTGTCATATTAATTGCAAATTCATCACGCTATTGTAATTTTCCAAATGAGAGACCTTTGACTAATGGCCACACAGATAAAAAAAAAGTGTTTTATTTTGCGTGACTCATGGCTAGATGTCTATGCTATCGGACTTTTGGAAATGTCACCGCCAGTGCCTCTATTCTCCCTGCTCACCTTTTTTGTAAAGAAATAACAGAATGGGCCATTATCGAGGCAGCACAGAGGGGTAGTGATGCACACGTTGACGTCACACATCTTGTATACAATTTGTCATATATGGCTTAAAATGATAGATACATATTTGTTTTAGTGGCTTATTGTCATATGTGTCTTAGTTGAAGTTTGCAGTAGTGCAGGAATGCATCACCACGTCCTGGTAAATAGGGGTGTGACCACAATCATTGCATTTCAATTAGGGATGTCCGATAATGGCTTTTTGCCGATATCCGATATTCCGATATTGTCCAACTCTTTTTTAATTACCGATACCGATATCAACCGATACTGATATATACAGTTGTGGAATTAACACATTATTATGCCTAATTTGGACAACCAGGTATGGTGAAGATAAGGTCCTTTTTTTTTAAATTAATAAAATAAAATAAGATAAATAAATTAAAAACATTTTCTTGATTAAAAAAGAAAGTAAAACAATATAAAATCAGTTATATAGAAACTAGTAATTAATGAAAAATTAGTAAAATTAACTGTTAAAGGTTAGTACTATTAGTGGACCAGCAGCACGCACAATCATGTGTGCTTACGGACTGTATCCCTTGCAGACTGTATTGATATATATTGATATATAATGTAGGAACCAGAATATTAATAACAGAAGGAAACAACCCTTTTGTGTGAATGAGTGTAAATGGGGGAGGGAGGTTTTTTGGGTTGGTGCACTAATTGTAAGTGTATCTTGTGTTTTTTATGTTGATTTAATAATAAAAAATAAAAAAAAACTAAAAAAACCGATACCGATAATAAAAAAAAAACGATACCGATAATTTCCGATATTACATTTTAAAGCATTTATCGGCCGATAATATCGGCCGGCTGATATTATCGGACATCTCTAATTTCAATAGTATGCAATGTTCTCGGATCTTGTTGTTTAACTATGCCTAAATAAGCACAGATACACTGCAAAAAGTCAGTGTTCAAAAACAAGAAAAAAAAATACAAAAATGAGGGGTATTTTATTTGAACTAAGCAAAATTATCTGCCAATAGAACAAGAACATTTGGCTTGTCAAGACTTTCCAAAACAAGTAAAATTAGCTAACCTCAATGAACCCAAAAATACCTTAAAATAAGTATATTCTCACTAATAACAAGTGCACATTTCTTGGTAGAAAAAAAAGAGAGACTTTTTTGCTCAATATGTTGAAAAGTATTCCTAAATGAAGTAAATGCTAGTGCCGTTATCTTGACATAATGGTATGCGCTCGGCATTACATTTCTTGAAACCAGCAAACTTACACTAAAAACTAGTTTATTTTTCTTAATGGAAAGACAACAAGGCAACCGCTTGTTACTCTCGGGGTCTACTAGCCGCTCAGGCAAATCATATGGTCTAAAAATGCATTTTTAGACAGTATGCATGCTCTTTCAGTCAATTAGTGCGCAAGGAATATATATATATATATATATATATATATATATATATATATATATATATATATATATATATATATATATATATATATATATATATATATATATATATATATATATATATATATATATATATATATATATATATATATATATACATATATATATATATATATACATTACCGTTCAAAAGTTTGGGGTCACCCAAACAATTTTGTGGAATAGCCTTCATTTCTAAGAACAAGAATAGACTGTCGAGTTTCAGATGAAAGTTCTCTTTTTCTGGCCATTTTGAGCGTTTAATTGACCCCACAAATGTGATGCTCCAGAAACTCAATCTGCTCAAAGGAAGGTCAGTTTTGTAGCTTCTGTAACAAGCTAAACTGTTTTCAGATGTGTGAACATGATTGCACAAGGGTTTTCTAATCATCAATTAGCCTTCTGAGCCAATGAGCAAACACATTGTACCATTAGAACACTGGAGTGATAGTTGCTGGAAATGGGCCTCTATACACCTATGTAGATATTGCACCAAAAACCAGACATTTGCAGCTAGAATAGTCATTTACCACATTAGCAATGTATAGAGTGTATTTCTTTAAAGTTAAGACTAGTTTAAAGTTATCTTCATTGAAAAGTACAGTGCTTTTCCTTCAAAAATAAGGACATTTCAATGTGACCCCAAACTTTTGAACGGTAGTGTGTATATATATATATATATATATATATATATATATATATATTTGCAGCCCGGCCCCTGGCCAATTTTTTTTTTATTGTAATTTTGAAGAATTAATCTGAATGTGGATGAACTATTTCTGTTCAAAATTTGAAATGTCAAATGTTTAAATATTATCTGTCAGTTTACTGTACTGTGCCAACTGTACTACTATAAGAGTACATCTTTTCTATTGTTTCATTGAAAATAAAACAGCAAAGTCCATTTGGCTGTCATCTGTTTTAATTACGAGACACAACCGTGTCAAAGTCATGATTTTTGATTTCATGCTTGAAATAAGAAATTATTACTTTGAAAAAGCGGTTTTATACTTGTGAGTGTTGATGACACAGCTTTGCAACAGTTCATATTCTAGTTTCAAGCATGTTGTACTCAATATAGGTCATCAAATCTCAGCAACAAGCTGTAATATCTTACTGAGATCATTTAGGACCAAAACCCTTAAAACAAGTAAAACACTCTCACACAAAATCTGCTAAGTGAGAAGAATGATCTTATCAGACAGAAAATAAGCAAATATCACCCTTATTTGAGATATTTAATCTTACTTAGATTTCAGTTTTTGCAGTGCAGCTTAAACTATTTGTGTTTCGTTCACATAATTAATGCCATTAATTCATGTTAATGACATGTTCACTTCACATGCTTCTGACCTTTGGTCCGCTTTTTCGTCATCCAAAAGGTCTCGGACTGTATCACCCTGTCGAATCTTTCATTCTCTGCATGCGCAATATGCATGTCTGCCTTGATGGGTTCCAGACCCCTTTATAAAGCCCCGCTTGGGTCACCCCCAGTCAGTCACAGTTGTTGCCAACAGGGAGAGACCAACCTAATTGCTTCAGAAGCATTCTATATACTTTCTGATTGTAGCGCGGCTTTTAATAACCATGTGGAAACTGGTCGTGTTTGTTGTGTGTCTGCTGGCGAAGGAAGTTGAGCCCATGGAGGACCCAGCGTACGGTGTCAAGCTCTGCGGTCGCGAGTTCATTCGGGCGGTCATTTTCACCTGCGGAGGCTCTCGGTGGAGACGGTCACTCGGGACTTCAGGTGAGACACGGACCTTGTCTTGTCAGGAATTATTACAATTTCATATAAACTCTAATGCTATAATTTTGTTTCAATTTTTGCTCATTTTACTGCAGCGGAAGACCTTTTAAGCTCCCGTCAAGAGGAGCCCTCAGAGGAGTTGAGCCACAGTTCAGTGATGGACTCTATACGCCACAGAAACAGAGATCTGGATTTCATATCAAGGGAAAACCATGACAGAGTGTTTAACCGGCCGACGCGTTCTTTTATCACTGAAGAGATTCTAGAAGCACTGCGGAAGGCGGACCTCAAGGGCCGGGATGTGGTGGTGGGTCTCTCCAACGCCTGCTGCAAGTGGGGCTGCAGCAAGAGCGAGATCAGCTCCCTTTGCTGAGAACTGTGAGATTATTATTAAACACAAATATATGCACTTAATGTTCATTCTGAGCTTTTTGGTCATTTTACATCATGCAAAAAGTGGTTTTATTTGTCAGAATATGAACTATTAAGTATATGTCAAATATTTGTTAACATAACTGCTGTATCTCACCTGGTCTTCAAACTCACTTAATAAATACTTTCTTCCTGTTAATAGTTGGTTTGATGATTACGTTCGACTACTTTGGCATTGACTGATCAAGCCAGAGAACAGTGGGTTAAAAAGTTTAAAGCTTTTTGAAGACATTATTTTCATTTACATCATTAATTTAGCAACTTATATTATGTGGTGGTTTGCTATTGCGATGAAATGCACTGTATCATACTTGTGGAACATATTTAGCCATCATTACTGTAACAATAGGAGCTACTGTTAAGATATGCGTTCCCTAGTAACAATTGTTTGTGTTGCAACAGGGACATTATTCAGTGATGCACCAGGAATGGGGTAGAGCTTGTGATGTACTGTTGTGAACGTGTCTGACGAAGTTGAACAATAAAATGCAGCCTAGTTTGGTCTAAATAATAAATTCTGTAGTCCGTGTGTGATAGAGAACAGAATTTAACAATTACATGATGGGTAAAATATAGTACACTGCAAAAAGTCAGTGTTCAAAAACAAGAAAAAAAAATACAAAAATGAGGGGTATTTTATTTGAACTAAGCAAAATTATCTGCCAATAGAACAAGACTTTCCAAAACAAGTAAAATTAGCAAACCTCAATGAACCCAAAAATACCTTAAAATAAGTATATTCTCACTAACAACAAGTGCACTTTTCTTGGTAGAAAAAAAAATAGAGACCTTTTTGTTCAATATGTTGAAAAATATTCTTAAATGAAGTAAATGCTAGTGCCATTATCTTGACATAATGATATGCGCTCGGCATTACATTTCTTGAAACCAGCAAACTTATACTAAAAACAAATGTATTGTTTTTAATGGAAAGGCAACAAGGCAAGCGCTTGTTACTCTCGGGGTCTCCTAGCCGCTAAGGCAAATCATATTGTCTAAAAATGCATTTTTCCATGGATAACATGACATCATCGCGCCAAGTGCGTGCTCTTTCAGTCAATTAGTGCGCATATATACAGCCCGGCTCCCGGCCAAACATTTTTTAATTGTAATTTTGAAGAATTTATATGAATGTGCATGAACTATTTCTGTTCAGAATTGTTAGAAATGTCACATGTTAAATGTTTAAATAGTCAGTTTACTGTACTGTGCCAACTGTACTACTATATGAGTACGTATTTTCTATTGTTTCACTGAAAATAAAACAGCAAAGTCCATTTGGCTGTCATCCGTTTAATTATGAGACAAAATTGTGTCAAAGTCATGATTTTTTTTTTCATGCTTGAAATAAGAAATTATTACTTTAAAAAAGTAGTTTTATACTTGTGAGTGTTGATGACACAGCTTTGCAACAGTTGATATTCTAGTTTCAAGCATGTTTTACTCAATATAGGTCATCAAATCTCAGCAACAAGCTGTAATATCTTACTGAGATCATTTAGGACCAAAACCCTTAAAACAAGTAAAACACTCTAACATAAAATCTGCTTAGTGAGAAGAATTATCTTATCAGACAGAAAATAAGCAAATATCACCCTTATTTGAGATATTTCATCTTACTTAGATTTCAGTTTTTGCATTGTACATGTTGGTTTTTAGGGCTGTGAATCTTTGGGTGTCAAACGATTCAATTCAAAATTGATTCTTGGGGTCACAATTCGATTCAAAATCGATTTTTTTTCCAATTCAACACGATTCTCGATTCAAAAACGATTTAAATTTTTTTTTTAATTTATTTATTTTTTTTTTTTTTTAAGGAAAACAATACACAACAATACCATAATAATGCAATACAATTTCAAAACCAAACCCGACCCAGCAACATTCAGAATAGCAATAAACAGAGCAATTGAGATCAATTGAGGACACACAAACATGACAAGGAACAATCTAAAAGTAGTGAGACAAAAATGAATATTATCAACAAGAGTATCAATATTAGTAACAATTTCAACATAGCAGTGATTAAAAATCCCTCATTGATATTATCATTACAAACATTAATTTAAAAAAATAAATACAAAAAATGAACAATAGTGTCACAGTGGCTTATACTTGTATCACATCTCATAAACTTGACAACACATTGTGTCCAATATTTTCCACAATGATATAATAAGTCATATTTTAGGTTCATTTAATAGTTAAAACAAATTTAAATAATGGATCCCATATTCCAATATATGACTCATTATTATCTAAACTAAATGCAGTTTTTTTCTACTGATATTATCTCCATAGCTTGTGTATACCAGTCAGTATGAGTTGGACTATCAACATCTATCCATTTTTTTAATACTACCCTTTTTGTTATTATGCATATTGAAAGAAATGCATTTTTACTCTTTGATGACACGTTACTAAATTGATGGAGATCCCCAAGAATACAAGTTTGCAGTGTCATTGGGATATTTATATTTTAGTACTGTGATTGCTTCTTTTGTTGTTTTCAACCATAACTCTTTTATTCTCTGACATTCCCACAATAAATGAACAAAAGTTGCCTCGGCTGCCCGACACTTCATACATAACTTGTTATCTACTACACCAATTTTAAACAGCTGAGAAGATGTCAAATACAATCTATTCAATATCTTAAATTGAGTCAGCTTATTTTTAATGCTTCTAAGGCTTATGAGATGCGATGCAAGTGTAAGCCACTGTGACACTATTGTTCTTTTTTAATTTTTTTTATAAATGTCTAATGATAATGTCAATGAGGGATTTTTAATCACTGCTATGTTGAAATTGTAACAAATATTGATACTGTTGTTGATAATATTCATTTTTGTTTCACTACTTTTGGTTTGTTCTGTGTCGTGTTTGTGTCTCCTCTCAATTGCTCTGTTTATTGCAGTTCTGAGTGTTGCTGGGTCGGGTTTGGTTTTGGAATTGGATTGCATTGTTATGGTATTGCTGTGTACTGTTTTGTTGGATTGATTAATTTAAAAAAAATACAAAATAAAAAAATAAATTTTATAAATAAAAAAAAAATTTAAAAAATGAGAATCGATTCTGAATCGCACAACGTGAGAATCGCGATTCGAATTCGAATCGATTTTTTTCCCACACCCCTATTGGTTTTGTACAGTGCTTTGTGATTTTATCTGTGAAAAGCGCTTTATAAATAAAATGTACTTACTTACTTACTTACTATTACAACAGACCATAGCTGAGAAACAGATATTTTCTGGCGGCCCTCTCGGGACAATGGTTAAGAAACACTGATATACAGTATATAAACTGTATTATATGATATTTAATATCCTCCTAAAACTTAGAGAAATATATAATTACATGTTTGCATTAACTATTGTCCTTGTTTAATTGTCCATTGTCATTTCAGACATGCTTGACAAAGTTACATTAAGGGCCGTCACATGTTTACACTTGCAGAATTCAACATGCACAAAAAGTAGTAGGAAGAGACCAAGCCCTTTTATTTCTGCCTAGTCTCAACAGTTAAGTATGTTCAGTTCAGTTTCAGTCTCAGTTTATTTGGAACATGCATACGATACAATGTAATGCATCACACATTTCCAGTGGTTTCATTACAGCACCCTTTTCCTATCAGGACGTGTACTATGGTGACGCAAATTACTGCGTGGGTTGCTTTCCTGGGATGCAAGCGAACCAGACTGGACATGGCGTGAAGGTAAATACATGATTTATTTTAGCACTAACAAAAAGTGTAAACAAAAGGCGCGCACAAGGCGGAGAACAAACTTGGCTGTGAAACAAAAAAAACGTCAACACATAAACTGAACTATGGTCATAAACAAAAACTTACTTGGAAAGCATGGAACTATGGCATGGATATCAAAGGTAGCATGGGTAGTCAGTGTTTCCCATAAACTGCCAAGATACCTGTGGCGGTGGAGGCGTGGCTATGGGCGTGGTCACCATGACATCATCGAGTAATTTGCATAATTTACTACAATGATATGATTTTCTCTAAAAAGGCTCAAAAAATGTATACTTACTAATTAATAATAACAGTTTTGTTTTAAACGTCCATCCGTCCATCCATCCATCCATTTTACAATATAATTACAACACTTAATGTACATATTTATATACAGATTTGAACAATAAGTTATTCACTGAAATATATTTATTAATTGTGGTTCTTACAAAAAATATATATTATAAAATATAAAAGCTAAAATGTCTCTTAAAGCTCTGCCCCTTTAATTAGTGCATACTAAATAATTTAACTTTAGCCTACTACTACAACCATATTATTTACCAGCAACATAAAGTGAAACAGAGGCAGAGGTGTCCTGCCACAGTCAGTAACAAATAAACAGAAAACAGTAGTGGTCAAACACAAATAAGGCAACAAGAGAAGTATCCTACAGTTCTCTTTTGTAAAGTAAATCTGAACAGCCTATATGGGCATCTACATCAACTATATGATTTGCCTGAGAAGCTGGACAGGACAAAAAATAAAAATAAATAAATAAAAAACTTTTTTTTTTTTTTTTAAATTTGTGGCGGACGTAATTCTTTCGTGGCAGGCCGCCACGAATAAATGAATGTGTGGGAAACACTGGTAGTAGAGGGTAATGTCGCCAGGCCGACTGCCTGGCAACTACAAGCTTAAATAATAAGGACATGATTAATGACAGGTGCGTGAGTCCGAACGTGAAACAGGTGAAACTAATGGTCGTCATGGTGACAAGGCAAGGGAGTGAAAACAGGAACTAAAAAGAGTCCAAAAACCAAACAGAACATAGCCAAACAAAAACATGATCAACAGACATGACATTTTCATACCATAGCAATTTTATCCTATTTCCTTGTTCTCTGTAACAGAACAGTGAACCGATAAATAATAAATAAATATTATACCATAGTAAGCAAACAAATATTAAATACATAAATAATCTTTGTCTCAATAAAAAAAAAGGGTTCAAGATGTTCATCATAACTGTTCTTCTTTGTACTTTGTGAACACTTGTAGTTTGAACAGTCTCTTAAAGTGAATCATATTGGTGCTTTGTTAGATTTCTTTGCTTAATCCATTCCATAATTTAATTCCAGATACAGATATACTAAAGGTTTTAAGTGTTGTACGAGCATACAAATGTTTTAAATTAGATTTTCCTATAAGGTTATATTTCTCCTCTTTTGTTGAGAAGAATTGTTGTACATTCTTGGGTAGCAGGTTAGACTTTGCTTTGTACATCATTTTAGCTGCACCAAATCGATGAATTTCAATAATTGTGATTTAATAAATGAAGGGTTTGTATGTTCTCTATATCCAACATTATGTATTATTCTAAATTTTTGTAACACAGTTACTACAGTTGTAGTTGTTTCCCCAAATGCCTACACAATAACTCAGATATGTAACACTAGTGAGCAGTAAAGAATTTGAAGTGATTTTTGGTCTAGAACATGTTTTGCTTTATTCATTATTGACGTGTTTCTTGCTACTTTATGTTGTATCTCACCTGGTCTTCAAATTCACTTAATAAATACTTTCTTCCTGTTAATAGTTGGTTTGATGATTATGTTCGACGACTTTGGCATTGGCTGATCAAGCCAGAGAACAGTGGGTGAAATATTTTAAAGCTTTTTGAACACATTATTTTCATTCACATCATTAATTTAACAACTTATATTATGTGGTGGTTTGCTATTGCGATGAAATGCACTGTACCATACTTGTGGCACATATTTAACTATCATTACATGATGGGTAAAATATAGTACGTGTTGGTTCTGCACAGTCTACACCAGGGGTGTCCAAACTTTTTCCACTGAGGGCCGCACACTGAAAAATCAAAGCAAGCGGGGGCCATTTTGATATTTTTTTATTTTAAAAACCAATACAATATATGTATAAAAATTATACATTAAGGCCTCCACTCAGGCTTCATCCCCAAAGGGTTTTGGTCCAAAAAATATTTAAAATGTGTCATTATTCAGTATTATTATCTCTAGATCAACATTAGGTCTATCTGTCAATATAACGTTTTTAAAGATTTAAGTCGTATGCTCTTTTTGTCAAAGAAAACCCTGTTTTTTTATGGAAAAAACACAAAATATGCAATATTTTCACCCAATAAAGTTTTTAAGAGGAATATTTCAGATTATATAATAATGGGAGCCTTAAAAAGGTCAATAACTCATAACACCATTGATTTTAATTCATTATTATTTTTTGAGCAATGACACTTAAAAACAAATCACACAAAAATTATTGGGGAGTGTTAAAAAATAAATTATACATTTTTTTTTACTGTTTACTTTTAACACAATAATCTCGAGATCAACTTCAGATCTATCCGTCAATTATACGTTGTATTGTTGTTTATGTTTTTTGTTTGTTCGTTTTAGGCCCTTCTTTAAAAATTTTTTTAAAAAAAGCTCAATTTTTTATATGTCAAACACAAAATATGCACCATTTTCCCCAAAAAATATCTCAAAGTGCAATATTTAATGTGACGTAATTGGAGCCTTGGATAGGTCAATACTTCATAATAACATTGATTTTGATTCATTATTATTTTTTAAAGAAATAAACAGCCTGCATGGCAGCTTTGTGTTATTAGAGTAAACATTGCAACATTTTCTTGTTACATTTCACCTGTTTGGTCTTTTATACCACTTTTAATTTTTTTTAATCGTATTTTAAAATGGGCCGTGGGGCCATTTAAAAAATGACCTGCGGGCCGCAAATGGCCCCCGGGCCGCACTTTGGACATCCCTGGTCTACACCAAGTCAAAATCATTGTTGGCCAATAAAGCTGATTCTGATAAATCGATTCTAAATGCATTCACAATTTGCATATCCTGTTGGAATGGACCAGATCGAAGTTGGCTTCTGCGCATGTCCAATTTATTAAGGTCAAAGTTTGTGAAGTATAAACAAAGCCAAGCGACTCCATACTTTTTTAGCAAACTTCATCAGTTCGTGGCTTGTTTTTACTCTTTAGCGTGAATAGTAGTAATTATATTTCTGAATTATTGTTTTTTCTGCGTCGTGTATATTTTTTAATATGCCGAAGACAATTTGGGCAGTTGTGGAATGTTCTAATACAGGGGTGTCAAACTCATTTTAGCTGAGGGAATGCATGGAGGAAAATCTGTGGACTATTAAAATCATGGTATTAAAACTGAAAAATAAAGACAACTTCAGATTGTTTTCTTTGCCTTACTTTGGCCAAAAATAGAACAAACACAATCTGAAAATATTACAATAATAATATAGAAAAAAATACCGGCAGGAGTAAAGTTTACATCCATGAAAGAAAGAAGAAAGTGAATGAATATTTCTAACTAAATTAATTTACATATGCATTCAAATGTGATTTCTTTCGTATTACTTTTTAAAATGAATCAAGTAACGTTTATGACAACCTTTTTCCAAAACACTATATAGAATGTGAGATATAACAGGATAATGCATACATTTATCATTCGTTTTCAAAACGCTTACAAAAAAGTGGTACCCCAAAAATTTACCGTGGGACCCCATTTTTATGACTTGATGGGGTACCAGGGACCCCATTTTGAAAATTCCTAGCGCCAACACTAATGGAGTATTGGTGCGTGCAAAACAGCTGCAGGTGGCTGTGGCCTGGGGGCCGGTTCTAGTACTAATCTAATATCATCCCGGATGATTCATTTGCGGGCCTTGACTTTGATACATAGGTTCTAATAGTACATTTCACCTCACGAGATGGAACAAACTATACGTGTGACATTCATCATGAGTGTTATTTTCACTCGGGAAGATGTGTTTGTGATCCACCATTCAAACAGTACCCATTTTTTTCCAAGATGCCGCCGCTGTAGTGGCTCCTGGTGGCAGGAGCTCTGGGCTCTTGTGTCATCCTTTTGTGTTCCTAGTAGAGATGTCCGATAATATCGGCCGGCCGATATTAACGGCCGATAAATGCTTTAAAATGTAATATCGGAAATTGTCGGTATCGTTTTTTTTTTATTATCGGTATCGTTTTTTTTTTTTGTTTTTTTTTTTATTAAATCAACATAAAAAACACAAGATACACTTACAATTAGTGCACCAACCCAAAAAAAGTCCCTCCCCCATTTACACTCATTCACACAAAAGGGTTGTTTCCTTCTGTTATTAATATTCCGGTTCCTACATTATATATCAATATATATCAATACAGTCTGCAAGGGATACAGTCCGTAAGCACACATGATTGTGCGTGCTGCTGGTCCACTAATAGTACTAACCTTTAACAGTTAATTTTACTCATTTTCATTCATTACTAGTTTCTATGTAACTGATTTTATATTGTTTTACTTTCTTTTTTATTCAAGAAAATGTTCTTAATTTATTTATCTTATTTTATTTTATTAATTTTTTTTAAAAAAAGGACCTTATCTTCACCATACCTGGTTGACCAAATTAGGCATAATAATGTGTTAATTCCACAACTGTATATATCAGTATCGGTATCGGTTGATATCGGTATCGGTAATTAAAGAGTTGGACAATATCGGAATATCGGATATTGGCAAAAAGCCATTATCGGACATCCCTAGTTCCTAGTGTTTCCCTCTTGTTTTCATGTGGTTTTTTTTGGCCTTTTGGTTCGGGAATTGATTAACGTGGACCCCGACTTAAACAAGTTGAAAAACTTATTCGGGTGTTACCATTTAGTGGTCAATTGTACGGAATATGTACTGTACTGTGCAATCTACTAATAAAAGTCTCAATCAATCAATCAATAAAAAACCTTTGGGACTTTGTGACAAGGGGTGGCACTTTCGTGACTTCTGCGGTGCTTTTTTGTGAACTTCTGGATCTGCCTCCCGGGAGCCTTTTGGCCATGGAGACCAGCTGCTGGGGTGGGGTGGGGGTGGGGGGGCGTGGCGTGGCGTGGTTGGGGCGTGGCTAAGGGCGTGGTTAAGAAGAGAGTATATTTACAGCTAGAATTCACCAAATCAAGTATTTCATATATATATAATTAGGGATGTCTGATAATGGCTTTTTGCCGATATCCGATATTCCGATATTGTCCAACTCTTTAATTACCGATACCGATATCAACCGATACCGATATCAACCGATACATGCAGTCGTGGAATTAACACATTATTATGCCTAATTTGGACAACCATGTATGGTGAAGATAAGGTACTTTAAAAAAAAAATAATAATAATAAGATAACTAAATTAAAAACATTTTCTTGAATAAAAAAGAAAGTAAAACAATATAAAAACAGTTACATGGAAACTAGTAATTAATGAAAATGAGTAAAATTAACTGTTAAAGGTTAGTACTATTAGTGGAACAGCAGCACGCACAATCATGTGTGCTTACAGACTGTATCCCTTGCAGACTGTATTGATATATATTGATATATAATGTAGGAACCAGAATATTGATAACAGAAAGAAATGGGGGAGGGAGGTTTTTTGGGTTGGTGCACTAATTGTAAGTGTATCTTGTGTTTTTTATGTTGATTTAATAAAAAAAAACAAAAACAAAAAAAAACAAAAAACGATACAGATAATAAAAAAACCAATACCGATAATTTCAGATATTACATTTTAACGCATTTATCGGCCGATAATATCGGCAGGCCGATATTATCGGACATCCCTATATATAATATGTATATATATATATATATATATATATATATATATATATATATATATATATATATATATATATATATATATATATGTATGAAATACTTGACCTTAAGTGAATTCTAGCTATATATATATATATATATATATTTTTAAAATTTTTAAAAATTTTTATTATACATATAAATAAAATACTTGAATTTCATTGTTCTGCAGGCTATCCAATAGATGGCAGTATTGTCCTGTTTAAGAGTGTCACAACATTGCTGTTTACTGCAGACGAACTGCTTTACGGTAGACTAAACGGGACTGCTGTTGTTGTGTGTTGGTACCGCGCTGGGAGGACGTTAATGAAACTGCCTAACAATAAACCCACATAAGAAACCAAGAACTCTCTCTCCTTGTTGTGCACTCTACTCTCTAAAAGCCGTAGATGTTATGACGTCATTGGGCAGGCAAGCTGTTTATTTGTGGGAAAGCGGACGTGAGAACGGCTGTCGCCACTCAGGTCCGCATTGAGCTGGAGGGGGCGTGGCCTCCAGCTCCGGCTGAATACCGGGAGTTTGTCGGGAGAAAATCTCTGCCGGGAGGTTGTCGGGAGAGGCGCTGAATACCGGGATTCTCCCGATAAAAACGGGAGGGTTGGCAAGTATGCTCTTACACACATGCTTATGTGTGCTATGTTTATGAGGTTTTTTCCCCCTGTGGCCTCAGTTTGGACCCCCTCACCAGGCATACTTGCCAACCCTCCCAATTTTCCCAGGAGACTCCCGAATTTCAGTGCCCCTCCCGAAAATCTCCAAGGGCAACCATTCTTCCGAATTTCTCCCGATTTCCACCCGGACAATAATATTGGGGGCGTGCCTTAATGGCACTGCCTTTAGCGTCCTCTCTCACCTGAAAAGGAGACTATTATATATGTCTCCGTTATCCATAGGTTTATCTATAACCCATAAAGTAGGCAGGCACGGAGCTATTTCTCAGCGTGTGTTTATTCCAGCCGGCACGTTAATACACTGACACACAACATCCGGATTCCCATCATGCATTGCTGCAAAACTACGGCAAGTAGTAATGTCCAAAAACATAACAGAGACGAAGCAGAAGAACGAAGAAGAGACGCGGCGACGACGAGTAAGAAGAAGAAGTACGCTTGCAAGTTCCAAAATGATTGGAAAAAAATAATTTCAGTTCATCCAGGACAGCTTGAAGGGGAAGGGGTATGCTGCCTGCACATTTTGTAGATCAGACTTCTCCATTGAACACGGTGGCCGAACGGGTATACTCACTAGGGCTGCGAATCTTTGGGTGTCCCACGATTCGATTCAATATCGATTCTTGGGGTCACGATTCGATTATAAATAGATTTTTTCAATTCAACGCGATTCTCGATTCAAAAATGATATTTTTCCGATTCAAAGGGATTCTCTATTCATTCAATACATAGGATTTCAGCAGGATCTACCCCAGTCTGCTGACATGCAAGCAGAGTAGTAGATTTTTGTAAAAAGCTTTTATAATTGTAAAGGACAATGTTTTATCAACTGACTGCAATAATGTAAATTTGTTTTAACTATTAAATGAACCAAAAATATGACTTATTTTATCTTTGTGAAAATATTGGACACAGTGTGTTGTCAAGCTTATGAGATGCGATGCAAGTGTAAGCCACTGTGACACTATTGTTCATTTTTTAAAACTTTTTATAAATGTCTAATGATAATGTCAAAGAGGGATTTTTAATCACTGCTATGTTGAAATTGTTACTAATATTGATACTGTTGTTGATAATATTCATTTTTGTTTCACTACTTTTGGTTTGTTCTGTGTCGTGTTTGTGTCTCCTCGCAATTGCTCTGTTTATTGCAGTTCTGAGTGTTGCTGGGTCGGCTTTGGTTTTGGAATTGGATTGCATTGTTATGGTATTGCTGTGTATTGTTTTGTTGGATTGGTTAATTTAAAAAAATAAAAATAAATTTAAAAAAATAAAATAAAAAATAAAAATAAAAATCGATTTTTGAAAAATGAGAATCGATACTGAATCGTACAACGTGAGAATCGCGATTTGAATTCGAATCGATTTTTTCCCACACCCCTACTCACTCATGAACGGATTATTTATATATATATATATATATATATATATATATATATATATATATATATATATATATATATATATATATATATATATATATATATATATATATATATATATATATATATATATATATATTAAGGATTAAACTTAAAGTACCAATGATTGTCACACACACACTAGATGTGGTGAAATTTGTCCTCTGCATTTGTCCCATCCCCTTGGGGAGCAGTGGGCAGCAGCGGCGCCACGCCCGGTAATCATTTTGGTGATTTAACCCCCAACTCCAACCCTTTGTTGCTGAGTGCCAAGCAGGGAGGTTATGGGTCCCATTTTTATAGTCTTTGGTATGACTCGGCTGGGATTTGATATATATATATATATATATACTTGAAAATATATACACCCCGCTACTCCAGAAACCCCCCCCCCCCACACCTCAAACTGCCCCCACCCCCATATATATATAAGAAATACTTGAAAAAATACCCCAGAACCCCCCACACCTCCCACACCTCAGGCCCAGGCTTAGATTGAATTCCCCCCCACCGTTTACCTGTTTCTCACCTTTTTTGTAAGGGGCGCCGGAACTTGGCAGACCCGTCAGCGATCCTGTTCTGTCTCCCTGTCATGTTTATCTGCTCTTGAATGGGATTGTGCGGGAAAAAAAAAAAGAAAAAAAAATCCCTCAGGGATTAATAAAGTATTTCTGATTCTGATTTCCAAAAGATCCAGACATGAAAATAAAGTCAACAAAGCCAAACATCACATGATAAACAATTACATATTACATACACTGCAAAAACTGAAATCTAAGTAAGATTAAAAATCTCAAATAAGGGTGATATTTGCTTATTTTCTGTCTGATAAGATAATTCTTCTCACTAAGCAGATTTTATGTTAGAGTGTTTTACTTGTTTTAAGGGTTTTGGTCCTAAATGATCTCAGTAAGATATTACAGCTTGTTGCTGAGATTTGATGACCTATATTGAGTACAACATGCTTGAAACTAGAATATCAACTGTTGCAAAGCTGTGTCATCAACACTCACAAGTATAAAACTGCTTTTTCAAAGTAATCATTTCTTATTTCAAGCATGAACAAAAAAATCATGACCTTGACACAATTGTGTCTCATAATTAAAACAGATGACAACCAATTGGACTTTGCGGTTTTATTTTCAATGAAACAAGAGAAAATACGTACTCATATAGTAGTACAGTTGGCACAGTACAGTAAACTGACAGTTAATATTTAAACATTTGACATTTCAAACAATTTTGAACAGAAATAGTTCATGCACATTCAGATAAACTATTTAAAATTACAATAAAAAATATTTTGGCTGGGGGCCGGGCTGTATATATATATATATCAATCAATCAATCAATCAATGTTTATTTATATAGCCCTATAAATCACAAGTGTCTCAAAGGGCTGTACAAGCCACAACGACATCCTCGGTATAGAGCCCACATACGGGCAAGGAAAACTCACCCCAGTGGGACGTCAATGTGAATGACTATGAGAAACCTTGGAGAGGACCGCATATGTGGGTGACCCCCCTCTAGGGGAGACCGAAAGCAATGGATGTCGAGTGGGTCTGACATAATATTGTGAAAGTCCAACACATCAGCGAAAGTCCAGTCCATGGTGGGGCCAGCAGGAACCATCCCGAGCGGAGACGGGTCAGCAGCGTAGAGATGTCCCCATCCGATGAACAGGCTAGCGGTCCACCCCGGGTTGGGAGCAGAGTAGAAAAGAAAAGAAAAGAAATGGCAGATCAACTGGTCTAAAAAGGGAGTCTATTTAAAGGCTAGATTATACAAATGAGTTTTAAGATGGGACTTATATATATATATATATATATATATATATATATATATATATATATATATATATATATATATATATATATATATATATATATATATATATATATATATATATATATATATATATATATAAATATAAATATATATATATATATATATATATATATATATATATATATATATATATATATATATATATATATATATATATATATATATATATATTCCTCACGCACTAAATGACTGAAAGAGCACACACTTGGCGCGATGATGTCATGTTATCGATGGAAAAATGCATTTTTAGACCATATGATTTGCCTGAGCGGCTAGCAGACCCCGAGAGTAACAAGTGGTTGCCTTGTTGCCTTTCCATTAAGAACAATAAATTAGTTTTTAGTATACGTTTGCTGGTTTCAAGAAATGTAATGCCGAGCGCATATCATTATGTCAAGATAATGGCACAAGCATTTACTTCATTTAAGAATACTTTTCAACATATTCAGCAAAAAGGTCTCTTTTTTTTTTCTACCAAGAAAAGTGCACTTGTTATTAGTGAGTGAATTATATTTATATAGCGCTTTTCTCTAGTGACTCAAAGCGCTTTTACAGTACATAGTGAAACCCAATATCTAAGTTACATTTAAACCAGCGTGGGTGGCACTGGGAGCAGGTGGGTAAAGTGTCTTGCTCAAGGACACAACGGCAGTGACTAGGATGGCGGAAGCGGGGATCGAACCCGGAACCTTCAAGTATACTGGCACGGCCACTCTACCAACCGAGCTATACCGCTTCTTAGTTAGTGAGAATATACTTATTTTAAGGTATTTTTGGGCTCATCGAAGTTAGCAAATTTGACTTGTTTTGGAAAGTCTTGACAAGCCAAATTTTCTTGTTCTATTGGCAGATAATTTTGCTTAGTTCAAATAAAATACCCCTAATTTTTTTTTTTTTCTTGTTTTTGAACATTGACTTTTTGACAAAATACACTATTGTAAGAATGTATTAATAATTGTCTCAGAAATATATTAAAAATGCAAGTAATACTAAATTTGTTTTTTTACAACCGGACCAAACATCACATGATGAACAATTACACATAGGTGCTGTGAATATAAGTTTGTATTTGGTACTTACGTATTTTTTAAGACATTGCAAAACGTCCTCTTTAAAGGCCTACTGAAACCCACTACTACCGACCACGCAGTCTGATAGTTTATATATCAATGATGAAATCTTAACATTATAACACATGCCAATACGGCCGGGTTAACTTATAAAGTGACATTTTAAATTTGCCGCTAAACTTCCGGTTCGAAACGCCTCTGAGGATGACGTATGCGCGTGACGTAGACCGGCGAACACGGGTATGCCTTCCACATTGAAGCCAATACGAAAAAGCTCTGTTTTCATTTCATAATTCCACAGTATTCTGGACATCTGTGTTCGTGAATCTGTTTCAATCATGTTCATTGCATTATGGAGAACGAAGCTGAGCAAGCAAAGAAGAAAGTTGTCGGTGCGAAATGGACGTATTTTTCCAACGTAGTCAGCCACAACAGTACACAGCCGGCGCTTCTTTGTTTACATTCCCGAAAGATGCAGTCAAGATGGAAGAACTCGGTAAACAGGGACTCTAACCAGGAGGACTTTTGACTTCGATACACAGACGCCTGTAGAGAACTGGGACAACACAGACTCTTACCAGGATTACTTTGATTTGGATGACAAAGACGCAGACGTGCTACTGTGAGTATGCAGCTTTGGCTTCTAAACATTTGATCGCTTGACCGTATGTGCGCAACTTTTTTTTGCGTATGTACGTAACTTTTTTAAAATATGTAAGCTTTATGAACCTTGGGTTAGGTGAACGGTCTTTTGGGCTGAGTGATTGTGTGTGTTGATCAGGTGTTTGAATTGTATTGGCGTGTTCTATGGAGCTAGGAGCTAGCATAGGAGCTAGGAGCTAGCATAACAAACACGCAGGTGTTTTTATGCAGGATTAATTTGTGGCATATTAAATATAAGCCTGGGTGTGTTGTGGCTAATAGAGTATATATATATGTCTTGTGTTTATTTACTGTTGTAGTCATTCCCAGCTGAAAATCAGGTACCGTGAGTATGCAGCCTTGGCTGCTAAACATTTGAGAGCTTGACGTATGTGCGCGTCACGTACGTAACTTTTTAAAAATATATAAGCTTTATGAACCTTGGGTTAGGTGAACGGTCTTTTGGGCTGAGTGATTGTGTGTGTTGATCAGGTGTTTGAATTGTATTGGCGTGTTCTATGGAGCTAGGAGCTAGCAGAGGAGCTAGGAGCTAGCGTAACAAACACGCAGGTGTTTTTATGCAGGATTAACTTGTGGCATATTAAATATAAGCCTGGTTGTGTTGTGGCTAATAGAGTATATATATGTCTTGTGTTTATTTACTGTTGTAGTCATTCCCAGCTGAATATCAGGTCACCCCCGGCTCTCACAGCATCTTCCCTATCTGAATAGCTTCAACTCCCCACTAGTCCTTCACTTGCACTTTACTCATCCACAAATCTTTCATCCTCGCTCAAATTAATGGGGAAATTGTCGCTTTCTCGGTCCGAATCTCTCTCACTTCATGCGGCCATCATTGTAAACAATAGGGAACTTTGCGTATATGTTCAACTGGCTACGTCACGCTACTTCCGGTAGGTGCAAGCCTTTTTTTTATCAGATACCAAAAGTTGCAATCTTTATCGTCGTTGTTCTATACTAAATCCTTTCAGCAAAAATATGGCAATATCGCGAAATGATCAAGTATGACACATAGAATAGATCTGCTATCCCCGTTTAAATAAAAAAAAATTCATTTCAGTAGGCCTTTAACTACATTGTAGTGGTTTTGTTTCCATTCCTCAGAACGACCGTACTTCCGCGGACATTCCAAAAGGGGCGCGGCTACCGACTCACTTCCTGTAAATGTCCCTCAAATCACGCGAGAACCATAACGAAGGCTTTGCTCTCTCACCGGGATGACCACAAGGTAAAGAGCTCCAATATTTATTTACTAATATTAAGTTTTCTCCACTTCAGTGTTTTAAACTTCCTATTCTAGTCTGCGGTGAAACGAAGTCCTGTTCGTTTTCGGGCTCATTGTTACTTCCTGTACAAGAGTTAACTTGAGGACAATCCACTTTAAAGTGTTACATTGCGACGTGTAATTGGTCGAATTACAATGTCACAAAGTGCTGTAAAATTATAAAATATAACGCTGGTTATATTAGTCATTTTCTGTGGCTGCCTTTGCTCACACCAACAACTACAACTCAGAAAGGGAAATGACACAATCTTGTGCTGAGAACAAGATTTTGTGTTTAAATGCTAAATTAACTTCCACAGAAAATGTTGGAAGGTCTCTATTTTATTGCAATCTCTTTTCACAAAACTATAAATAGCCGTGGTCAACTAAACTCAAAGTTGTATTTGTGGTTATTCAATTAAATGAGACAAAAAAACAGTCATTTATCATAAACAATATCCAAAAATACAATATTGTCACACCTTTTATTTTTGTTTTGCTTTTCAGGAGTTTATGTGACTAGTAGAGATGTCCGATAATGGCTTCTTTGCCGATATCCGATATTGTTCAACTCTTAATTACCGATTCCGATATCAACCGATACCGATATATACAGTTGTGGAATTAACACATTATTATGCCTAATTTTGTTGTGATGCCCCGCTGGATGCATTAAACAATGTAACAAGGTTTTCCAAAATAATTTAACTCAAGTTATGGAAAAAAATGCCAACATGGCACTGCCATATGTATTATTGAAGTCACAAAGTGCATTATTTTTTTTTTAACATGCCTCAAAACAACAGCTTGGAATTTGTGAAAATGCTCTCCCAAAAAATATATATATACACTACCATTCAAAAGTTTGGGGTCACCCAAACAATTTTGTGGAATATCCTTCATATCTAAGAACAAGAATAGACTGTCGAGTTTCAGATGAAAGTTCTCTTTTTCTGGCCATTTTGAGCGTTTAATTGACCCCACAAATGTGATGCTCCAGAAACTCAATCTGCTCAAAGGAAGGTCAGTTTTGTAGCTTCTGTAACGAGCTAAACTGTTTTCAGATGTGTGAACATGATTGCACAAAGGTTTTCTAATCATCAATTAGCCTTCTTAGCCAATGAGCAAACACATTGTACCATTAGAACACTGGAGTGATAGTTGCTGGAAATGGGCCTCTATACACCGATGTAGATATTGCACCAAAAACCAGACATTTGCAGCTAGGATAGTCATTTACCACATGAGCAATGTATAGAGTGTATTTCTTTAAAGTTAAGACTAGTTTAAAGTTATCTTCATTGAAAAGTACAGTGCTTTTCCTTCAAAAATAAGGACATTTCAATGTGACCCCAAACTTTTGAACGGTAGTGTGTATATATATATATATATATATATATATATATATATATATATATATATATATATATATATATATATATATATACTGTAGATTGTCACTGAAGGCATCAAAACTATGAATGAACACATGTGGAGTTATGTACTTAACCAAAAAAGGGTAAATAACTGAAAACATGTTTTATATTCTAGTTTCTTCAAAATAGCCACCCTTTGCTCTAATTACTTTTTCGCACACTTTTGGCATTCTCTCGCTGAGCTTCAAGAGGTAGTCACCTGAAATGGTTTTCACTTCACAGGGGTCATAGTTTTGATGCCTTCAGTGACAATCTACAATGTAAATAGTCATGAAAATAAAGAAAATGCATTGAAATGAGGTGTGTCCAAAATTTTGGCCTGTACTGTGTATAAATCTATATATATATATATCTATATATATTATTGTTTTTTATTTATTTATTTTTAAATTTTTAAATTTTTAATTTTTTTTGCTTCCGCTTCTTTAAAAGTAATACGGCATCTCAACTTTCAATTTCTAACCTGATTGGATCATAGAAAAATAAAATCCATGTAATACACTCGTAAATTAATATGATTCAATGAAGAAAAATTAATGTTGTCCAAGCTTGTTTGGATTCTTCCCATGTAACTATGAAAGGACAGCTCTGTCTTTTCATGTAATCGAATAAAAACAAGATTTTCAAACAAAAATAAAAAATATTTGCAATAGAGATGTCCAATAATGGCTTTTTTGCCGATACGATATCCCGATATTGTCCAACTCTTAATTACCGATTCCGATATCAAACGATACCGATATATACAGTTGTGGAATTAACACATTATTATGCCTAATTTTGTTGTGATGCCCCGCTGGATGCATTAAACAATGTAGCAAGTTTTTCCCAAATAAATCAACTCACGTTATGGAAAAAAATGCCATGGAGGTTGAGGTGGGCGGGGTGGGGTCTAGGGGGAGCGGGGGTGTATATTGTAGCGTCCCGGAAGAGTTAGTGCTGCAAGGGGTTCTGCGTATTTGTTCTGTTGTGTTTATGTTGTGTTACGGTGCGGATGTTCTCCCGAAACGTGTTTGTCATTCTTGTTTGGTGTGGGTTCACAGTGTGGCGCATATTTGTAACAGTGTTAAAGTTGTTTATACGGCTACCCTCAGTGTGAACTGTATGGCTGTTGACCAAGTATGCCTGCATTCACTTGTGTGTGTGTGAAAAAACGTAGATATTATGTGATTGGACCGGCACGCAAAGGCAGTGCCTTTCAGGTTCATTGGCGCTCTGTACTTCTCCTTACGTCCGTGTACACAGCGGAGTTTTAAAAAGTCATAAATTTTACTTTTTGAAACCGATACCGATAATTTCCGATATTACATTTTAAAGCATTCATCGGCCGATAATATCGGCAGTCCGATATTATCGGACATCTCTAATAACTAGAAAAAGTAAGAATTAAGCAGTGGTGTGCCGTCAGAGCTAATAAGACTTTCTCTGCTGGCCAGGCACGGCCCTAACCAATCTGGCGCCCCAGGCAAGATTTTAGGTGGCGCCCCCCCCACATCGGCAGTGAAGTGTATATACTCACAAGAAACTGAATAGCTTTGTCTTTGACCTTTTTTTTTACTTAAAGAAAGCAAATTAACAATTAGAATAGTTAAAAAGATTTAAAAAAAAGAATAAATAAAATAATACAAAAAATAAAAAATTAATATATGAAATACAATATTTTTTACATACATAAACACAAAATAAATCGTGTCAACAAGTTGCATAAAATAAATTAAAAATACAATATAAATAAGGCACTGCACAAAACAAAATATCAAACCAGTATGACTTTAACAACTATATTACAAAAAAAGGGGATCCTACAGAGTTCTCTATTTGTGCTTTTTAATATTGCATTAACTAGAATGACTTACAAATGACTGTACACCACCCCCTCATCAACATCACAACTAACCAGAAGGCAATAACAATGTAAACAAAAAACACCTGCTTAAAATATCTAATACAAATGTCCCTGAGGAATGTATGGTGGGAGTACTGTAATTACCTAACGTTACATTATTATTTTCCATAACAATTTAGCCCCTTCCCCAATATTAACCCGACGTTAAAACAGAACTAGCTATTTATTGATTAGCAATTGCCGAATCATGTAACATTAGCTTAATGCTAAAAAGCCAGGTTACTATCACATTCTGTCACAGACAAATAATTTAATGTAGGCTAACGTTACCTACCTGCTACCTCTGTCTTTTTCTCGTTTCTTCTCCTCTTCTTTTCTCTTTTTTCTTCCCTGGGCACCTGACAGTTTTGGCCGTTTTGACATCTTGTGTTGTTTTTTTGATGTGGTGACGTCCAAAAAGAGTCATGATACGGGAAGGGAGGGGGCGCACCGTGCGGGGGGAGGAGGGGTGTTGTAATGTTGTAACAAATAATATTTCTATTAAATAGGCTTTACTTTGTATTTTAATTAACGTGGGATTATTTTTTGTATTTAGAAATAATAGTACCAACTTTTTTTTTTTCTTTTTTTTTTCTCCAACATTTGTGGCACTGGCGTGGCGCCCCCTGCTGGACGGCGCCCTTAGCATTTGCCTATACGGCCTATGCCACGGGCCGGCCCTGCTGCTGGCCGAACATAACCAGAAATCATGATCATAATTAAAGTTACAATATTTTTTTAAATTTACTTTCCCTAAATATCTAAAAGTATTCAAATAATTCCCGGGTGTGGCCACTGCTGCTGCTCACTGCTCCCCTCACCTCCCAGGGGGTGATCAAGGGTGATGGGTCAAATGCAGAGAATAATTCTGCCACACCTAGTGTGTGTGTGACAATCATTGGTACTTTAACTTTAAGTTAATATTCTCTTCATGTCATATTATGCTCCTTCCAGTGCTGTTTGTTTTTAGTTTGTTTACCATGAATTGATTAACGTGGACCCCGACTTAAACAAGTTGAAAAACTTATTTGGGTGTTACCATTTAGTGGTCAGTTGTACGGAATATGTACTGTACTGTGCAATCTACTAATAAAAGGTTCAATCAATCAATCAATCCAATCAGAATTCAGCTAACTTATGTTGCCATGCTGTTCGAAATCAGCCCGAGACCTTCAGAATCAACAATGCGGACGTCCGTGCACTGTAAGTGAACAAACACATACAGTTGATAGACAGTTGCCATAGCCAATCAGATCAGGAGTTGTTGCCAGTAAGGCCTTCTAGCTGGCCTCACGTTGAACGTGACATTTACGCGTCCTGTGATTGGATACTCATCGGGACCGTTAGCGGATGAATTTGAGAACACATAGAGTTGATAGACAGTTGCGATAGCCAATCAGATCACAAGTTGTTGACAGTAGCCTATCTAAGCAGCCTGATGTTAACGAGTCTGTGATTGGATACTCACTTGTCACTCCAAAGTGAGTATCCAATCACAAGTTTCAATTTAGCAGGAAGCAGGAAGTGTTGCGCCGTGGCCAGACCGGGATAGCAAAGAAGGAGAACAAAACGTTGATTAGGTGGCAGATATATATTTGCAAGGTCATTTTCATGAAGGATATTTAAAGAGAAACTACATCTTGTGAGACGATGTCGGCCAACCCCGGAAGCTAGCTCAGCTGTTCTGGCGATGACATGGGAAAATGCTCGCCATTTCCACTCGAATAAGCCGACGACGAGGGGTACCACTGGCTTATAAATGGTGTTATAAATTCAAATTTATTTTTTTTTCGCTTTTAATATGTTTTTTGTAATTTTTATTTTGACAGTACCATAGGGCTGTGCGATATAGCCTTTTATTAATATCTCAATGTTTTTAGGCCATGTCACAATACACGATATATATCTCGATATTTTGCCTTAGCCTTGAATGAACACTTGATGCATATAATCACAGCAGTATGATGATTCTATGTGTCTACATTAAAACATTCTTGTTCATACAGCATTAATATATGCTCATTTTAAACTTTCATACAGAGAGGGAAATCACAACTAAGGTCATTTACCAAAAATTTGTTTATTAAGCAGTGGCAAAATCATTCATGTCATTTCAAAACAGAAAGTGCAAGATTGTCAGAGACATTTTAAAACAAGCTATTAGTGCACTTTTGTGCATGATGTCACTAAGATGACATATCAAAACAACACTAAATGAAAGTGCACTTTTTGTACAGAACGCCACTACAATAGTTTAAAACAAATAAAATGCACTTTTGTGCATGATGTCACACAAGATATTTCAATAACCGTCAAATAAAAATGAGCTGCATAATAGGAAATCAAATAGTGTATGTCCTTCACTATGTGGTAGGTTCCTGCGGACGTCATCTCTGTGATATCTGTTTTTGACTATTTTTTTCATACGGTGTTGATGTGGAAATGGTTGCTTGGGCATTTTGTTGGTATAGCACCGGCCGAGATGTTGACACTCTTCATTCTCTAGCAGGTGACTTTTCAAATGATGCTACAAATTAGCAGTAATGCTACTTTTTGTAGCAACGCGTTAGCCGCATACTTGACATATTACGGTTGTCTGTTCAACATCTTGCCGCTTGAAGCCAAACCACCGCCAGACGATGGACTCCCTGCTGTTTTTCTTGGGAATTAATTCTTCTTCCTTCATTTGTTACCTGGTTGGCACCTTCTTTCTCTCGTATTACCACTCGCCCCGCAAAGCTAGCGTCACAGCTAACGTTAGCCATTCAATGACCAGTAGGGCTTAAATGTGTTCCTGTATCGTATTTTTCCAGCAATGGTCATGTGGTGACATAAATTATGGTATTTTGATAGGTAATTAATGAAGTCGGACATCACTGAAGGCCTGGGTGGGAAACGCACGGCCCGCCACTGGAAACAATATTTACATTTTCAATAATAAACAGTACTTTTGAAAATTCATGGTGGTGTATTTGTCAAGCACGTTAGGTCAACATATGCATGCTAAGCCAACTTTTTAAAACTTTTTTTTCTTCCTTCGGCCTATGCCACATTGTAGAAATTAAATTACACAAAACGCACAAGAAAAAAAATCAGGCAACAATGCACGACGTAAAGATACAAAGCTGACATTTTTGTACGAATAACACATTTTTACGTAATGCTTTGTCTTTTAAACTGTAGTACTTCAACCTAAGCTTAATTGGTGCCATGACAGAGCTTCTAACTGAAATCTACCTCGCTCATTGAAATGAATTAAAATTCAATTTTATGAATTAAATACCAAAACACAACTATTTTACCATAATCAATCAATCAATCAATCAATCAATGTTTATTTATACAGCCCTAAATCACAAGTGTCTCAAAGGGCTGCACAAGCCACAACGACATCCTCGGTACAGAGCCCACATACGGGCAAGGAAAAACTCACCCCAGTGGGACGTCAATGTGAATGACTATGAGAAACCTTGGAGAGGACTGCATATGTGGGTAACCCCCCCCCCCCCTAGGGGAAGAGAAATATCCCTCACTTCTCTTTTCTAAAGTAAATCTGTACAGCACATATGATCATCTTCATCAACAATATGATTTGCCTGAGCAACTGGACAGGATTAAAATATATATATATATATATATATATATATATATATATATATATATATATATATATATATATATATATATATATATATATATATATATATATATATATATATATATATATATATATATATATATATATATATATATATATATATATATATATATACACATACAGTACAGGCCAAAAGTTTGGACACACCTTCTCCTCATTCAATGCGTTTTCTTTATTTTCATGACTATTTACATTGTAGATTGTCACTGAAGGCATCAAAACTATGAATGAGCACATGTGGAGTTATGTACTTAACCAAAAAAGGGTAAATAACTGAAAACATGTTTTATATTCTAGTTTCTTCAAAATAGCCACCCTTTGCTGTAATTACTTTTTTGCACACTTATGGCATTCTCTCGACGGGCTTCAAGAGGTAGTCACCTGAAATGGTTTTCACTTCACAGGGGTCATAGTTTTGATGCCTTCAGTGACAATCTACAATGTAAATAGTCATGAAAATAAAGAAAACGCATTGAAATGAGAAGGCGTGTCCAAAATGTTGGCCTGTACTGTGTATAAATATATATATATATTATTGTTTTTTATTTATTTATTTATTTAATTTTTTAATTTTTAATTTTTTTTGCTTCCGCTTGTTTAAAAGTAATACGGCATCTCAACTTTCAATTTCTAACCTGATTGGATCATAGAAGAAAAAAATCCATGTAATACACTCGTAAATTAACATGATTCAATTGTCCAAGCTTGTTTGGATTCTTCCCATGTACCGTAATTTCCGGATTATAAGCCGCACCTGACTATAAGCCGCACCAGCTAAATTTAGGGGAAAATACAGATTGCTCCATATATAAGCCGCACCCGACTATAAGCCGCAGGGTTTTGATGTGTAATTAGCGTAGTATATAGGGGTTCCTGCTACCACGGAGGGGATTGTCGGGACAGAGATGACTGTTTGGGAACGCAAAGCGTCCCATTTATTAACAATAAATCTTTCAATCATTCAATCAAACTTTCACATCTTTGACATGGCGAACAGCATTAGTGCAGAGTACAAATAATACAACGGTGCAAAGTAATACAAAGTGCTCGCCTGTACGTTATCAAAATAACCAGCCTACCGGTATATGAAAAGTCAGTCTTTAATCATTGTGTCATCGTCTTCCTCCTGCGTACTAAAACCACCGAAATCCTCTTCGTCGATGTCGGAGAAGAACAGGCCGTAAATAAGCCGCACCGTTGTATAAGCCGCAGGGACCAGAACGAGGGGAAAAAGTAGCGGCTTATAGTCCGGAAATTACGGTAACTATGAAAGGACAGCTCTGTCTTTTCATGCAATCGAACAAAAACAAGATTTTCAAACAAAAATAACAAATATTTGCAATAGAGATGTCCGATAATGGCTTTTTTGCCAATACGATATTCCGATATTGTCCAACTCTTAATGACCGATTCCGATATCAAACAATACCGATATATACAGTTGTGGAATTAACACATTATTATGCCTAATTTTGTTGTGATGCCCCGCTGGATGCATTAAACAATGTAGCAAGTTTTTCCAAAATAAATCAACTCACGTTATGGAAAAAAATGCCATGGAGGTTGAGGTGGGCGGGGTTGGGGGGCGGGGGGGTCTGGGGGATAGCAGAGAAGGAGAACAAAAAGTTGATTAGGTGGCAGATATATATTTGCAACGCTATTTTTAAGAAGGATACTTAAAGAGAAACTACATCTTGTGAGACTCGGCCAACCTCGGAAGCTAGCTCAGCTGTTCTGGCGATGAAATGGGGAAATGCTCACCATTTCCACTCGAATAAGCGGATGACGAGGGGTACCACTGGCTTATACGGCGTCGAATAGGTGCCATAAATTGTGAGTTCAAATATTACATTCTTTCACCTTTAATGTTTTTTGCAATTTTAATTTTGACAGTACCATATAAGATATGCTTTAATTGCTGATGCGTTTTAATTGATTTTTAAATGCGCCAGAAAATAACTTGTTTTGTACACTGTTGCTGTGATTCAATGCGCAGTAGGGTGTAAATGTGTTTCTGTATAGTATTTCTCCAGCAATGGTCATGTGGTGACATAAATGATGGTATTTTGAGAGGTAATTAATGAAGTCGGACATCACTGAAGGCCTGGGTGGGAAACGCACGGCCCGCCACTGGAAATAATATTTACATTTTCAATAAAAAACAGTACTTTTAAAAATTTGTGGCCATGCTAGATGTGTTTCCACTGTCATATGGCTTTCTTGTGCCACAGTGCCTACACACAGTCACTGTTTTATCCACTAACCTCTTTCCTTCATCATTGTATTTGACAGGGAAGCCAAAATGCTCCCATGCAGGGGATTTCAGTGTTTCCCATAAACTGCCAAGATACCTGTGGCGGGGGGGGCGTGGCTATGGGCGTGGTCACCATGACATCATCGAATAATTTGCATAATTTACTACAATGATAGATTTTCTCTAAAAAGGCTAAAAAAATGTATACTTACTAATTAATAATAACAGTTTTGTTTTAGACATCCATCCATCCATCCATTTTCCAATATAATTACAACACTTTATGTACATATTTATATACAGATTTGAACAATAAGTTATTCACTGAAATATATTTATTAATTGTGGTTCTTACAAAAAATATATCTTATAAAATATAAAAGCTAAAATGTCTCATAAAGCTCTGCCCCTTTAATTAGTGCATACTAAATAATTTAACTTTAGCCTACTACTACAACCATATTATTTACCAGCAACATAAAGTGAAACAGAGGCAGAGGTGTCCTGCCACAGTCAGTAACAAATAAACAAAAAACAGTAGTGGTGGCAGATAGACACAGAGCTTCATCAAACATCTGATCCACTGAACAAAGAGCTCCAAAAATCTTGAACTTTAGACTGCCATCAGTTTTACTCCCTACACTTAACCATGTGTTTCCTACTGCCTGCAGACTTTGCACCCTTTGTTATATACACATGTTGTGTTTCTAATATAAATACATTTAATAAAGTCAAATACAACTAAGGCAACAAGAGAAGTATCCTACACTTCTCTTTTGTAAAGTAAATCTGAACAGCCGATATGGGCATCTACATCAACTATATGATTTGTCTGAAAAGCTGGAGAGGACAAAAAAATAAATAAAAATGTTTTTTTTAAATTTTTTTATTTTTTTTTAAATTTGTGGCGGACGTAATTCTTTCGTGGCGGGCCGCCACAAATAAATGAATGTGTGGGAAACACTGCTATTGCAAGAATGTATTAATAATTGTCTCAGAAATATATTAAAAGGCAAGTAATACTAAATTGTTTTTTTTACAACAGGATCAGATCTTCTTTTGCCTTTGCAAAAGAGCCGAACTTCTAATCCTACCACAATGCACATTCTAAGTGCGTCAGTGGCACGTCTGGACCTCAGGTGGACTTAAGACTTACTTTTGGCATAGATTACAGTTTAGGCGCACGGTCAAAGTCACGGTAAGTGTGCATAATTGCTCCCTTTCCAAGAATTTCTTATGTTAACTACATAATGTGTGTTTCTATGTACGCTACAGACACAAGAGAGCTGGGTTCAAATGCCATGGCCCTTCTTACAGCAGGATGGCTTCTATTGATATTACTAGTCAACACGCCAAAGGATTTTGCTGCTGCAGGTTAGATACAGTAATACCGACTTTTTTATGTCACTGCAATGAGTTGTACATGTCCTGGGTGTTTTTTATAATCGATCAGCCAATATTAATATGCAGAATTAAGACGCTTTTGTTGTACAAAGTTTGTGGTTTGCAGACGCATCTGTGTTGGTTGTACTATGCGGCAGAAGTGACATGAAGAATGTGACTTCCTGTTTACGTGCAGTTGCTTGTCAAGCACTGTACCGACACATGAGACGACTGCTTAACATTACTGTACTGTATTTGATCCTTGAGCACTACAATTGATTTAAAAATACCATTATCAGTAGTAATTACAGTGTATCCGGAAAGTACAGTATTCACAGGGCTTCACTTTTTTCACATTTATGTTACAGCCTTATTCCAAAATGGAATAAATTCATTTTTGTCCTTAAAAGTAATCTCAGTAAAATTAAAATAATGATATTTGGTAACAGTAGAAGGGAAGGTCAAACACAAATACAAATAGACGGAGTAGATATTGAAAGGGTAAAAGAAAACACGTTTTGGGGTGTAATAATAGAGGATAACATGAATTGGAAATCTCATGTAAAAAATATACAACATAAAGTAGTAAGAAACACGTCAATAATGAATAAAGCAAAATATGTTCTGGACTAAAAATCACTTCATATTTTCTACTGATCGCTAATGTTACATACAGTATCTGAGTTATTGTGTAGAAATATGGGGAAACAACCAAAAATGTGGGCTTCATTCACTAACTGCGTTACAAAAAAGATCAGTTAGAATAATACATAATGTTGGATATAGAGAACATACAAACCCTTTATTTATTGAATCAAAAATATTGAAATTAAATGATTTGGTGCATTTGCAAACAGCTAGAATTTTGCACATGCACACTACATCCTGCTACCCAAGGATGTACAACAATTCTTCTCAACAAAATAGGAGAAGTATAACCTTAGAGGAAAATCTCATACATTTGTATGCTCGTACAACACTTAAAACCTTTAGCATATCTATATGTGGAATCAAATTATGGAATGGATTAACAAAATTAATTGAACAAAGCACCATATTTTTTTTATTTATTTTTTTTTTTCATAGAGAAATACAATCATGTGTGCTTACGGACTGTACCCCTGCAGACTGTATTGATCTATATTGATATATAATGTATATATTGTGTTTTTTATGTTGATTTAATTTAAAAATTAAAAATAAAAAAATAAAAAATTATTATTTTTTTAAATTTCTTGTGCGGCCCGGTACTAATCGGTCCACGGACCGGTACCGGGCCGCAGCCCGGTGGTTGGGGACCACTGTCGTAGACTAGCAAACTAGCGCCACAATTTGAAGAACAACATAAACACTGTTAAATGCGTTTCAAATTGGTAAAATTTACCACTGATTGTATCGTAACATGAATACTTGAACTGGATTCAAATTAGCAACATGCGTGTTTAAAAAGTGAAGAACCACACTGCAAAAACTGAAATCTAAGTAAGATTAAATATCTCAAATAAGGGTGATATTTGCTTATTTTCTGTCTGATAAGATAATTCTTCTCACTAAGCAGATTTTATGTTAGAGTGTTTTACTTGTTTTAAGTGTTTTGGTCCTAAATGATCTCAGTAAGATATTACAGCTTGTTGCTGAGATTTGATGACCTATATTGAGTAAAACATGCTTGAAACTAGAATATCAACTGTTGCAAAGCTGTGTCATCAACACTCACAAGTATAAAACTACTTTTTTCAAAGTAAGAATTTATTATTTCAAGCATGAAATAAAAAATCATGACTTTGACACAAATTTGTCTCATAATTAAAACAGACGACAGCCAAATGGACTTTGCTGTTTTATTTTCAATTAAACAATATAGAAAATACGTACTCATATAGTAGTACAGTTGGCACAGTACAGCAAACTGACAGTTAATATTTAAACATTTAACATGTGACATTTCTAACAATTTTTAACAGAAATAGTTCATGCACATTCAGATAAATTCTTCAAAATTACAATAAAAAAAAAAAATTGGTCGGGGGCCGGGTTGTAAATATATATATATATATATAAATGGGTTATACTTGTATAGCGCTTTTCTACCTTCAAGGTACTCAAAGCGCTTCGACACTATTTCCACATTCACCCATTCACACACACATTCACACACTGATGGCGGGAGCTGCCATGCAAGGCCCTAACCACGACCCATCAGGAGCAAGGGTGAAGTGTCTTGCTCAAGGACACAACGGACGTGACGAGGTTGGTAGAAGGTGGGGATTGAACCAGGAACCCTCAGATTGCTGGCACGGCCACTCTCCCAACCGCGCCACGCCGTCCCCTGCACATTCATGCACATTCAGATAAATTCTTCAAAATTACAATAAAAAAAAAAAATTGGTCGGGGGCCGGGTTGTAAATATATATATATATATATATATATATATATATATATATATATATATATATATATATATATATATATATATATATATATATATATATATATATATATATATATATATATACACTACCGTTCAAAAGTTTGGGGTCACCCAAACAATTTTGTGGAATAGCCTTCATTTCTAAGAACAAGAATAGACTGTCGAGTTTCAGATGAAAGTTCTCTTTTTCTGGCCATTTTGAGCGTTTAATTGACCCCACGAATGTGATGCTCCAGAAACTCAATCTGCTCAAAGGAAGGTCAGTTTTGTAGCTTCTGTAACGAGCTAAACTGTTTTCAGATGTGTGAACATGATTGCACAAGGGTTTTCTAATCATCAATTAGCCTTCTGAGCCAATGAGCAAACACATTGTACCATTAGAACACTGGAGTGATAGTTGCTGGAAATGGGCCTCTATACATCTATGTAGATATTGCACCAAAAACCAGACATTTGCAGCTAGAATAGTCATTTACCACATTAGCAATGTATAGAGTGTATTTCTTTAAAGTTAAGACTAGTTTAAAGTTATCTTCATTGAAAAGTACAGTGCTTTTCTTTCAAAAATAAGGACATTTCAATGTGACCCCAAACTTTTGAACGGTAGTGTATGTATATATATATATATATATATATATATATATATATATATATATATATATACATATATATATATATATATATATATATGTATATATATATATATATATATATATATATATATATATATATATATATATATATATATATATATATATATATATATATATATTCCTTGCGCACTAATTGACTGAATGAGCATGCACTTGGCGCGATGATGTCATGTTATCGATGGGAAAATGCATTTTTAGACAATAGACCCCGAGAGTAACAAGCGGTTGCCTTGTTGCCTTTCCATTAAGAACAATAAATTAGTTTTTAGTATAAGTTTGCTGGTTTCCAGAAATGTAATGCCGAGCGAATATCATTATGTCAAGATAATGGCACTAGCATTTACTTCATTTAAGAATATTTTTCAACATATTGAGAAAAAAGGTCTCAGATTAGTTTTTTCTATCAAGAAAAGTGCACTTGTTATTGAGAGAAAATACTTATTTTAAGGTATTTTTGGGTTCATTGAGGTTAGCAAATTTGACTTCTTTTGGAAAGTCTTGACAAGCCAAATGTTCTTGTTCTATTGGCAGATAATTTTGCTTAGTTCAAGTAAAATGCCCCTAACTTTTGTATTTTTTTTTCTTGTTTTTGAACACTGACTTTTTGCAGTGCAGCTACTGTATTGCAGTGCATTCTGGCATTTAACCTTCAATGCTTTTATTTGACGCGAATGCGTAACAAAAGTCACCAGAGTCATTGGAGAACAACATGGAACGTTGACTATTTTGACAATTATAAGTTGTAATTTAATTAATTTCAACCTCTTCTGTTTACTAGGTCCTCCAGATCGCGATTTTCAACCCAAGTGTTACATTCCATGTGAGGACAACAACTGCTGGGAACTACATATTCATTGCGATTGGGGTCATGCATTTGAGCCTCAGGTCCCTGTAAAATATAGTCTACACTGGCAGACGGTGCATAGCGAGTAAGTACAATTAATAAGACGTTCCTCAGCGAACAAAAATCCCAGCATCTGGAAATATTATCACTGTTCTTTTTGCTTCCAGTGAGGGCAATGTGACAACTGGGGCCAGTTTGAACGGCGTTATCAACCGTGTGCACTTTTTCATGAACAGTAAACTTCGTGTTTGGGTCCAGGCTGAGAGCCAACAGGGTTCTGCTAGATCCCTTGAGGTTGTCTTCAACACAGGACACATCAGTAAGTCCAGGACACACTAGGGCTGCACGAATAATCCGTTTTACATCATTATCCTATTAATTAATTATGACAATGTACTCCTTTGCCATGTCTTTCCTCGTACTATCGTCTATACCAGTGTTTTTCAACCACTGTGCCGCGGCACCCTACTGTACCGTGAGATATTGTCTGGTGTGCCGTGGGAGATTATGTAATTTCACCTAATTGGCTTAAAAATATATTTTTCCAACCAGTAATTATAATCCGTAAATGTGCCGTTGTTGAGTGTCTGCACTGTCTAGAGCTCGGCAGAGTAACCGTGTAATACTCTTCCATACCAGTAGGTGGCAGCAGGTAGCTAATTGCTTTGTAGATGTCGGGAACGACGACAATGGTTTGCAGGTAAAAAGGTGTCTAATGCTTAAACCAAAAATAAACAAAAGACTAGTGCCGCTAAGAAAAGGAATTGAAGCTTAGGGAAGGCTATGCAAAACTAAAACTGAACTGGCTGCAAAGTAAACAAAAACCGAATGCTGGACGACAGCAAAGACTTACAGCGTGTGGAGCAGACGGCGTCTTCTTTTCTCCATGTATATAAACGACCTGCCATCTGTATGTGAGGATGTAAATATCCAGATGTATGCAGATGACACGGTTATTTATACTTGGGGAAAGGACGCTGAAACGGTTGCCAGAAAACTTACAGCAGCAATGGAGAAGGTGGCAAGATGGCTACATGACTCTTGTCTTACATTAAACATTAAGAAAACGGCAACAATGTATTTTGTAAACAAATATAAAATGTCATCCTTTCCAAATATAACGGTTAATAAGGAAATAATACAAAATGTTAGTGAATATCGTTACCTGGGTGTCATTTTAGAGCCAACACTTGGCTTTAAAAAACATATCAAACAGATGTGCCAGAGTCTTAAATACAACATAAAAACGTTCAAATGTATCAGGAATTCATTAACATTGGAGGCAGCTCAAACTTATTTTAATGCAATGATTATGTCTCGTTGTTATTATTGTATAACATGTTGGTCGCAGGCAAGCAAAATGACACTGAGGCCATTGGAAACTTTGCACAATCGCTCAAAATCCTTGACCGAAAACCACACCACCACCATCACTGTTTAGTTCTCCAAAAATATAGATTTTTAAATTTAGCTAACATTCAAAGATTAGCACCAATACAAATGGCCCATCGAATCCTAAATAACACTGCACCAGCGCCACTTAAGCACTTTGTCCAGTTTACATACATACATACGTAAATGAGGTGTGGTTGTATTGTATATTAAGTATGTGTCCATGAAAGGGCATTTTATGACTTTTTTCTTAATACTTGTGTATGATTTTATTGTCATAATTAGGGATGTCCGATAATGTCTTTTTGCCGATATCCGATATTCCGATATTGTCCAACTCTTTAATTACCGATACCGATATCAACCGATACCGATATCAACCGATATATACAGTCGTGGAATTAACACATTATTATGTCTAATTTGGACAACCGGGTATGGTGAAGATAAGGTCCTTTTTAAAAAAAATTATAAAATAAAGTAAGATAAATAAATTAAAAACATTTTCTTGAATAAAAAAGAAAGTAAAACAATATAAAAACAATTACATATAAACTAGTAATTAATGAAAATGAGTAACATTAACTGTTAAAGGTTAGTACTATTAGTGGACCAGCAGCACGCACAATCATGTGTGCTTACGGACTGTATCCCTGCAGACTGTATTGATATATATTGATATATAATGTAGGAACCAGAATATTAATAACAGAAAGAAACAACCCTTTTGTGTGAATGAGGAGGGAGATTTTTTGGATTGGTGCATTAATTGTAAGTGTATCTTGTGTTTTTTATGTTGATTTAATTAAAAAAAACAAAAAAACAAAACAAAAACGATACCGATAATAAAAAAAACGATACCGATAATTTCAGATATTGCATTTTAACGCGTTTATCGGCCGATAATATCGGCAGGCCGATATTATCGGACATCCCTAGTCATGATTTTATTGCATGGTTTTTGTATCCCTTTAATTTAGGTAGCCAGGAACTGCAGATGGAAATTATCTATTTAGCTATAATCTGGTACAGAACATATCTGTCTTTGAGCTTAATGTTTCTGTGCATTGTCCCTTCAAATTAAGACTAAACTACAATCAGCAACAAAATAGGAGCGTAAGGCAAGAACGAAAACACTACACCCAGGACAACACCAAAAAACTCCAAATAAGTCACAACGTGATGTAACAGGTGGTGACAGTACACCTACTTTGAGGCAAGAGCTATAGTGATGCATGCTTGGTTATGGTTGGAATTCATATCAAATAATTGCGAGAACGACTTTTTACTGTCAATATCAGCTGCTGGGTTTAATTTTTTTGTGTTTTTTTGCTGATGGTGTGCCTCAGAATTTTTTCAATGAAAAAAATGTACCTTGGTTTAGAAAAGGTTGAAAAACACTGATCTATACATCCGGTTTAGCTCTGCTGCTATGTAGTTACTTTCAAAACAGGGATGTCAGAGTTGTTTTTATTGAGGACCACATGTCAATTATGGCTGCCCTCAGAGGGCCGCTTGTAACAGTGAATATACGGTATATGAATATAAATGTATATTAACCTTGTAAACAATTGTATCTAATATTCAAGTATTTATTTTTGATAATCCAAAAAATGCGTGGAATATATTGTTGCATGATTACAAAACCCAAAACCAGTGAAGTTGGCACCTTGTGTAAATGGTAAATAAAAACAGAATACTGTGAGGAACTCGCATGGCTGCAGTTTGTGTGTCCCCAAGATGCAAGAACCAGGAGGAGGATGAGCAGGTAAGATGATTTTAATTAACAAAAACAGAAAATAAAGCAGTCTTGCAGAGTTGTTCCAAACATAGAAGTCTATCATCGAGCACTGAGGAGTGCTCGAGAGAAAACATAAATAGACATATGCTGATTGGCAGCAGGTGTGGACCGACTGCCAATCAACGGCAGGTGAGAGAAAACAGTGCTCCGCGGAACAGGAAATTTAACAAAATAAGAGCACTGACCGGAAGTAATACAAAAACCAAGGAGACAAACAGAAATGAAGTGACCGATCGTCACAAATACAATGATTTGCAAATCTTTTTCAACTTATATTCAATTGAATAGACTGCAAAGACAAGATATGTAATGTTCACACTGGAAAACTTTATTTTTTGCAAATTTTAGCTAATTTGGAATTTGATGCCTGCAACATGTTTCAAAAAAGCTGGTACAAGTGGCAAAAAAGACTGAGAAAGTTGAGGAATGCTCATCAAACACTTATTTGGAACATCCCACAGGTGAACAGGCTGATTGGGAACAGGTGGGTGCCATGATTGGGTATAAAAGCAGCTTCCATGAAATGCTCGGTTATTCACAAACAAGGATAGGGCGAGGGTCACCACTTTGTGAACAAATGCCTGAGCAAATTATTTAAGAACAACATTTCTCAACGAGCTAATGCAAGGAATTTAGGGATTTCACCATCTACGGTCTGTAATATCATCAAAAGGTTCCGAAAATCTGGAGAAACCACTGCACCTGAGCAGCAATGTCCATGACCTTCGATCCCTCCGGGGGGTGTATATTGTAGCGTCCCGGAAGAGTTAGTGCTGCAAGGGGTTCTGGATATTTGTTCTGTTGTGTTTATGTTGTGTTACAGTGCGGATGTTCTCCCGAAATGTGTTTGTCATTCTTGTTTGGTGTGGGTTCACAGTGTGGGGCATATTTGTAACAGTGTTAAAGTTGTTTATACGGCAACCCTCAGTGTGACCTGTATGGCTGTTGACCAAATATGCACTGCATTCACTTGTGTGTGTGAAAAGCCGTAGATATTATGTGATTGGGCCGGCACGCAAAGGCAGTGCCTTTAAGGTTTATTGGCGCTCTGTCCTTCTCCCTACGTCCGTGTACACAGCGGCGTTTTAAAAAGTCATACATTTTACTTTTCGAACCGATATCGATAATTTCCGATATTACATTTTAAAGCATTTATCGGCCGATAATATCGGCAGTGCGATATTATCGGACATCCCTAATAAAAACCATTGAAATTGGAAAAACAATGAAAATTGAAAACCACACTTTTGAAGAAAACAATCGTAATTTTCTTTTTGGCCAAAATTGTGCAGCCCGAGGACACACTGCTCTTTATTTAGGTGTTTTGTTTTAAGTTGAGTGTTCTTTTACGTATTTTGTAAAAAATCTCCTCCCTGTAGTGAAACCAGCCCGACCTAAGATTGTGTGGAGCCAACAAGATCCTTTGGAAATTTCCTGGAATTCCGCCTGTAATGAGCCACACCTCTCTTTGGGATCGTGCGATGTGCGATATTGTACTGAGGTGGACAAAACCTGGATTGAGGTACCTTTTTAAATCTAATGCAGGGGTGTCCACATACATAAAAATCGGAAGATGCGATAGGCCACTTTGATATTTTTGTATATTTAAATTTCTTTAAATAAAAAGGCTAAAAAAGACTTTTTAGTTGTGTGTTTGTCAGGTTACAAAACTGATGACATCTATTAAACAAGACAAGAGGCAAAGAATTAAACAGAGACAGAATTCAATTTGGACTAAATTGAGTAGACACGCCTGGACACGCTGTACTCTTGTACAGTCTCCAGCATGCTCTGCCAAAAGATTGCATGCCTCCTTCTTTTATTTTGGACCCTCCCCGACCACATGGCCACCTTTGTTTCCAAAGGACAAAGGTCACAAAAAGTTCACAGAAAAGGTCGTAAACAATTCACAGGAAAGGTCAGTTCAAAAAGAGTTTGTAAAATAGTTCAAAAAGAGTTCCATAAAATAGTTCAAAAAGAGTTCGTAAAATACTTCAAAAAGAGGTCGTCTGGAAATTGGGCAGATCCTGTCATCTCTCCGTTATGAAGTCCTTGGGCCAGAACAACATCCTTCTGTTGATTACCATACATGAAAGAACACAGGAACACCTTCATCTTGCTCCCCCCCCCCCCTACACAGTGGAGTTTTACGAGCCTTATTCTTGGTAGGTTTCAAAGACAGCTTTTGTCTTCTTGTCAGGAACTCAATGTAATACAAAGTTTTTGTGATAATTTAGAAACAATAATTCTAACAGTGTTATTAGTATAAGGTATAAAGGAAGGGGCATCTCTATCCTCCTTCAAAACCGCAATAAAAGTTCACCTCCAGGCAGCTACAACCCTAAACTAACACCTTCTCCGGATTGCTAATAATCAAATGTAAACAATCAAATGCAGATACTTTTTCTTATGCCTTCTGATCTCTCTCTCTCTCTCTCTCTCTCTCTCTCTCTCTCTCTCTCTCTCTCTCTCTCTCTCTCTCTCTCTTTCTCTCTCTATGTCCACTACTTGCTGTCCATATCCTACCCCCCCCCCCCCACCCCTGATTGTAAATAATTCAATGTGATTATCTTGTGTGATGACTGTATTATGATGATAGTATATATGATAGTATATATCTGTATCATGAATCAATTTAAGTGGACCCCGACTTAAACAAGTTGAAAAACTTATTTCGGGTGTTACCATTTAGTGGTCATTTGTACGGAATATGTACTTCACTGTGCAACCTACTAATAAAAGTCTCAATCAATCAATCAATCAGTAGTTATTATAGTAGGAGTATTGACATTTCCACATTTTATCTTTTCATTGTGTCCATTTTTTTTCTCAATTTAATTTATTTTTTTCTTTTTAACATAGGAAAAAATTGGAGCAAACGTCAACTACGAATTCTACGGTGAAGTCCAGCCTGCTGTGTTCTATGAATTTCAAGTTCGTTGTTCCTGTGCGACGGGATTGATGAGCGACTGGAGTGCAAGCCATAGAATAAAAAGCTTGGAAGCAGGTTAGCTTTTTGCTTCTAAGGTGGTTAGGCAAAAGTTAAAAAAGAGGAAGGATCTATTATCTAGCTATTCAAACGTTACTAGTTTTAACATTTGGAGCCGGACTTGTTGTTTCAGCTCCCACTGGAGAGATGGACGTATGGGAGGATTGTGGAGTGCCTGCCACCAATATTGTTTGCGTTATTACCTGGAAGGTAGGTAGCTTTTTTTGGACAATCTTTTATGAATAATAACTGTACAATATTTGACTTGGATAGATTCACAATTGCACAGTGCCACTTATCAAATTTCACTTCATATTAAGTATATTTACTAGAAAAAATTGCGAGCGACTTCCATATTTTCCAAAAACAATTTGAAATGTGGACTCGTCAGACCACAGAACACTTTTCCACTTTGCATCAGTCCATCTTAGATGAACTCGGGCCCAGCGAAGCCGGCGGCGTTTCTGGGTGTTGTTGATAAATGGCTTTCGCTTTGCATAGTAGAGTTTTAACTTGCTCTTACAGATGTAGCGACAAACTGTAGTTACTGACAGAGGTCTTCTGAAGTGTTCCTGAGCCCATGTGGTGATATCCTTTACACACTGATGTCACTTTTTGATGTAGTACCGCCTGAGAGATCGAAGGTCCGTAATATCATCGCTTACGTGCAGTGATTTCTCCAGATTTTCTGAACCTTTTGATGATATTACGGACCGTAGATGGTGAAATCCCTAAATTCCTTGCAATAGCTCGTTGAAAAATGTTGTTCTTTAACTTTTCGACAATTTGCTCAAGCATTTGTTCACAAAGTGGTGACCCTCGCCCCATCCTTGTTTGTGAATGACTGAGCATTTCATGGAAACTGCTTTTATACCCAATCATGGCACCCACCTGTTCCCAATTAGCCTGTCCACCTGTGGAATGTTCCAAATAAGTGTTTGATGAGCATTCCTCAACTTTCTCAGTCTTTTTGCCACTTGTGCCAGCTTTTTTCAAACATGTTAAGCATCAAATTCCAAATGAGATATTTGCAAAAAATAACAAAGTTTCCTAGTTCGAATGTTAAGTATCTTGTCTTTGCAGTCCATCCATCCATCCATCCATCCATTTTCTACCGCTTATTCCCTTCGGGGTCGCGGGGGGCGCTGGAGCCTATCTCAGCTACAATCGGGCGGAAGGCGGGGTACACCCTGGACAAGTCGCCACCTCATCGCAGGGCCAACACAGATAGACAGACAACAATCACACTCACATTCACACACTAGGGACCATTTAGTGTTGCCAATCAACCTATCCCCAGGTGCATGTCTTTGGAGGTGGGAGGAAGCCGGAGTACCCGGAGGAAATTCAATTCAATATAGGTTGAAAAGGATTTGCAAATAATTGTATTCTGTTTTTATTTACCATTTACTCAACATGCCAACTTCACTGGTTTTGAGTTTTGTAAATGCTAACCTGTGTGTCCAGCTGTGGACATGTACACATCATTTTTATGTATAAATAAAAATGTATACACTACCGTTGAAAAGTTTGGGGTCACCCAAACAATTTTGTGGAATAGCCTTCATTTCTAAGAACAAGAATAGACTGTCGAGTTTCAGATGAAAGTTCTCTTTTTCTGGCCATTTTGAGCGTTTAATTGACCCCACAAATGTGATGCTCCAGAAACTCAATCTGCTCAAAGGAAGGTCAGTTTTGTAGCTTCTGTAACGAGCTAAACTGTTTTCAGATGTGTGAACATGATTGCACAAGGGTTTTCTAATCATCAATTAGCCTTCTGAGCCAATGAGCAAACACATTGTACCATTAGAACACTGGAGTGATAGTTGCTGGAAATGGGCCTCTATACACCTATGTAGATATTGCACCAAAAACCAGACATTTGCAGCTAGAATAGTCATTTACCACATTAGCAATGTATAGAGTGTATTTCTTTAAAGTTAAGACTAGTTTAAAGTTATCTTCATTGAAAAGTACAGTGCTTTTCCTTCAAAAATAAGGACATTTCAATGTGACCCCAAACTTTTGAACGGTAGTGTACATCCTTTTTTATAATGTAAAACAAGTGCCTATGCTCAATAAAGTATGGGATAGACAAAAGTGTGAACATTTGGCAAAGCATGCACTGTATTTGTGTTGCTTGTGCTGTCTTTTTCTGACAAATACACCACATGGTGGCACTGTTAAAAACCTAAGTTTTACCACATAAGTTGGATTGACTTGAAAGTTCTTACACAACTCTACAAAACACAGTCAGTTATAACCCTTAAATTTCGTAAACCCCATTGACACGACGTTTCACACGACCACCCTCCAGAAAAAACGTCTATTGAGTCACAGGCGGATCTGAGCAACTATTTGCCCATAAGTCATTAAGCATTAATCTAATGGTTAAACATTTTTGGAGGTATCTTTACAGTGGTACCTCCATTTTCTTCGTAATTCATTCCAAATAGTTAGACCGTAGACAAAAAACGAATTGTAGGGAGTCAGGGTAGGCAGGCGAGGCAGGATTTTGATTAAAAATTTAAAAACAAATAATTAAATAAATATGAATATTTCTCTAATAAACTGTGTTAAGTGTATTTTCTGTATGATCACAATAAATTATTCTTAGGAGAAACACTCTACATTTGCACATTTCACCAGTGCAAGAAGCCGATAGGCTGCTGCTAGACGTTCCTGTCTGCTTAGTGCGTATGTGAACTTACCAATTTTTGGAAGTGCACTGAATGAATACACAATAACGAGGCAGTGCTTGTCATTAATTTTCTCATTGACTGTGTAAGCGAGTATTTACTGTCTGCTTTGGTGGGCAAGCATGTCAGCACTCAGCTGATGAGTAGAGTTGGAGTCGAGGAGAGAGCTACGTAGACCAGACCTGAGTAAATTAAGGCTCGGGGGCCGCATGTGGCCCGTTAAGCTTTTCAATCTGGCCCGCCGGACATTGCCCAAAATTTTTTTTTGATCTATAAGATGGAAACTGTAGCTGCCATTATGATGTACAGTGATGTTTTCAAATGACCGTAAGTCTTGAACGATACGCTGCAAAAGGTCAGTGTTCAAAAACAAGAAAAAAAAATACAACAATTAGGGGTATTTTATTTGAACTAAGCAAAATTATCTGCCAATAGAACAAGAAAATTTGGCTTGTCAAGTCTTTCCAAAACAAGTAAAATTAGCTAACCTCAATGAACCCAAAAATACCTTAAAATAAGTATATTCTCACTAATAACAAGTGCACTTTTCTTGGTAGAAAAAAAAGAGACCTTTTTGCTCAATATGTTGAAAAATATTCTTAAATTAAGTAAATGCTAGTGCCATTATCTTGACATAATGATATGCGCTCGGCATTACATTTCTTGAAACCAGCAAACTTATACTAAAAACTAATTTATTGTTCTTAATGGAAAGGCAACCGCTTGTTACTCTCGGGGCCTCCTAGCCGCTCAGGCAAATCATATGGTCTAAAAATGCATTTTTCCATCGATATCATGACATCATCGCGCCAAGTGCGTGCTCTTTCAGTCAATTATGTGCATATATACAACCCGGCCTGCGGTCAAATTTTTTTTAATTGTAATTTTGAAGAATTTATCTGAATGTGCATGAACTATTTCTGTTCAAAATTGTTTGAAACGTCACATGTTAAATGTTTTTTTTTTTCATGCTTAAAATAAGAAATTATTACTTTAAAAAAGTAGTTTTATACTTGTGAGTGTTGATGACACAGCTTTGCAACAGTTGATATTCTAGTTTCAAGCATGTTTTACTCAATATAGGTCATCAAATCTCAGCAACAAGCTGTAATATCTTACTGAGATCATTTAGGACCAAAGCCCTTAAAACAAGTAAAACACTCTAACATAAAATCTGCTTAGTGAGAAGAATTATCTTATCAGACAGAAAATAAGTAAATATAACCCTTATTTGAGATATTTAATCTTACTTAGATTTCAGTTTTTTCAGTTGCAAATCATTGTATTCTGTTTTTATTTACCATTTACACAACGTGACAACTTCAAATGGCAACAGTGGAGGATTTTGGCATGCATATGCAAGTATGAGCCAGTCTGCCCCTCAACAAGAGGATAGAGAAAAATGAGAAACTATCTTCAACTTTGGACAACAACTGGATTAAAAGATTAAAATGGCCAACTGAGGTAAATCTCTTTGGGTAAACCTCTACCATATATACCATACCATACCATACCAACTTTATTTATAAAGCCCTTTAAAAACAACCACAGTTGAAGAACAAAGGGCTGTACACCACAAAGAAATACAGGCAAAGGCCAGACTAAAAAAATAACATTTAAAACAGAAGTAGAATACACATTGAAAAAGCAAATACAAATTATTCTAAGAACCATTTGTTAGATAAAAAGCAGTTAAAAAGTTAAAAACAGTTTAAAGTCCCATGCTGGGTTAAAAGCCAGTGACCATGGGCTTAACGTGCAAAGCCAATGGGCCAAAGTCAACAGGGGGGAGCTCACAGGTACCACTAGGTCCAAACACTATTAGTTCCGTCTTCTTTTCATTGAAATTTAAGAAATTTAGGGCCATCCAGGCCTTGATTTAATCAAGACAAGCAAGTAGAAATAATGAAATACCCATTAACGTAACTGAGGCAAAATACGTCACTACGGTCTCGAATTCCAAACGACTCGTTTGGAGTAAGTTTGGAAAAAGGCAAGATGGTTTTATAAAATATGTCCGCCATGCCCCCCATGGTTTGATTTAAAATTTTCAGGACTTACACTACCGTTCAGAAGTTTGGGGTCACATTGAAATGTCCTTATTTTTGAAGGAAAAGCACTGTACTTTTCAATAAGGATAACTTTAAACTAGTCTTAACTTTAAAGAAATACACTCTATACATTGCTAATGTGGTAAATGACTATTCTAGCTGCAAATGTCTGTTTTTTTGGTGCAATATCTACATAGGTGTATAGAGGCCCATTTCCAGCAACTATCACTCCAGTGTTCTAATGGTACAATGTGTTTGCTCATTGGCTCAGAAGGCTAATTGATGATTAGAAAACCCTTGTGCAATCATGTTCACACATCTGAAAACAGTTTAGCTCGTTACAGAAGCTACAAAACTGACCGTCCTTTGAGCAGATTGAGTTTCTGGAGCATCACATTTGTGGGGTCAATTAAACGCTCAAAATGGCCAGAAAAAGAGAACTTTCATCTGAAACTCGACAGTCTATTCTTGTTCTTAGAAATGAAGGCTATTACACAAAATTGTTTGGGTGGCCCCAAACTTTTGAACGGTAGTGCACGTGGATCCCAAATACACAAAAACAGGTACCAACAGGTTAGAAACGTTGGTTTTGCACAATAGGACCCCTTTAAACACCACTACACTGCTGCTATAATAAAGTGATTAAAATGTCATAGACTATAGACTTTATTTTTTTGTGCAAAAGTATGCCATCTTATTTATGTCACATTGTCTTTTTTTTTTTTTTACCCCTTTTGTTCCACTGCAGATGCTTCCTATATCCCAGGCTCACGGTCACATTCTGGGATATGAATGGACACTGTCCAAACACGGCAATGATGAATTCTTCAATGTTTCCACAGCCGAGCCGATGGGCTGGCTGGTATGCCATGAGATGCAATGCTACCTCAATTTGTCTTTAAAGAATGTAACGTCGGTCAATATATCGGCCTACAACGCCCAAGGTTCTACGGAGCCTTCTTACCTTGCCCTCCCAACAACAGGTACTCTATGTTCTGTGCAGATTGTCATAAAAGTTGCTATTTATTTGATTTGAAATTGTGGCGGGTGCTCCACATAATAGATCAAAAACAGGGTGAGACAGTCAGCCTCTTGCACATAGAGATCCTGCTAAGTTGACACATAGGAACAGATGATACCACATTTACTTCACACAGAAATCGGTGAAGTGGCATTCCAAATTTAGAATTTTAATTCAATTAATCTGAAGAGTTGTAATTTGGGCGGCACAGTGGAACAGGGGTTAGTGCGTGTGCCTCACAAAACTAAGCTTCCTGGGTTTGATCCCCGAGCTCGGGGTCTTTCTGTGTGGAGTTTCCACGTTCTCCCCGTGACTGCGTGGGTTCCCTCCGGATACACCGGCTTCCTCCCACCAGTCATACCAAAGACTATAAAAATGGGAGCCATTACCTCACTGCTTGGCACTCAGCATCAAGGGTTGGAATTGGGGGTTAAATCACCAAAAATGATTCCCGGGCGTGGCGCCGCTGCTGCCCACTGCTCCCCACTGCTCCCCTCACCTCCCAGGGTGTGATATAGGGGGATGGGTCAAATGCAGAGGATACATTTCACCACACCTCGTGTGTGTGTGACAGTACTTTAACTTAACTTTAACTTAACAAAGACATGCACCTGGGGATAGGTTGATTGGCAACACTAAATTGGCCCTAGTGTGTGAATGTTGTCTATCTATTTGTGTTGAGGTGGCGACTTGTCCACACTGCAAAAAGTCAGTGTTCAAAAACAAGAAAACATTTTTTTATTTGCACTAAGCCAAATTATCTGCCAATAGAACAAAAAAATTTTGCTTGTCAAGACTTTCCAAAACAAATACCGTATTTTTCGGACTATAAGTCGCAGTTTTTTTCATAGTTTGGCCAGGGGGGTGCGACTTATACTCAGGAGCGACTTATGTGTGAAATTATTAACACATTACCGTAAAATATCAAATAATATTATTTAGCTCATTCACGTAAGAGACTAGACGTATAAGATTTCATGGGATTTAGCGATTAGGAGTGACAGATTGTTTGGTAAACGTATAGCATGTTCTATATGTTATAGTTATTTGAATGACTCTTACCATAATATTACATACCAGGCACGTTCTCAGTTGGTTATTTATGCCTCATATAACGTACACTTATTCAGCCTGTTGTTCACTATTCTTTATTTATTTTAAATTGCCTTTCAAATGTCTATTCTTGGTGTTGGCTTTTATCAAATAAATTTCCCCAAAAAATGTGACTTATACTCCAGTGTGACTTATATATGTTTTTTTCCTTCTTTATTATGCATTTTCGGCCGGTGCGACTTATACTCCGGAGCGACTTATAGTCCGAAAAATACGGTAAAATTAGCTAACCTCATTGAACCCAAAAATACCTTAAAATAAGTATATCCTCACTAATAACAACGGTACTACTATATGAGTACATATTTTCTATTATTTCATTGAAAATAAAACAGCAAAGTCCATTTGGCTGTCATCTGTTTTTATATGAGACACAATTGTGTCAAAGTCATGATTTTTTTTTTTTTCATGCTTGAAATAAGAAATTATTACTTTAAAAAAGTAGTTTCATACTTGTGAGTGTTGATGACACAGCTTTGCAACAGTTGATATTCTAGTTTCAAGCATGTTTTACTCAATATAGGTCATAAAATCTCAGCAACAAGCTGTAATATCTTCCAGAGATCATTTAGGACCAAAACCCTTAAAACAAGTAAAACACTCTAACATAAAATCTGCTTAGTGAGAAGAATTATCTTATTAGACAGAAAATAAGCAAATATCACCCTTATTTGAGATATTTAATCTTACTTGGATTTTTTTTTGCCTTTGACTCTGACAGCCCTAATTTATGTATATATGTTTATTTATTTGTTGGTGTTATAGATTAAGCACAGAAAGTAAACAAAGAAATGTGTTGGTAATTGCTATGAAACGAAAAAGGGATAGGATCAAAAACGTTTTGGGTTGTATGTTGCACTGAAACTGGAAATATACGATGTACCATATTGTAACTGTATGCATGATTGAAATAAACTCATACCGTACAAATTTATGGAATTCAATTTAAATTTGGGGGACAAAATACTTCTAAGCTTGATTGTGGTTACATTGGTATGATCTAACGCTTCCTATATATTAAACTATAATCTTGGTTTGACCTTTTGTTTTGGTAAAGAAAGAACGCCAAAGCACGCCATTGATGTCACGATCAATACGGAGAACCTCACCGTCTTGTGGGATCTGCGCTCTCAGCGCCCTGACATCAACTCAATCAAGGAGTATGTGGTGCAATACAAACAAGCAGGACGCCATCTCGGCCAAGGATTTGACTGGATGAGAGTGAACAAAAGCCATGGTACTGCAACATTTAGAGGTGTGTCATTTGCATTATCAGTAATTTGCATTGAATATATTAGTATTATATTAGTACAAACCCCAAAACCAGTGAAGTTGGCACGTTGTGTAAATGGTAAATAAAAACAGAATACGATGATTTGCAAATCTCTTTCAACCTATATTCAATTGAATAGACTGCAAAGACAAGATATTTAACGTTTGAACTGGAAAACTTTGTTATTTTTTGCAAATATTAGCTCATTTGGAATTCGATGCCTGCAACATGTTTCAAAAAAGTGGCAAAGAAGACTGAGAAAGTTGAGGAATGCTCATCAAACACTTATTTGGAACATCCCACAGGTGAACAGGCTAATTGGGAACAGGTGGGTGCCATGGTTTGGTATAAAAGCAGCTTCCATGAAATGCTCAGTCATTCACAAACAAGGATGGGGCGAGGGTCACCACTTTGTGTCAGAATAATTGTATCTAAGCTATCACAAAACGTTGTGTTGCCATGAGTTCCCAGCTGTCTTTTATCCTACCAAGCAGAAGGCTTGTAAAACTCCACTGTGTACGATGGGAAGCGACATGAAGGCGTCGGTTTCTTTGATGTATTGTAATCCACAGGAAGATTTTGTCTTTACCTGAGAACTACAAAGCGGAGAGGAGGCAGGGCCTGACCTCCCTCCAGGCACCTTTTCTTTGAACTGTTTTACGACCTTTTCTTTTAACTGTTTTGTAATCAAAGGCGATGGCTGCTTACGACCCCCCTCCCTTAGAAACAGCTGTCGCCATGTAATCAGGGAAAGTCCAAATAAAAGAGGAGGCGTACAATCTTTCGTCAGAGCGTGGGACGACACTGTGCAAGGGTACAGTGTCTACATGTTTCTCCTCAATTGAGCTAAATTGAATTCTGTCTGTTTAATTCCTTGCGTCTTGTCTTGTTTAATAGATGTCATCAGTGTTTGAACCTGACACTTTGTTAACAAATGTGTGAGCAAATTGTCCCAACAGTTTAAGAACAACATTTCTCAACGAGCTATTGTAAGGAATTTAGGGATTTCACCATCTACGGTCCGTAATATCATCACAAGTTTCAGAGAATCTAGAGAAATGACTGCACGTAATATTGAATGCCCGTGACCTTGGATCCCTCAGGCGGATCCAAGCGACATTGGTGTGTAAAGGATATCACCACATGGGCTCAGGAACATTTCAGAAAACCATTATCAGTAGCTAAAGTTAGTCGCTACATCTGAAAGTGCTAGTTAAAACTCTACTATGCAAAGCCAAAGCCATTTATCAACAACACCCAGAAACGCTGCCGGCTTCGCTGGGCCCAAACTTTTCTGAGATGGACTGATGCAAAGTGGAAAAGTGTTCTGTGGTCTGACGAGTCCACATTTCAAATTGTTTTTTGAAACAAAGAGGAAAATAACTTCAACGTGCCAACTTCATTGGTTTTGGGTTTTGTAAAGCAAAAAATAACTCTGGCTGGTGTCTCATTCTTTAGGTCATTTTGAAAAGTACACGCCTTACCAGGTGTCGCTGTTCAAAGTGACACCCAATGGACAAAGCCAACATTTTTCCTCTGTTATTGGATATTCCCATCAAGGAAGTAGGTATCAGTACAATAATAATCAGTGTTTCAAAACAAAATATGTATTTATTTGGTTGTTGTTGTTTTGTTTCCCCCTCAGCTCCCTCCAAAGGGCCTTCTTTTAAAATTAGCTCCATTGCTGCCACGCGTGTGACGCTGGTGTGGGAGCCTGTTCCACTGGCCATGCAGAGGGGGCTGATACTCTACTACCAAATAGGTATCCAGGGACAAATGGGTAAGCAGTAATAGAATACACCCAAATTCAACTCAGTAAGTTGTAGCATATCGTAAATTCTCCAATTACATTAACTTTAATAATGGTAGGACCACCAGAAACATTGTTATAACAGCCGTGAAGAGCAAACTGCTCAGCCGGCATTTATAGCGCTAATGAGTTAATAAACCACCGTGCGGCAAGTGTAACACCTTATAAATTGGTGTTAAAGCGCATGCAGAGACAGCAGGGACGTGCGGTGACCTTCACACCACTGAAGACATTGATGCCAATGGAATTTTTTTTTTGTATTAATCTGCAGTAATCACGGTTAATACAGGTTGCTCATTAAGATGATAAGAAAAAGATGGGCGTAATGTACTTTCATAAAAAGGTAATCGAGTACTTCTTTGTCTCGTTTATCTGTTTTGATAAAAAAAACTTTATGTCAAAGAGCAATAACATCAAAAAAATGATTTGATTTTGATTTGGTCAGTGTATGTTTTGGTCATTTAATTTTCGTATCGTGAATGGACATTGAAAACCAAAAAGTGTTTATTTGAATTTTGTTTTAGAAAACAAAAAAGAAAATTGAAAAAGAAAGCGTTTTTTTTTTTTCATGTCAAAGAGCAATAACATCCAAAAAATGGTTTGATTTTGATTTTACATTACATATAACAAAAATATACATTCCGAGTAAACAGAAACAGAAAATGATACTAAAACTGATATTTTTTCATTTTCTGACACCGGACGTTCTCATTTTATATATGTAGAAAATAAGAGTAACAATAAGTGTAAACAGGGATAGTTGTCACGTTGTGTTAATGGTAAATAAAAACACAATACAATGATTTGCAAATCCTTTTATACTTATATTCAATTGAGTAGACTGCAACTGCAACTGAGAAACTTTATTTTTTGCAAATATTAGCTCATTTGGAAATTGATGTCTGCAACATGTTTCAAAAAAAGCTGGCACAAGTGGCAAAAAAAATTGAGAATGTTGAGGAATGCTCACCAAACACTTATTTGGAACATCCCACAGGTGAACAGGCTAATTGGGAACAGGTGGGTGCCATGATTGGGTGTAAAAGCAGCTTCCATGAAATGCTCAGTCATTCACAAACAAGGATGGGGCGAGGGTCAACTCTTTGTGAACAAATGCGTGAGCAAATTGTTGAACAGTTTAAGAACAACATTTCTCAACCAGCTATTGCAAGGAATTTAGGGATTTCACCATCTACGGTCCATAGAATCTGGAGAAGTCACTGCACGTAAGCGGTAAATGTTAAATACCCATGACCTTCGACCTTTGACTGCATCAAAAACCGACATCAGTGTGTAAAGGATATCACCACAAGGGCTCAGGAACACTTCAGAAAACCACTGTCAGTAACTACAGTCTGTCGCTACATCTCTAAGTGCAAGTTAAAACTCTATTATGCAAAGCCAAAGCCATTTATCAACAACACCCAGAAACACCACCGGCTTCGCTGGGCCCGAGCTCATCTAAGATGGACTGGCGCAAAGTGGAAAAGTGTTCTGTGGTCTGATGAGTCCACATTTCAAATAGTTTTTGGAAACTTTGGACCTTGTGACCTCCGGAGATATATAGGTGCAAAGTTCAAAAGCCAGCATCTGTGATGGTATGGGGGTGTATTAGTGCCCAAGGCATGGGTAACTTACACATCTGTGAAGGCACCATTAATGCTGAAAAGTACATACAGGTTTTGGAGCAACATATGTTGCCATCCAAGCAACGTCTTTTTCATGGACGCCCCTGCTTATTTCAGCAAGACAATGCCAAGCCACATCCTGCACGTGTTACAACAGCGTGGATTCGTAGTAAATGAGTGCGGGTACTAGACTGGCCTGCCTGTAGTCCAGACCTGTCTCCCATTGAAAATGTGTGGTGCATTATGAAGCCTAAAATACCACAACGGAGACCCCCGGACTGTTGAACAACTTAAGCTGTACATCAAGCAAGAATGGGAAAGAATTCCACCTGAAAAGCTTCAAAAATGTGTCTCCTCAGTTCCCAAACGTTTACTGAGTGTTGCTAAAAGGAAAGGCCATGTAACACAGTGGTAAAAATGCCCCTGTGACAACTTTTTTGCAATGTGTTGCTGCCATTAAATTCTAAGTTAATGATTATTTGCAAAAAAAATGAAGTTTCTCAGTGTAAACATTAAATATCTTGTCTTTGCAGTCTATTCAATTGAATATAAGTTGAAAAGGATTTGCAAATCATTGTATTCTGTTTTTATTTACCGTTTACACAATGTGCCGACTTCACTGGTTCTGGGTTTTGTCGATAAATCTGCTGGGTCGGACAACTCCTTAGTCTTCAAATGGAGCTACTGCTGTTTTGTGGAGTTTGAGTTTGAGTTTGAGTTTATTTCGAACATGCAAGCATACAACATGATACATCACAATTTCCAGTTTCTTTTCAACATGTTCGAAAAGGAGTAGGAAGAAGCAGAGCTTATTTAATCCTACCCCTTGTCTTTACATAACAGTTGCAAAACTTTTTGTTCACTTCCTGTTCACAATTTTTTCACAATAAACTCCATAAGTAATTACAATAAAAATAAATGAATAAATAATAGTAAGAATTTAATAATAATAATTGGTGAAGTAAGTCATATTTCATATGATGAGATAAGTAAGATTACTTTAAGAATGAATGAATGGATGGATGAAATAAATTGAGAATGTTTGTCATGGTTCTTCTTCATTGTACTTTGTAAACACTTTAAGTTTGAAGAGTTTCTTGAAGTGTATCATATTAGTACATTGTTTGATTGCTTTGCTTAATCCATTCCATAATTTAATTCCACATATTGATATACTGAAGGTCTTAAGTGTTGTACGTGCAAACAAATGTTTTAAATTACGTTTTTCTCTAAGATTATATTTCTCCTCTTTTTTTGAGAAGAATTGTTGTATATTCTTGGGTAGCAGTTTATAGTTTGCTTTGTGCATAATTTTAGCTGTTTGCAAATTCACTATGTCGTGGAATTTCAGTATTTTTGATTCAATAAATAAAGGGTTTGTATGTTCTCTATATCCAACATTATGTATTATTCTAACTGATCTTTTTTGTAACACCGTTAATGAATGAAGTGTACTTTTGTAATTATTTCCCCATATTTCTGCACAGTAGCTCAGATATGGTAACACTAGTGAGCAGTAGAGAATATGAAGGGATTTTTGGTCTAGAACATGTTTTGCTTTATTCATTATTGACGTGTTTCTTGCAACTTTATGTTGTATATTTTTTACGTGAGATTTCCAGTTCAATTTATCATCAATCATTATACCTAGAAATTTGGTTTCGTTTACTCTTTCAATTTCTATTCCGTCTATTTGTATTTGTGTTTGACTTTCTCTTCTACTGTTACCAAATAGCATTATTTTAGTTTTACTAAGATTCAACGATAGTCTGTTTTTGTCAAACCATCTTTTTAATTTGTTAATTTCTTCTGTTATTATTTGTATTATCTCCTGTGTGTTCTCTCCTGAACAAAACGCTGTTGTATCATCCGCAAATAATACTAACTTTAAATCTTTTGTAACTTTACAAATGTCATTTATATAGAGATTGAATAATTTAGGTCCTAGTATTGATCCCTGAGGTACACCACAGGATATATTTAGCGTTGTAGACGTGTGTTAACAAAAGTCTCTCTGTCATTTTTACTTGAATTAATTGACCGTATCTCTTCCCCTTAAGCAGTGTACAATGTGACAAACTCGCCTCAGGATACAAGTGAGACTTTTGAGCTGCGAGATCTGAATCCAGATCAGGAGTATGAAGTGTGGATCAAGGCTGTGACTGAGGCCGGGCCGGGACCAGAGGTCATGGCAAGGTTCAAAACAGAACAAGAAGAGCAACTTAAATCCCAAAGTAAATGTTATTTGTTGTTGAAATTATGGTATACAGTCGTGGTCAAAAGTTGACATACACTTGGAAAGAACATAATGTCATGGCTGTCTTGAGTCTCCAATTATTTCTACAACTCTTTTTTTTTGTGATAGAGTGATTGGAGCACATACTTGTTGGTCACAAAAAACATTCGTGAAGTTTGGTTCTTTTATGAATTTATTATGGTTCTACTGAAAATGTGACCAAATCTGCTGGGTCAAAAGTATACATACAGCAATGTTAATATTTGCTGACATGTCCCTTGGCAAGTTTCACTGCAATAAGGCACTTTTGGTAGCCATCCACAAGCTTCTGGTTGAAATTTTTGACCACTCCTCTTGACAAAATTGGTGCAGTTCAGCTAAATGTGTTGGTTTTCTGACATGGACTTGTTTCTTCAGCATTGTCCACATATCAGGACTTTGGGAAGGCCATTTCAAAACCTTAATTCTAGCCTGATTTAGCCATCCCTTTACCACTTTTGACATGTGTTAGGGGTCATTGTCCCTTTGGAACACCCAACTGCGCCCAAGACCCAACCTCCGGGCTGATGATTTTAGCTTGTCCTGAAAAATTTGGAGGTAATCCTCCTTTTTCATTGTCCCATTTACTCTCTGTAAAGCACCAGTTGCATTGGCAGCAAAACAGGCCCAGAGCATAATACTACCACCACCATGCTTGACGGTAGGGATGGTGTTCCTGGGATTAAAGGCCTCACCTTTTCTCCTCCAAACGTATTGCTGGGTATTGTGGCCAAACAGCTCAATTTTTGTTTCATCTGACATCACATGGACAAAGATAAGACCTTCTGGAGGAAAGTTCTGTAAACTTTTGACCACGACTGTAAGTCAGATATGACATGTTGGTCACCAAGCTCCTTCTTTCTTCCACAGGGCTCATATTAACACTCCTGCTCCCAGTGTGTTTTCTGATCATATTAGGTGGTATTCTGGTTTCCCTGAGGTGCGGTATATTTATTTATACAAACCCTGTTCCCATAGGAGTTGGGAAATTGTGTTAGATGTAAATATAAACGGAATACAATGATTTGCAAATCATTTTCAACCCATATTCAGTTGAATATGCTACAAAGACAACATATTTGATGTTCAAACTGATAAACTTTTTTTTTTGTGCCAATAATCATTAACTTTGGAATTTGATGCCAGCAACACGTGACAAAGAAGTTGGGAAAGGTGGCAATAAATACTGATAAAGTTGAGGAGTGCTCATCAAACACTTATTTGGAACATCCCACAGGTGAACAGGCTAATTGGGAACAGGTGGGTGCCATGATTGGGTATAAAAGCCGCTTCCATGAAATGCTCAGTCATTCACAAACAAGGATGGGGCGAGGGTCACCACTTTGTCAACAAATGCGTGAGCAAATTGTTGAACAGTTTAAGAAAAACCTTTCTCAACCAGCTATTGCAAGGAATTTAGGGATTTCACCATCTACGGTCCGTAATATCATCAAAGGGTTCAGAGAATCTGGAGAAATCACTGCACGTAAGCAGCTAAGCCCGTGACCTTTGATCCCTCAGGCTGTACTGCATCAACAAGTGACATCAGTGTGTAAGGGATATCACCACATGGGCTCAGGAACACTTCAGAAACCCACTGTCAGTAACTACAGTTGGTCGCTACATCTGTAAGTGCAAGTTAAAACTCTCCTATGCAAGGCGAAAACCGTTAATCAACAACACCCAAAAAACGCCGTCGGCTTCGCTGGGCCTGAGCTCATCTAAGATGGACTGATGCAAAGTGGAAAAGTGTTCTGTGGTCTGACGAGTCCACATTTCAAATTGTTTTTGGAAACTGTGGACGTTGTGTCCTCCGGACCAAAGAGGAAAAGAACCATCCGGATTGTTTTAGGTGCAAAGTTGAAAAGCCAGCATCTGTGATAGTATGGGGGTGTATTAGTGTCCAAAGCATAGGTAACTTACTCATCTGTGAAGGCACCATTAATACTGAAAGGTACATACAGGTTTTGGAGCAACATAAGTTGCCATCTAAGCAACGTTATCATGGACGCCCCTGCTTATTTCAGCAAGACAATGCCAAGCCACGTGTTACATCAACGTGGCTTCATAGTAAAAGAGTGCGGGTACTAGACTGGCCTGCCTGTAGTCCAGACCTGTCTCCCATTGAAAATGTGTGGCGCATTATGAAGTCTAAAATACCACAACGGAGACCCCCGGACTGTTGAACCACTTAAGCTGTACATCAAGCAAGAATGGGAAAGAATTCCACCTGAGAAGCTTCAAAAATGTGTCTCCTCAGTTCCCAAACGTTTACTGAGTGTTGTTAAAAGGAAAGGCCATGTAACACAGTGGTGAACATGCCCTTTCCCAACTACTTTGGCACGTGTTGCAGCCATGAAATTCTAAGTTAATTATTATTTGCAAAAAAAAAAAAAAGTTTATGAGTTTGAACATCAAATATGTTGTCTTTGTGGTGCATTCAATTGAATATGGGTTGAAAATGATTTGCAAATCATTGTATTCCGTTTATATTTACATCTAACACAATTTCCCAACTCATATGGAAACAGGGTTTGTATCTAAATAAACTAGACTTACCTCTCAATGGTTTCAGCAACAATAATAACAACAAAACCTACTCTCATGTCAAGTTTTTGCAGAGGAGCTGGCAAAGTGTGTGTGTGTTTAAATGAAAGGATTCCAGATGCGTACAACAGCGGCATCTTCAAATTGATGAAGGAGCAGGTGGGTGTAATTCCGGTACTGTAAATATTGCGTCATTCCAGTTCAAATATGTGTGATGATCCCTGCAGATGGATGACCGTTTGGTTTGGATCGGTAACGACATCTGTGAACCACACCCCACCATATCCGTTTTGGAGGTCGTGGCAATCAAAGAGCCAGCGTGTGGGGAATACTCCGATTCCGAGGACCTAAATACGAAACCGGCAACAAAGTCGAAGCAGCGTGATGGAAAAGATTACAGCAAAAGGGTGGACTCTGACCAGGAAAAGGGGGCAAGTGAGCTCGTCAACAGGGAAGACTCTTGGAATTCAGATGAAGAAGATGATGTCACATTAGGTTATGAAAAGCATTTCATGCCGACTACTGTGGAAATGCTGGAGAGTTGATCCCACATCAGGGCAAGAAAAAAACTCAACCCAATGGGATACAATGAGAAACCTTGGAGGGGAGCAGGGGCGCCGCTAGGGATTTTGGGCCCCATGAAAATAATCTTTACAGGGCCCCCTGTATTATAATTTCATCATCATTAGGGGCCTCTCTGGGACCCCCTCCATCATGGGCCCCTAGAGTCCGTCTCCTTTAATAATGTCAAGGGTTTCCAAATTCATGCGCAATTTCTGACTGTTGCACATAAAAAAGAATGTACATACAATTAAGTTGAAAGCATAATCAACCACCAAGAACATATGGTAGGAAAGTAGTCATTTCCCAAAAATTGGAAACTCTTGCATCTTTGAATTTTGCAAAAAAACAAAACAGAACATTTTTTGTATGGAATATTAATCTATAATTCTGCACTCGAGATGCCTCTAAACCTCTTGGGCAATTTTGTGTTTGTATAAAGAGTTCGGTTTGTGTTTTTTAACCCAAGATGTTGAAAGAACCATATTACACCAAAAATAAAAAAATAAAAATCTGTGGAGCCGCAAAATATTAAAAGCCTTATAGAAGTGTTATAATGAAGGCAACACATGGTGTAAGTGCCTATATTAGCCTACTCTCAAAATGACTTTAAAAGTCTTATATAAGTGTTATAATGAAGGCAACACGTGATGTAAGTGTCCATATTAGCTATATTAGCCTACTATCGAAATTACTTTAAGTGTTATAATGAGGGCAACACATGGTGTAAGTGTCTATATTAGCCTACTATCAAAATGACTTTAAAAGTCTTATATAAGTGTAATAATGAAGGCAACACATGACTTAAGTGTCTATGTTAGCTATATTAGCCTACTATCAAAATGACTAAAAGTCTTATATTAGTGTTATAATGAAGGCAACACATGATGTAAGTGTCTATATTAGCTATATTAGCCTACTATCAAAATGACTTTAAAAGTCTTATATAAGTGTTATAATGAGGGCAACACATGGCATAAGTGTCTATATTAGCTATATTAGCCTACTATCAAAATGACTTTAAAAGTCTTATATTAGTGTTATAATGAAGGCAACACATGATGTAAGTGTCTATATTAGCTATATTAGCCTACTATCAAAATGACTTTAAAATTCTTATATAAGTGTTATAATAAGGGCAACACATGGCATAAGTGTCTATATTAGCTATGTTAGCCTACTATCAAAATGACTTTAAAAGTCTTATATAAGTGTTATAATGACGGCAACACATGGCATAAGTGTCTATATTAGCCTACTATCAAAATTACTTTAAAAGTCTTATATAAGTGTTATAATGAAGTTAACACATAATGTAAGTGTCTATATTAGCTATATTAGCCTACTATCAAAATGACTTTAAAAATCTTATATATGTTATAATGAAGGCAACACATGATGTAAGTGTCTATATCAGCTATATTAGCCTACTATCAAAGGCTGACGCAAATCTTCGTTGACAGAAATGTTGCATTTCAATTTTTATTCTACACATTTTTGAAACATTGGAAATCATTAGGAAAATGGAGGCTTCTCAGAGGATGACATAACTCCTGGAAATGACCAAAGGTATAGATGTGTGTGTCCAAGTTTAAGGAAATCTTCTTCGAATGGATTTATTACAATCTTTGCAAGCCTGGTAATGTTTGCTGTGGTCTGGAACAACATGGCACACAAATAACTATGAGAAATGCAGCCAATATTACATACAGATAATGTGTCATGAGACGTAAATATAAATTAAATACACAGAGGACATAAGTGAAGGAAATTAAATGAGCTCAAATATACCTACAAACGAGACATAATGATGCAATATGTACATGCAGTTAGCCTAAATAGCATGTTAGCATCGATTAGCTTGCAGTCATGGATTGACCGAAAATGCCTGATAAGCACTCCAGCAAATCAATAAAATCAACAAAGCTCACCTTTGTGCATTCTCGCACAGCATAAAACGTTTGGTGGACAAAATGAGACAAAGAAGGAGTGGCATAAAACACGTCTTTCCGTGGCAGAATCGGAGAAAGTTGTACATGTAAACAAACTACGGTGAGTTCAAGGATCACTGAAATTAGTAGGACAAAACGGTGCTTGCCAAATCCTCTCATCAGTGAAGCATGAATAACATAAACAGTGGGGTTTATAACAATTAGGAAGGTTTGTTCTACTACAGAAAATATATTAAAACAACAATTTATTTATTTTTCCTCATCATTTTCCGTTTTCACACATCTCTGAAAGAGGTCCAGGGGGTCACTGGGGCGGCGCTAAAGAGCCGCATGTGGATCTAGAGCAGGGGTCACCAACGCGGTGCCCGCGGGCACCAGGTCGCCCGTAAGGACCAGATGAGTCGCCCGCGGGCCTGTTCTAAAAAAAAAAATTTTTTTTTTTAAATAAAAAAAAAAAAAAAAAAAAATTTTTTTTTTTTTTTAAATTAAATCTATATAGAAAAAACACAAGATACACTTTCAATCAGTGCATCAACCCAAACAACCTCCCCCATGCACACTCATCCACACCCACTCACACAAAAGGGGTTATTTCTTTCTGCTACCAATATTCTGGTTCCCACAACATAGACAACACATCTGCAAGGGACACAGTCCCTGAAGCACACCTGATTGTATAGGCTGCTGGTCCACTAACATTTTCATTAATTACTATTTTTTATGTAATTATTTTTATATTGTTTTACTTTCTTTTCTATCCCAAGAAAATGTTTTTTATTTATTTATCTTATTTTATTTTTTAAAAAAGGGCCTTATCTTCAACAGACCAGGTTGTCAATGAAATTAGATTTGTTTAAAGGGTTTTTTAAACCAGGCCCAGTCCAGATAATGTCCAAGTCGGACTCAGCAACACACACCTTCATTCATGTACACAGAAAAAAATTAGGGAACACAACAGATTGCATATAATTTATAAACAAAATTACATTTTCAAAATAACACAACAACAGATATCATATAATCTATAAACATAATTATACTTTCAAAATAAGCCTTTGAGGACTTCTCATCTTTTTTTTAATGTTTTTTGGCATCATTATCGTTTTCAACCATGTAACTTTCTAAAGTTAGAAAATACTGAATAAATGTTTTAAAGAAAGTAATACTAAGTGAATATCTGTTTTTGGCCTTAAAAATAAACATTTTACCGAGTACTATAATTAAATTGACTAAATCATGATTGTCAATGAACTCTCCTAAAATAACAGAAACCACATCAAGCTTCATAAACAAACCAATCCTTAAACACATTTTTTCAACTTCCACCCAAAACAAAGACACAATATGACAATACCAAAACAAATGCAGGGTGGATTCAGGCTCCTGACAACAAAATCGGCAATCATCTGACTCTGTCATATTCCATAATTTTAACATTTTCCCTGTGGGTAAGAAGTTATAAATAATTTTAATTTGAAAATAACGATTTTGCACATCGATAGTGGTTTTATAGATTAGTTTGAATATGGCATCCCATGGCAACGGGCAGTCAAAAAAGTCCTTCCATTTTCCATTTGTGTTGTATGAGGCAGCCTTCAAAGATTTCTTTATTAAATAAAAAATTATATATTTTTCCATTTATTTTTGTTCCTTTTTGCCAACTAGAATTTCTTATTAGAGGTTTACAAACTAATAATTTAGTAGTTCCATAATTAATTATTTGTTTCCATCTTTTCCCAATTACTCCAGTTAGTTGATCAAATGAAAAGCTTGAGCAAGCGTCACCATACATAGCTCTAAATTCATCATACTTCATCATTTTACCATTCTCATTGATAATATCATTGACAAAAATGATTCCTCTTTCAAACATATTTTTCCAAAAGAAAGGCTTTCCATCTATTACAATATTAGAGTTCATCCATATTAACTGCTGCAAAATATCGTCTCTTTTTTCTGGCACATAAAGTTTAAAACACCACTATGAGTGGATTGTTTCCTTTATGAACCCCGCCATGTTTCCCAGCAGACTCTCTAGGAGGGGATCACTTGTAAAAAAGGATACAATTTATTTTGATACAGTACATGTTTTTTGTCCAACAGGACATTTGTGTACCACTCAATGTTTAAATACATCTTTGGAACAATTTATGCTTTTAAAGACAGACACATAGCTTCAAGGTTGAGAAGTTTCAGGCCCCCATATTCCTACTCTTTGTACAAAACCTTTCAAACACAGAACACGCCTCACTGATGCACATCTGCAAGACTCACTCAGAGTTGCAGTGTCAAGTTACACACCAGAGTACAACACACTAGTTAACAGCATGCAATGCCAGGCTTCCCACTAACTGACAAAGAAACAGATAACAGATTTGGTGTCCAGTTCAAAGTGTGACATGATTTAAAAATTGGAGAGTTTACTTTTGTATTTTACATGAGTTATTATTTGTACAAACATGGTGCAAAGTAATTCATGATTTGTTAAAAAATGTTAGTGGCTAGCTAGTTAAAATGGGATATTGTGATTTCACAAGACTGTCTTAGAAGTGATCATTTGAAAATGTTCAATTTGAAAAATGTGCACTTAGAGAAAATATAAAAATAAAGTGTTGCATATTGATATGTATCTGTTTCTATATATATCTATTGTGAGAAATCATTAAGATGATCAGTGTTTCCACAAAGATAAATATCATTAATTATTAATAATAACAGAGTTAAAGGTAAATTGAGCAAATTGGCTACTTCTGGCAATTTATTTAAGTGTGTATCAAACTGGTAGCCCTTCGCATTAATCAGTACCCAAGAAGTAGCCCTTGGTTTCAAAAAGGTTGGTGACCCCTGATCTAGAGCCACCGGTTGCTGACCCCCCCGCACTGGAGTATATGAAAAGCAAAAAAACCTGAACACCCTTGACTACGCAACATTGAACTTATATTGCCTTCCTTTTTTTCTTCCCTTTCTTCTGCGGGTTATTTTCCTTATTTTAAGAAAGAATTCTTGAAATGTAATGTCTTTTTGTAAGTTCTCTACCCTTGCCTTTTTTCTATTCATTGTGTAGTAAAAAAGTATCCCAAGAAATATGCAAAACATTCATTAACCAGATGAGGCAACCCTAAACTCACTCCTTTCCTGCAAATTAAATTTCACAGATGCTGCCCACACCTATGCTCCTTCAAAGGCTGTGCTACTGGCTGCAAAGCATTGCACTTTCAAATACAACAATGAGTAGAGGAGTGTTAAGTGTGTGTATATGTGTAAATAAATGAACACTGAAATTCAAATATTTATTTTATTTATATATATACTGTATATATATATATATATATATATATATATATATATATATATATATATATATATATATATATATATATATATAATAAAATACATATATATATATAGCTAGAATTCACTGAAAGTCAAGTATTTATTTTATTTATATATATATAAGAAATACTTGAATTTCAGTGAATTCCCCCCACAAATCTCCCGAATTCAGAGGTCTCAAGGTTGGCAAGTATTATTACGGAATTTCGGGAAAACCGGGAATTTTTGCAGTTCAAAAAACAATTTCGTTTTTTGTCTTAATTAAGAGGAATGTTTTCACGGTGGAACGGTGGAAGTGGGTGGGAAAATGTGGAAGGAGTAGTCGCCAGAAAAAAAGGGAATAGGGCTTTGGAAAAGCAGGAATTCTGGAAAATCCTGGAATTTTTTTGGGACTTGGAAAAAGGGTTGTTTGAATTTCCAGGATAATAATAATAATTATTATTATATTTATTTGTAAAAAGCACTTTACATTGAGTAAACAATCTCAAAGTGCTACAGTGTATTCAAAAATAAATAAAAAGATAATAAAGAAATAAAAAATAAAAACTAGAACAGCCAAATAGCTATAACTAGTATGTATATATCTAAAAGAAGGCTTTTTAAAAAATGTTTTTAAAGAAGGGCTTTTAAGCCTTTTTTAAAAGCATCCACAGTCTGTGGTGCCCTCAGGTGGTCAGGGAGAGCGTTCCACAGACTGGGAGCGGTGGAATGGGTTGAAGGTGGAATGGTTTGAAAAATGTGGAAATGGTGGAAATTTGAAAAATGGCCAAATCATTTTGAATGGGAAAAATGTCCCGGAAAACCTGAAATTCTGGGAAATCTGGGAATTTTTGGAATTTGTCAAGGGAAAGCCCGCGATTCCGGAATAGGCTGAACAGTTTGACGTTGGATGGTTTACCATGAATTGATTAACGTGGACCCCGACTTAAACAAGTTGAAAAACTTATTCGGGTGTTACCATTTAGTGGTCAATTGTACGGAATATGTACTGTACTGTGCAATCTACTAATACAAGTTTCAATCAATCAATCAATGGAACGGTTTGAATCTGGTAAAAAATGTGGAAGGTAGAGCGCGCCAAAATCTGGAGAAGAAGAAGAAGTTGAATAATAAATAGATGAATTTTGGTGTAGAAAACCATATGTGTGAATGACAACTGTCCACACTGTTGTACTTAATGTAAAATAGACAACATGCAGGGGCCAATCGTTACGCGGTGACGTCACATCCACGTAGTCTCGCGAGATAAATCAAATGAGCAGAACGGAAGCCGCCGGTGACCAGTTTGAAGTCAGCGTGCTCGTTTGAACAAGAACCGCTGCGAGGGACAACAAGGCAGGAAAGCGGCCCAGCATTCATTTTCCAACGTGAAAGGCAATATTGTACGTTTTCTATCGTAGCGGTTGTACTTTTTTTTGAAAGATAAGCAAGTAAGACGTGTCGGAGTTTGTCAAATGTGCCAAAATAATGGTGTCGGAAGATTTATTTTCCGTTGATTAGCATTAGCATTAGCAGCTAACACCGCCTTGCGAAACATGTCCAACTAGTTGGTGATAATTTCTCGCTGACATCTTCGCTTTGGCCGCGTTTGGTAGCCCCGTTCGAGGTTATCGTCCACCGTGAGACGTGTATTTATGTTTTTTGTCGGGTATTGTGTTGTATTTGTCGTAGATGTGCGCCGGTCACATGTGAGCGACATGCCTTAAAAGTTGGAGCAGGCCTCAACACGAAGGGCAATATATATTGGAGCAACCCAAACTATGGGTTGCGTCGTCTCAATGGGCTGGGTTCAAAATAAATTACATTTGTTAATTATCCGTCATCGTGTATCACGTAGGTTACATTTTGTCATGATATCTTACATAAGCGGACATACCATCCCGCCGCTAAAGTTAGCCTCGCTGCTAAGCGCGATCAGCGGTTAAAGCGCTAACCTAAATGTATTTATTAAATTTATTTGTTATAAATGTACGCGTTCGTACATTTTGTTTCTGTTAAAAATAACACCGAGCGGCTGGTGTTGGAGGCAAGAGAAGGATTAACTTGGAAGGATTAATCTGGGGTCAGAGATTTTACCCGCCCGTGTTTAATGCCCTGGTTTGCGGCCTCCACCCTCTTTCTAGTGGGGGGATTTACGATCATTCCACAGTTTCTTCAACAGACATTCCGATTGTGTTCATAATGTTAGTGATCTTTACAACCCGGACACTTTTTTTTTTGTTCTCTGGAGATGATGCATCATTATTTCACTGACTCTCATTGATGGTCTTTGTATTCATACTGTCTGATCCAGAGACCGTCGGCGAACTTTTCCTTGCATGTTTTTTTTGATTGATTTAAACTTTTATTAGTAGATTGCACAGTACAGTACAGTACTTATTCCGTACATTTGACCATTAAATGGTAACACCCGAATAAGTTTTTCCTACTCAGTGGCCTAGTGGTTAGTGTCCGCCCTGAGATCGGTAGGTTGTGAGTTCAAACCCCGGCCGAGTCATACCAAAGACTATAAACATGTGACCCATTACCTCCCTGTTTGGCACTCAGCATCAAGGGTTGGAAATGGGGGTTAACTCGCCAAAAACGATTCCCGGGCGCGACACTGCTGCTGCCCACTGCTCCCAGGGGGTGAACAAGGGGATGGGTCAAATGCAGAAGACAAATTTCACCACACCTAGTGTGCGTGTGACAATCATTAGTACTTTAACTTTAAGTCGGGGTCCACGTTAATCAATTCATGGTTTTATAGCAGTGGTCCCCAACCACCGGTCCGTGACACATTTACTACCGGGCCACACAGACATTAAATAATTCATAACTGACCGCATTTTCTCCTACCGTATTTTTCGGAGTATAAGTCGCTCCGGAGTATAAGTCGCACCGGCCGAAAATGTATAATAAAGAAGGAAAAAAAACATATTTAACTCGCACTGGAGTATAAGACTTAGATAAACTTTAATGATCCACAAGGGAAATTGTTCAACACAGTAGCTCAGTTACAATGATGGAAAGTGTAAGGATGGAAAGGACAATGCAGGTATAAATAGACTAATATAGCGATAAAAAAAAATCTAACATATATACATATGTGTACAGAATAATATATATACAGATATATTATTTTATGTCTATAACATATATACAATATATACCAATGTACAATATTACAGTATATACAGTATATGTGACAGCAGCAGCATAAAATAGAGAGTAGATACAGCAGGAAATAGAAAATAGACATTATAAACAAAGAGAAGTAGCTAACATAGAAGGTGTCAGGTAATAGGCAGATGTCAAGTCACATTTTTGGGGCAAATGTATTGGATAAAACCCAACACCAAGAATAGGCATTTGAAAGGCAATTTAAAATAAATAAAGTTAAAGTGCTGATATTATTGCACATCGTCCTATTACCGAATTTTTCGGAGTATAAGTCGCACCGGCCGAAAATGCATAATAAAGAAGGAAAAAAACATAAGTCACATTTTTGGGGGACATTTATTTGATAAATCCCAACACCAAGAATAGACACTTGAAAGGCAATTTAAAATAAATAAAGCATAGTGAACAGGCTGAATAAGTGTACGTTATATGAGGCATAAATAACCAACTGAGAACGTGCCTGGTATGTTAACGTAACATATTATGGTAAGAGTCATTCAAATAACTATAACATATAGAACATGCTACACGTTTACCAAACAATCTGTCACTCCTAATAGCTAAATCCCATGAAATCTTATACATCTAGTCTCTTACGTGAATGAGCTAAATAATATTATTTGATATTTTACGGTAATGTGTTTATTAATTTCACACAAGTCGCTCCTGAGTATAAGTCGCACCCCCGGCCAAACTGAAAAAAAACTGCGACTTATAGTCCAAAAAATATGGTACTCTTTGGCCTGTCCCACCAGACACACCAATAAGCTTGTTGTCAGATGTTTTATAAAACTCCTAATAGGAAGTCGCCATATGCTCTATTTGTTACATCTTTGTCATATGGGACAATGCACATAAATAAATATAAAATGTAAAGGTGGCAAATCGTAGCCAAAAGCTAGGTTCCATCTAGCTAGGTTGATGACCCAAGATCAGGGCAGATTAGGAACAATGTGACCATAGGAGTTAATGTGCATAAGGCAGATGGAGAAGTACTAAATTGTTGCAAATAATAATTGTGCTGAAGGAAAAAAAAATACACATCTCCTTTGGCCTAGTAAGTTAAAGTGCTGGTATTATTGAATATAGTCCTATTACATAAGTAGTTAGCAATAAAGGATGTATTTCTATATATATATGCATAGATATATAATATATATGTATATAAGGACTGGACTCTCACAATATTATGCTAGATCTATTCAACGTCCATTGCACCGGTCGCCCAGGGGGAGTCCCCACATCTGTGGTCCCCTCCAAGGTTTCTCATTGTCCCATTGGGTTGAGTTTTTCCTTGCCCTGATGTGGGTTCTAAGCCGAGGATGTCGTTGTTGCTTGTGCAGCCCTTTGAGACACTTGTGATTTAGGGCTATATAAGTAAACATTGATTGATTGATATTTGCACATGGAAAATTGGACCAAAAAAGCTAACGTTAGTGTATCTACATATTAAATATTGCACAAAATATGAATACATAACTTTTAGAATGGAAATAGTAACCCACAGAAATCTATTAGAACTAATGTCAAGTATTTCTAGCTTTCTTAAAGATCCGTGCTCTTGTCCTTGAATGTGATGTATCACCTATAACCCATCAGATACTAAAGCCAAAACAAAGCTTACTACTAGCAAAAATGAGCAAAAAACTCAAGTCTATGGAGAGCTTTTTTGCAAAGGGAAAAGGCCAGCGTCTCCCACTAATCGTGGTGAGTTTTGTCATGTATTCATTTTTCATGCACTTATTTGCTATATCTTTCTGCCACACGTGGAAGGCCGGTCCGTGAAAATAATGCCTACGTTAAACCGGTCCCTGGTGGAAAAAGTTGGGGGGCCCTGTTTTATAGGATTTCAAGAGTGGTGTTTGTGAATGTGCTAAAAGGGTGTTGTGTCTACAGGATGGAGTGGCAGCCAGATGAGCAGGGACTTCAGCAGGTCCTCCAGCTGCTCAAGGACTCTCAGTCGCCCGACACAGCAACACAGAGAGCCGTCCAACAAGTATCCTACCTAATAGGGCTGCAACTAACTACTATTTCAATATGTTAACGATTAGTTGACTAATCGGATAATAAAGATGTTACTTATTTAATGGCTCTAATTTTTCCATCAACTTCTGAATGCAGCTTAAGTTATTTTAGGCATGTGCTTACCAACAACAAATATGATTCATTTATAAAAATGTATTAACACTGTAACTGTAATGCTCATTCAGTTGTTACAAACATTACAATGACAAAGTTGTCCATTTTTTTTAAAAAAATGAAAAAAAGTTGTCCATTTTAAAAGGAAAGGCAAAGTTCCCAAAAAAATTAACCTTGATATTGTATTAAACAGTTAAAATAGCACTAATGAAAACAACAAAACACAATCTAACTTCCTCAAAAAGAAAATCTGCATACTAGTATATTGATTATCCCTTGACAGTTTTAGCACTCTAAAAGAATCAATGTGTAGAATTCTATATTTGATTAAGTCTTAAAATCTTGGCTATTTAATAGATTGTATGTTTAACTTGTTTAAATGCCATTTTTTACAGCATTGCAAATTCACGCTGCTTTAGAACGTACTTAAATTGATCTAAACAAAGTTTAGCTGGCTGACTTTGGCTAAAATTATCTTTTTTTTTCACACATTGGTCTCACTCTTGTTAGTTAGCAAGCTACAAGCTAACACTACTTATCGAAGCTGTGTCTGCATGCCCCCTACAAATGTCTGACATCATGTCTCCGCTTTAAATGCTCGCTTATCAAAGATGTAGAATAGAAAGTACTTTATTGATCACTGGGGGAAATTCAGCACCACAGTTCGCTCACAATGGACAAGAATAATAATAAACAATATAACATATTATATATATATATATCAATAATATTTGTACTATAATAATATATGTACTGCCATAATGAAAAAAAGTTTGCTTTGCAAAATGAGCAAGGTATTCATGTTTTTAACAAAAATAAGAGGAAATGTCCTCACTCTTTACATGTTATCACTGGTGATATTTTTGGGAGTGACCCACTTCCGGCCGGAAAAATAGGAGTTATGACGTCAAATATAATTGTCAGCGACAAATTTTATTGTTGACAATGTCGACTACTACCTAACATTGAGATCCAGAGTTCAAAAATACTTGCTTAGTCTAGCGGCGCACCAATCAATGCTTTTTGCATTCTTCGGGTATCAAATGTGTACATTGCAAATGTAAAATGGTGGACATTAAATGTTGGTTTGTTTGATGTTACTCTGGAAGAAATTGTCCTTAGCCGCTCTTCTAGAAACTTGAACAACTGAACCAGTTCCCTGACTTCAACAACTATCTCATCTTTGTCCTTACAAGACTCAAAACAGAAGGTAAGCACAGAGCCAGTGGTGTTACCTTATTAAATTGAGACTATTCTCTCTAAATTGTTAATTTTAGCTCCTTGGAATCGTATTCGATTGATAGTGGTTCATAAATTGAAATGAAGTAAATCGTCTCTCGTTTTATCGCGGCTGTCTGATTTCAGGCCTGACTGTGGTAAATAAATGTTCTCAAATTAGGATTCATAGACTATAATCAGACTTTATGACCATCTGAATGTTTAACAGAGTGATCATTCTATACAATTTTATTTATATGGAATACAAGACTGAGGTGTTTCCATGGTGAGTTGGCCGCCATAACGCCCGCCAAACATATTTTATTTATGCACTTCTTTTAAATAAATCTTAAAGCGCTACAGTACAAATAAATATTTAAATCAATAACAGCTTAGCCATTAAAACAGATAAAGTACTAAGACAAACACTATCCGTGAAAGAAGCAGTAAAGTAACACAAAACATGCAAAATAATTGGTTTGCTAACAGCGTGTCTATTTCAATTACTAAAATAACTTGGTTAAAAGATTTGTGTGTGTGTATAAGTAACTTTTGAGCACATTCAACAATACTGCGATAATGATAACCGTGATAATTTTTGTCACAATGACTGATGTGAAATTTTCATAGCTTTACATCCTTATACTCGTTTTACGCAATTTGCCTGTGCCGGGAGGATCCTGCAAGCGTTAGTGCTCTGGCTTTTGCCAAAGCTTCTATCATGGCCACTATGTGGAAATACTTATCACATCCTGGGAAATGTATTTAAGTTATAACTGGGCTTTGATGTGCTGAAACCACGGGAATGTCTTCTGCAAAAACTTGGTCAAAAAGATGGATAGCCACGGACGTTAGCCACGTCGTCAGCATTGCGTGTCCTTCCAAGTTTTCCCCCGTTGTTTTCATTAAACACCGCTCACGTCAAATGCCAATGTTGCGTGGAGCGGTTATTGGTGTTGCAGTCAAGGCGCAACAAGGTTTTGGGATGACAGATTGATCGGCTAACAATCAGTATCGGCCGATTTTCTTGAAAATGTACGTGATCGCCATTGTTAATGCCTTTCAATGCAAATCGCCTCTGGCTAATATTATATTTATTTTTAGTTTACTCTGTTTGTTTCAGAAAAAGGGATACTCCAATAATTATTTTATGCTGGTGATACAGATCATCCTTAAGTGAAATTGGCTGATACCAATCATGTATAAAAAGTTTATATGTTTAATATTGATTTGCTAATGGCAGTGTAATTATAGGAACAGTCCGAGCAAAACAAAGTCAATAGAACACAATACCTAATCAAACAAAAGTCAAAACTAACATCTATGACTCATCGAAATCCTTTGGTTTTTGCCCTGATTTCGCCGGTACAGGATCTTTATACCTGAGTCACTTTAGTATCAATCATATACTTATATTGGTATAAACATAGGGCTGGGCGATATGGCACATTTTCACTTTGGCCCTGGAAGGTAAATGGTTTGTGCATCCCTGCTCTAGACTCTTATCAATCTACTTGTTAAATTCCTGTTCATCACTGTTTGGTTTTCTTTGTAAAATGGTTCAATCTAGACTTCTTAAAGTATTTTACAGTGCTTCATTCACTTTTTCCACATGTTGGTCCTCAAAATTCTACACACATGACAAAGTGAAAATGTTTTTGTTTTTTTAAGAGCTTTTTGCAAATGTATTGAAAATTAAAAACCAATAAATCACATGTAAGTATTCACAGCCTTCGCCGTGAAGCACAAAACTGAGCTCCGATGTATCCTTTATCAACTGATCATGCTTGAGCGGTTCCTACAGCTTAATTGTGGTCATCTATTTTTATGTTTTAATTACGACTGAAGCTCACAGCACATTTCCTGTTGCCTGAATCATAATTTTTCTTGGGCTTAATCACCTACATCCTCCTCCAGTAATAAAGATACTTGAAGTAACTGCATTTTATTTTCTCCAATGGTGGAATTATTGAACGGTTCAAGAAGAAATAAAATGTAAGTTCTGGTTCCCATCGATGCGCAATGCCCAGTCCTATGTGAAACATAAACAAATATAGAATGTGCTTTTAAAAAATCTGTATTATAGTGAAGCCGGATATTTGAAGCTTGATGGAGCGAGGCACAACTGGACCAATAGCAACCTACAGGAGGTCCTCAATCTACAGTACATACAAGTTCCATCCATATAACCACTGTGGGTTTAGTTTTGGTGTACAGTGGAACCTGTATCTGAATCAACACCCAAAGTCTCATATAAACTGCGGTGTATTTAAAGAATACAAATAAAGTATGGTAATTACAAGAATGAAATGCAGCGGCAAGAATAGTCTTTAGGACAGAGTCTCCTAAAATCCCCAAAACGTGTTGTAAAACCCAGTGAGACCTGGTATTCCAGGCTGTAGCCCCTAGACTCTGGAATGACTTGTATCACCAACTGTGAGCTAGACTGTTTTGACTCTTAAAAACATTTGAAGACTTTTAAAAAAAAAAAAAAAAAAGCTTTTAGTCAATGGGCTTTGTTTTTTAATCACTGGTTCTATCCTTTTTATGATGTTGTCTCTATTGTATTAGTTTAATTGATTTAATTGAGCTATGTTTTGTACATCACTTTATGATTATTTGTGAAAAGTGCTTTATGAAAAACATTTACTTAATTGCGGTTAAAGTGGGGGAGTTTATTTTTATATCAGTGGTTGATTGTCTTGCACTCCGAACAGGAGAGACAGGTTTGTTGGGACAAGCATGTCTCAATACTGAGACCACTACGCTGTTTATTGCTATTCATTTTATAGGTGCAGATCCATTCACATGTTAAATTATAAAAACTGTCTCCAAGAACAATTAAAGCTGGAAGATACCATAATTATCCTCCATGGTAGTTGTGGTGTTAGTGTTTGGACCGGGCATGGAGCCAATTGATCAGCATTTCTTGTTTGTGAGCACTTCATGTCTAAATTCACTTTTCTTTTCTTTGCCACGCTGTTTCCCAATAGTAAATCATCAATGCTGTATGGTTGTTTTCCAATTCCTTTTTTTAGATAATTAAATTTTCGCGGTAACACACCACACCAGGTTTACTATTTATTATGTCAGTTTTTAAAAGTTTAGGAGGCGTTTTGAACCTTTTAATGAATGTATATCCACATCCATGCAATGCTGGAAGAATGCACATCTGCTTACCACATAGTATCAACTCTTTCACATGGTGAAGTAGATTTTGCCTCAACATTTATTTTCACGGACTTAAATCTCATCTCCTAACCAGACACCATCTGCTGCTTTGAGGGACAAACTGCAGCAGCAGAATCGTTTCTGTCATTTTTCTGCTTTTAATAGTCTGTTGCTAGAGATTTATTTTTTTTAACCTTAAATTCTCTGTACCGCCTTTTAGTTTTTTACTTGTATTCACAATTTTTAGTTTCGTCTGTGTTACTGCCGTTTCTTTTCAGCCCGTTTTCATGCCATTGACTGATTTTGTTAAAGATAGAGAGAGGCTCTGCGGTTAAAAGTGACAGACTAAAAGGATATCTGCAAGTACATAACAATACTATGATTCTGTCCGTAATTGTTGTTTTTAATAAAACATTGTTTCTTGCTTTCTAGACGAGCCAACCCGCTCCCTAAGTGGTCTGATCCTGAAAAACAATGTTAAGGCCCATTACCAGAACTTCCCGCCAACTGTCGCAGACTTCATAAAGCAGGAATGTGTCAACAACATTGGCGACCCCTCGCCACTCATCCGTGCCACAATTGGTGGGTTCATTGTTAAATCAACTCAAATTTTTAAGAAACATCACAATTCTTATGCTTTGGAGATGATGCATAAAAACATGACTGACTTTACCCCATGAAGGTATTTGTATTCATACTGTCTGAACCAGAGCTGCTGCCAGCAAAGCATGAATACACTTACCATCTTTTCATGCTTTTCACTATCTTGAAACAACGCCTCCTGTCATTTAGGCATCCTGATTACAACTATTTCATCCAAGGGAGAACTACAGTCATGGCCTGATTTGCTGCCTCAGCTCTGCAACCTTCTCAACTCTGAGGATTACAACACATGCGAGGTACATAATCACATTCTTCTTACTGAAGTTAATATAAAACTGTTACTACCAGATGTCATATTCATGTCATGCACATTTTAATGCTACAAAGAGTACACTAGGGCTGGACAATATGGCAAAAAAAAAGAGATTGTTTTTTACATATCCGATCTAGAATATCATTTAAAAAAATTCTATTATTAAAGCGGATTGTCCCGTGCAGGATTATACTGAGTACCCTACTGTTTACTGCTGCAGTATCTTGTAAAAAAAAACATTTCCACTATGTTTGATTGAGGTACTATATGCTAACAGCTGACAACTGTCATTGTTGTTCATATTTATAATTGTGCTTACGAGAGGTGTAGCGGTACAGGTAACCCACGCTATAGTCCGTACCCGGTTTTAGGGCCATGGTTTTGCTTCTTTTTTGGTACGTTTTATGGGGGTAAAGAAAATAACTTTTTTGTCTCCTCAAAGTTGTTTTTTTGCTTGTCATCACAAACATTCTGCAGTAAACAAAGTATAATTGGTGTAGTCAATACTATAATTTATTTCAAGTTAACATTTACTAAACAACACTTTCAGATGGTAAATGATTGGCATTCTTTAATTACTTGCATACAGCACTTTTTCTTTAAGTTCAAATCACATGCCTGGATCATGTAATTGCCCAGCCCTAGCGTACACAGTTCCAAAGTTGCATATTCAGTGGAACCTTAAAAGGTAGAAGACAATCAATTGCGAGGACAACTTTTTTTCTCCAATGGAATCACTGGAATGAAAAATGGTTGGTTCCAGGGTGCAACTCACCATAAAACATTTATAGTCCAACGGTAATTTACGTCAGGATTGAACACAGGTTGAACATTGTTGTACTGAGCAGCAAAGGCAGATGTGGATACTGTTTTCCTGATATTTATTACTATGCTAATTTGCTAATTCTATTCCATCTTCTCTTTTTCTTCTTTATTGGTACCATGATGTGCAGGCATCCATTAAAAAAACAAAACTGTCCATAAGTTAATCACTGACTGCTCATGTGCCATATTTTTGTGTCCTTTGGGCATATTTTTCCCATTTTGGTCTTTTTCCCAATTGTTCAACCATAAAGTTTTGAGGTTCCATTGTATACATGCCCAAAGCCTTGACAGTATAAATGAATGTTGCTCATGTTTCCACAATTAAAAATAAAATATCTTCTCACACAACTTATTCTCTCCTCTGTGTCCTTGTATGTTTGCGTTTGATTTGACAGCCTTTCTGTGTGTGTCTGTGTCTCAGGGCTCGTTTGGAGCACTGCAAAAGATATGTGAGGACTCGTCCGAGCTGCTGGACAGCGACGCTCTGAACAGACCACTCAATATCATGATACCCAAATTCCTTCAGTTCTTCAAGCACTGCAACTCAAAAATTAGGTACAACATGGGAGGAGTTGAATGACTTCTGGTATACACACTAACATTAGGACAAGTCTTTGCTGCCTTAGATCAGTGTTTTTCAACCTTTTTTGAGCCGAGGCACATTTTTTTCATTGAAAAAAATCCAAAGGCACACCACCAGCAGAAATCATTATAATATCAAACTCGACATTGACAATAAAAAGTCGTCGGATACGACTTTAAAGCATAACTAAGCATGCAACACTAGAGCTCTTGTCTCAAAGTAGGTGTACTGTCACATAACACTCTGACTTATTTGGACTTTTTTGCTGTTTTCCTGTGTGTAGTGTTATAGTTCTTGTCTTGCGCTCCTATTTTGGTGGCTTCTCCTGTTTTGTTGTTATTTTCCTGTAGCAGTTTCATGTCTTCCTTTAAGCGATATTCCCCGCACCTGCTTTGTTTTAGCTTTTAACAATATTGCAGTTGTTTTTATCCTTCTTTGTGGGGACATTGTTGATTGTCATGTCATGTACGGATGTACTTTGTGAACGCCGTCTGCTCCACACGCTGTAAGTCTTTGCTGTCGTCCAGCATTCTGTTTTTCTTCACTTTGTCGCCAGTTCAGTTGTAGTTTTGTTCTGCATAGCCTTCCCTAAGCTTCAATGCCTTTTTTTTTTTTTAGGGGCACTCACCTTTTGTTTATTTTTAAGTTTAAGCTTTAGACACCTTTTTACCTGCACACTGCCTCCCGCTGTCGTCTGAAAAATTGTGATCACGATTAGCTACCTGCTGCCACCTACTGATATGGAAGAGTATTACACGGTTACTCTGCCGACACTCAACAACACATCATTTGCAGACTATAATTACTGGTTTGCAAAAAATGTTATACCCCAAATAGGTGAAATTAGATAATCTCCCACGGCACACCAGGCTGTATCTCACGGCACACTAGTGGTTGAAAAACACTGCCTTAGATTATAGCTGATTAAATTTTTAGCTAAAATACTTGGGGTTACAAAGCGCAAAGAAATCGCGTAATTGTAAGTTATAAGTGCTTATCACTGGTAGTAACTATTTTTGTGGACCCCGCTGCAGGTCCCACGCCATTGCCTGTGTGAACCAATTCATCATCGGCAGAGCCCAGGCGCTAATGGATAACATTGACACCTTCATAGAGGTTTGCAGCTGCCTACTGGAGCAAATAAGACTTAGTTGCCACATTATTCTCCCTTTCTTAAATGTTTTTTCCCACCCCATGTAGAGCCTCTTTGTGCTGGCAGCAGACGAGGACTCTGAAGTCCGAAAGAATGTTTGCCGGGCTCTAGTCATGCTTCTGGAGGTCCGCATTGACCGGCTCATCCCCCACATGCACAGCATCATCCAGGTAAGTGCTGAATCATATGGACAGCTAACACATTTTCCACATTGTTTCTCCCCTGGACATGATGACAAACCCAGCTCATTGATATACAGTGGGGCAAAAAAGTTACTTACTCAGCCACCCATTGACAATCAATGGGTGGCTGACTGAATACTTTTTTGCCCCACTGTACAATGATACCATACGTTCCTAAACTTCTGATCCAGATGGGCTCCAACTCTGTAGCAAATAAATATTTTTGTGCCGTTTAAGTCACTATTGTTTGTCCCTTTCCCTTGCAGTACATGCTGCAGCGGACCCAGGACCCAGATGAGAATGTAGCTCTCGAAGCCTGTGAATTTTGGTTGACTCTTGCGGAGCAGCCCATCTGCAAGGAGATGCTCTCAGGGCACTTGATGCAGTGAGTGCTGATTATATCATTGCAAATGGTGTCGCAATGGGCCATGTTGTCTGGTTCCTTTTTTTAATATTTATGTTCTACTTCCTTTCCTGCGCCTCAATAGACTGATCCCCATCTTGGTAAACGGGATGAAGTATTCAGAGATAGACATCATACTGTTGAAGGTGAGATTTGTTATTTTTCGTTCTGTTTCAGTACTGTGAAATGGCAAACATTGCTCACGTGTGTTTTAATATCGGCACAGGGAGATGTCGAGGAAGATGAAGCTGTACCAGACAGCGATCAGGACATCAAGCCTCGTTTCCACAAGTCACGCACTGTCACGTTGCAGCACGAAGGTTTAGAGGGAGGGGACAGCGAGGACATAGACGATGACGACGATGATGATGATGATGACACATTGTCTGACTGGAATTTGCGTGAGTATACGCTATTGTATGTCTTATTTACATTTCAAAGGGAAATGGAGCACATCCGCTCTTATTTGCAATTTTAATTGCTTCCAGACCCCCCAGAATTTCATGATATTGCAATTGCAGTATTTATCGCAAACTAAAACATTCCTTGCAATAGGGATACGATATGAAAATGTTATATCATGAATATTGTGACCAAAATTATAATTATTGCTGTATGATTGAATGTACTCAAAAAGTACTTCTACAAACACTGAAATCTTATGACTAAGTTGTTTCAAAATAATAATACATTAGAAACACTTAGAAAATCCAATATTTTGCATGTTTTGTTTCTTATGCTTCACTGATAATGTTTTAGTTTTAATGGCTTAGCTTTGGTTTTAAATATTTGTTAGTCTGTTCTCAAAGTGTTGCAGTACAATCTTTGAATATCAGTAAAACTAAAATATTGCTGTTTGGTAACCGTAGAAGGGGAAAGTCAAACATAAGTATAAATAGACAGAGTAGTCATTGAAAGGGTCAAAGAAAACACATTTTTGGGTGTAATAATAGATGATAAAATGAACCGGAAACATGTAAAAATATACAGCATAAAGTAGCAAGACATATGTCAATTATGAATAAAGCACGACATAGTTTTTGACCAAAAATCACTTCATATTCTTTACTGCTCGCTAGTGTTACATATCTGAGTTATTGTGTAGAAATATGGGGAAACTACAAATATAAGCTTCATTCACTAAGGGTGTTACAAAAAAGATCAATTAGAATAATATATAATGTTGGATATAGAGAACACTCATACACGCTTTATTTATTGAATCACAAATATTGAAATTCTATGATTTGGTGCATTTGCAAACATCTAAAATGATGTGCAAAGCAAACTAACCTGCTACCCAAGTATGTACAACAATTTTTCTCAACAAAAGAGGAGAAATATAACCCTAGAGGAAAATCTAATTTAAAACATTTGTATGCTTGAACACTACTTAAAACCTTAAGCATATCCGTATGTGGAATTTAATTATGGAATGGATTAAGCAAAGAAATCAGAGCACCAATATGATTCCGTTTAAGAGACTGTTCAAACTACAAGTGTTCACAAAGTACACAGAACAAGAATTATGATGACCATCTTGAACCCTTATTTTTTTTTTTTTTAGATTAAGGTTATTTATGTATTTGTTTACTTACTATGGTATATTTATTCACTGTTCTGTTACAGCGAACAAGGAAATAATTATGAAAAGGGGTAGGAAAATGAGCTCAACTGAACAGTGTGTAATAAGTACCGTATTTTCCGCACCATAAGCCGCACCTAAAAACCACAATTTTTCTCAAAAGCAGACAGTGCGGCTAATAACCCGGTGCGCCTTATATATGGATTAATATTCATATTTATTTTCATAAAGTTTAGGTCTCGCAACTACGGTAAACAGCCGCCATCTTTTTTCCCCGTAAAAGAGGAAGCGCTTCTTCTACGGTAAGCAACCGCCCCCATAGAAGAGGAAGCGCGCGGATATTACGTTTCATTTCATTTGTGTGTTTCTGTAAAGACAACAAAATGTCTCCTACTAAGAGACACGCGTACAAGGTTCCACTGACTTTTGATATTCATGTGAACCGCACTGTGGATACAACGGGAACACGTACGGTGAATATTCGCACCACAGGGAATGAGAAGTCGTCCTACTGTGGTTCTAGCTTGCCATGCTAACGGCCAGAAACTTCCACCCACGGTGATATTCAAAAGGAAGACCTTGCCAAAAGAGAACTTTCCAGCCGGCGTCATCATAAAAGCTAACTCGAAGGGATGGATGGATGAAGAAAAGATGAGCGAGTGGTTGATAGACGTTTACGCGAAGAGACCGGGTGACTTTTTTCACGCAGCGCCGTTCCTGTTGATCTACGACTGCATGCGCGTCCAAATCATCGATGGTGTCAAAAAACAAGTGAAGCACACCGAAGAAGAAGAATTCGAGGGATTTGTGGATGAGTAATAACTTCAGAAAGTGAGCTTTAAATGTTTATTTTGTGTGTTGTGTGACACTAACGTATGAGCAACGTTGAGTTATTGATGTTGCTATAGCTCTGCACTATTTTGAGTGTTATTATTTTTGTGATTGCACATTACATTTTGGGAGTGAACAGAGTTGTTAGAACGCTGGTTTGTAATATATTATTAAAGTTTGACTGACCTTGACCTATCTGACTGTTTTGTTGACATTCCCTTTAGCGTAGCGTAGGTGCGGCTAATAGCACGGGGCGGCTAATTGGTAAACAAAGTTTTGAAATATGCCGTTCATTGAACGTGCGGCTAATAACACGGGGCGCCTTACGGTGCGGAAAATACGGTAAAATACTTACATTATGACCTAGGGCTGTCAGTTACCGCAATATTGAGTTCATGAAAATGTCCTTTTGACGGCACTATTTTGATGTGTGGTTGGAAAAAACAAAGGTAAATGAGGGGTAGTGTTTTGGTAGTTTTTGTCTGTTGGATGAGGTGGCGACTTGTCCAGGGTGTACCCCACCTTCCGCCCGAATGCAGCTGAGATAGGCTCCAGCACCCCCCCCCCCCCAGCTTCCGCGACCCTGAAAGGGACAAGCGGTAGAAAATGGATGGATGGATGTCTTTGTTCATTCATTATTTTTACTTTCTTCTGCATTTTTTGCAGCAAATTCTTAAAAACAACAAAACTTCTATTGCAAGTTTTGGGTAAAACATTTAAGCATTTAAGGCCACAACAATCTCAAGGACATGCTAAATTCTGGGATTACTACCCCTAGGGTTTCTGCTATAATTAATAAACAATTAGGCTCAAATGTATAATTCATAATTCAGTAATTCATATACTGACCAAATGTATGCTGGGTTCTTGTTTCAGGAAAGTGTTCAGCAGCCGCTTTGGACGTACTTGCCAACGTATTTCGTGATGAGCTGTTGCCCCATCTGCTGCCACTTCTGAAAGGCCTGCTATTTCATCCTGACTGGGTTGTCAAAGAGTCCGGCATCCTTGTATTAGGGGCGATTGCCGAGGGTAGGAATGACCTTTTGAATGCAAATGATCTATGGCAAATATGTTCTGTAAGTAATTATTTTTTGCCTCAGGCTGCATGCAAGGCATGGTTCAATACCTGCCAGAGCTCATCCCCCACCTCATCCAATGTCTGTGTGACAAGAAGGCCCTGGTGCGCTCTATTGCCTGTTGGACCCTAAGTCGTTATGCACATTGGGTGGTCTCCCAGCCCCCTGACTCCTACCTCAAGCCTCTGATGACTGAGCTTCTCAAACGCATTCTGGATGGCAATAAAAGGGTGCAAGAAGCTGCATGCAGGTGAGCTGCACCATCTGGTCTTCATTCTGTGGAAATGACCCAGCCCGCTCATTGAATAACAATGATACATGTTGTTTTTCTGATTCACATCATTCATTGACTGGTAGAGTCGTGTATGTGCCTTTTTTTTTATAGATTAGATTAGTCATGTTGTTGTGTCCGCCATCTTTGTTTTCACCATAGTGCATTTGCCACCTTGGAGGAGGAGGCGTGCACAGAGCTTGTTCCATATTTGAGCTTCATCTTGGACACTCTGGTCTTTGCCTTTGGAAAGTACCAGCACAAGAACCTCCTCATCCTCTACGATGCCATTGGAACGCTGGCGGACTCAGTGGGTCACCACCTAAATCAACCTGTAAGAGCTTGTTGAATTTACACGATACTAATGTTGGGCTCCTCAAATGTAAAATAACGCAAACTTCCAAATTGTACTTATTTTTCAGGAGTACATTCAGAAGTTGATGCCTCCTCTTATTGCAAAGTGGAATGAGCTGAAGGATGAAGACAAGGATCTCTTTCCTCTTTTGGAGGTAAATGTCAAACTTTTCTTACAAATGTGGTGGTTTGTGACTATCTTTCGTTGAAACAGACCTTGTACATCGTCTGCATCAAAATGATTATACTGTGTATATCTCTCCTAGTGTCTGTCTTCAGTGGCCACTGCACTGCAGAGTGGGTTCTTGCCTTACTGTGAGCCAGTCTACCAGCGCTGTGTCACGCTAGTCCAGAAGACATTAGCTCAGGCTATGGTGAGGGATCAAACCCAAGCTTTTTTAACCGCAGGTCCAGCCAGACATAGAGACTGAAATACTGTGTTTGTAGATGTTCAGCCAGCATCCGGAGCAATACGAGGCTCCTGACAAGGATTTTATGATCGTGGCCCTAGACTTGCTCAGTGGTCTTGCTGAGGGTTTGGGTAGTCATGTGGAGCAGCTTGTGGCCCGGTCCAATATCATGACGCTGCTTTTCCAGTGCATGCAGGTAGGGAGGGAATGCTAACCGACATATTGGACAATGTCATTCCAAGAGCTCTAATAAGAAATCTGCTTGTGTTATAGGACACTATGCCCGAAGTGAGGCAAAGCTCCTTTGCTCTGTTAGGAGATTTAACTAAGGTCTGCTTCCTCCACGTTAAACCCTGCATCGGTGAGTATTTTTGTTGTAATTGGCCTTATTCTGCTGTAATGCTGTCAAACTATAATTGTTGTACATCCGTTATAACCAGTGTTTAATTTTGTTTTATTTGTGTTATACAGCTGAGTTCATGCCCATTCTGGGACTTAATTTGAACCCAGAGTTTATCTCCGTATGTAACAATGCCACCTGGGCCATTGGGGAAATCGCTATGCAAATGGGTGAGGAGACTAAGCTTGCCCTTCACTAAAAGCAAGATATCGCAATATCTGAGACCTGATGAAAAATCCAGCTCAATGATAAATAATGATATGCTTTGTTCCCATAATGTTTTCTGATCCAGATACTGCATTTTTTTAGATTTGCACTGTGGAATTGTCAAACAACCTGGCATTTTTTTAGATTTGCACTGTGGAATTTTCAAACAACCTGGCATTTTCCATAACCGTACTTGCATATGTATTACTCTGTGGGCGTTTAGGTGCAGAGATGCAGCCCTATGTAGGAGTGGTATTGCCACACTTGGTGGAGATCATCAATAGACCCAACACACCCAAAACTCTGCTGGAAAATACAGGTACACAGTTGTGTACACACAGAGGTAGATCATTTGGAAATAAATGACCTAAATGTTTCCTCTTCATGTGCAGCCATCACAATAGGCAGACTGGGCTACGTATGTCCTCAGGAAGTCGCGCCACAGCTTCAACATTTCATTAGGCCTTGGTGAGTCACACAAGCATAGTTGTTTCCTTTTCCACTGGAAGAAAAATGTTTTGAATTAATCTGGCTCCTGCAGATTTTATGTGCACAGGAAGTGGTCAATTATTTTTAAGCTTGTTTGTTACTGCTTTCAACATGGTATTTTCTCCATAGTCCGTCATTTAAAAGACAATGTATAGTTGACACAGGACATATTGTATGATCTCAATACCAGTGGGATGATACATTTTCTCTGTGGGTTGTCTGGCTCAGAAACTTTAGGGTTGGTTTCTACTTCGAATCCAGCTTCTGCAATCCTGGTCACTGTCGAGTCCTTGAGCAAGACACTTTAACCACTTTTCTCCCAGTGCCACCCTCCTGACGTAAATGTAGATAATGGGTGTCTTAATGGAAGTAGCTTTAAGTCGCCAAAGAAAAAGCTCTGTATAATATAATTAATTTCTCTTCACTGACCATGCGTTTAATATCCGATAGCGTTTTGTCTTTATCTGGTATTTTGTCTTATCAGGTGTACATCGCTGAGGAACATCAGGGATAATGAAGAAAAAGATTCAGCTTTCCGCGGAATCTGCGTGATGATCGGTGTCAACCCAGCCGGTGTTGTGCAGGTGAGCTGAATTCCTCATGTTGCAAAAACTACTAAATAGTTGTTAAAAGGGAACTGCACTTTTATGAAATTTTGCCTATTGTTGGATCATTATGAGAGACAGAAAAATTTTAAAGATGATAAACGCTTGAAAGATGCAGCGAAAAGGAGTCACCATTGTAGCCTTCAAAGCCCACCATTGTTTTATTTACGTGCATATATATATTATAATATAACAGACACGTCCTGTAATATGTTTAATATTTACCGTATTTTGTGCATTACCTGAATTGAGCGTGTATTTTAGTTTCCATAGCAACGCACTTCCAGCAACAAACGTGTTCCTACTTCCGAAAATAAACGCAAGTGTGTTCAAATCATAGCAGACATGGTAACTGACAGACAAGTTTTGGACAAATGAGGACTCGCATCTTTTTGACGCTGAATATACGGAGGATGAACTACTCGTTATAGAAGCGAGCATGAAGAGAGGGTGAAATGTTGCAGCAGACGGAACCCGAGAGAGGTTGGTGTGACTTAACGCCGCAAATGTGGCACTCAGAGCTAAGCTATTGCTTGTATTCCGACCTGGACTTCTTCCCGGCAGTGGGTAAAAAAAACTACGCCAAGATGGCTGTTGTGCAGAAGGTGAACTATACAAGTATGCCAGGGGCCTCGATCTTCCTGCAAAGAGTAGATATGAGCAAAAATCCAACTCTGCAAATAAATAGATCCCTATACTTTATCAAAAAACATGAAGGATTATTCGTCGGCGTTCCTAGACATATTGAACTATCTTGTGCGCCGATGTCAATCCACACAACAAAAGATGACAACTTGGAAGAGGCTTACAACTTATTTTGAGTGTGGCTCGGTCAAGGAAATTGGCATCAAAACTCTCCCAGTTAAATAAGCATTGTTTTTGCTTGGGTAAGGTTGCATTTCATGATTCAACTTTGTCTTGCTTCCATGTAAACACATGTTTGTGTTATGTACTTTTGACACATTAGTTCACAAAATAAACAAGCGTGTAGACGTAGAACTACTTCTCCTGACAAAGTATCATTTTCTGGTTTCTGTTTGTTGAAAATACAAATATCAAGATAATACTTCAATGGGAAATAGTAAACGAGTGAAGTATATTTAAAATATGTCAAACCTTTAACCAAGTGGTCACTGCAAACTCGTGCTTTCGACCGTGCGCCCTTGCACGGGAGTGTGCTATATTTGTTGTCTTTCGTAAAATCTTGCCCTTCTTGATTACCTCTCAGGAACTCTGAAGAAATGTTATCCTTTTTGCGATTCGAACGGTTTGTACAGCCTAAAACAACAGGGCATTTTTCTTGGAGAAAGTCTAAATGGCGGCTAGTACCCATTGAGAACAGACGCTGCTTGATGTCATTAAAGTCCGAGCAATACCAACATAAATGGCATGCATACTCAAAATAAACCGGAAAAAAATGTCTCCACCTGGTTGACCAAACGCACAACTGTCCATCGAGGGAGTCACCATAATATTGATCATTATACATGCAGCACATCATGCTATAGTTAGTACAACTACACACTGTTGAGCTAGCTCTGTACAAACAAATCATGAAATGTGGGCTAATAATTTATTGATTTTGCAATAGGATTGTTCATGTTTTTCAGTCAGTACAGATTTGGAGATCTTATTGCATTGTTGTGCATTACAAACTCAAAAGCCATTCAGCTGTTGACGCAGAAGCTAGCTTTTGGCTAATGCCACAGCATGCTGTCGCAAGACGATGTTACGACGCTCGGAAAACAGTTCCTCTGTGTTTGCTCCTACGATAACAATGTTTCTACAGCGCGGTTATTATACATGTTACGGATTGTAAATAAAGTATTGTTAGTTTTTGAATGCAATTAAAAAAAAACTTTAGAGGCAGAATGGATTGCTCCCATTAGCTGCATTGTTAGCATACTACAACGAACAATTCCAAACTAGAATGCAAAAAAAAAAAAAGTTGTGAGCGATGGGCAAAATTCCCCCAAAAAAGTGCAGTTTCCCTTTTAAAGTTATGATAAATAACAAAGGGCTTTTTTATGCAGGACTTCATTTTCTTTTGTGATGCTGTGGCATCCTGGGTCAGCCCTAAAGATGACCTGAGAGACATGTTTTATAAGGTGAGTGGTACCTAAAATCCTTATTTCATGCCAATTCTAAATCTGGCTCGCCGTACTCTGATGATCACTACTAAGACATTCGAAACCTGACATAACCGTGTGGATGCTATTTGGTTCTGAGACAAGTGCTTGAGCTGGGCCACAAGAAATCTCATTGGCAGAACATTTGTGTTGTCACCATTTATACCACATTGACAGAATGCCTCTCTCGTCGTAGATCCTGCATGGCTTCAAGGACCAGGTCGGCCAAGAGAACTGGCAGCAATTCTCTGAACAGTTTCCTCCTTTGTTGAAGGAGCGCTTGTCGGCATGCTATGGCGTTTAGCGCAAGTCCACAACAGACCTGTTCGGTATGTTCTGAAATCCTCTCACTTTTGCTCACAAGTATTGTCTTTCTGGAGATGATGACAAACCCAGCTCATTGATAACGCAATGAAAAATCTTTGTTCCAACCTTTAATCTGATCCAGAACATTACATGACGTTATCCACCAATTTTGTGTTCAGCTCTTCTGCTAATTCTTATATTTTTTGTCATCTATGCAGGTAACCATAGGGGAGGGTCACTGGGGAACTCATTCACTGCCCAGCGTAGCGGAAGAAACCATGCAGAGGCAACGTGACAGGCCTCCACTTGGAAAAGGGTCTTCTCCCCCCTTTCCCTGTGCCCTGTGTCTGTGAGGGAGGGTGGTAGAAGGGAGGGTAAACTTAGGGATATATGTATACCTCTTGGATTCATAACGCCTCGCACAAATCCAACACGCTCAAAAGTGACTTTAACAAAAAGCACCGCAGGGATTCTAGTCGGGTGGGGGCTGGCTTTGACCTCCCCCTTCCTCCGTTGAAATTACTTAAAGGTAGCTGGCAGGGGAGGGGGGTGTCACATAGGTACATATAAATGAATTATCTGAACCAGCATAGGGTGCCATAGTCCCAAATCTCAATGCACATAAACAAGTGTATGGACGGACGCGCATACATCATCAGTGTGTTTAAAAAAAAAAAAAACGTCTAACGTTAGTTAGCTTTACAAGTCACCTCTTGGCTTTTGCCAGAGGCTAAACAAAACCAAGATGCTTTTACTATGTAATAATACAGGAAAATGTGCACAAATATTTGCACCTTTTTACAGGAAATGATGCATAAACCTCTTGGGTGTGCATACACTTTGGGGCTTTATCTCTTCTCATTGTTGTACATTGATGCTGAGTTTTGATCTGATAGCCTCATAAAGTGATGCATGTAGGAAAAGAATCGCTGATTGTTATATCGTCAAAATAGAGGAAGGCTGCTGTAACGTGGAGCAGTCAGCTGCTTATGTTCGTACGTATTCATCTTATTGTTCAGCCATGGTTGTGTGAAAACCAGTTTATAGTTTGATGAATACTTCATTAAAGAGCTGAATAGCTGTAGGCAGGCTGGGTATTTGCTTTCAAAACAATGTAATGAGAGAGATAAGCTGTCGAAAATAACTAGGTTCTTACTGGTATGAATGCACTTTTTTTTGTAAGAAATGTATTTTAAACCACATACTTGAGGGTTTCCAGATAAGGGATTCTATGCCCATCAGTGAATTGTTAAAGGTAATGTTAAGCAATGACTAGATTAATACTTGAGGCTTCTTAACATAGTAATAACTTGGCATGTGCTTAAAATGAAGATTGAAGAGGAGACGTTCAGTATTTTGCATCCATGTTCCAGTGCAACTCCCTCCCCTTCTATTTTTTTAAGCAGTCATTACAGTAATATTGTAAACCATGCATGCGTTCCAAGTGAGTGTTGCTCCTTTTTAAGACATTTTATGTGTTCCTTTTTGTAGGGACCTAAATAGCTTGGTCAATGGCAATATGACTTCATGCTGCACTAAATGGGCGAGTGCTCCAGCTTCTGATCAAAACTAGTGATTGGTCTGTCCGCCCCAAAACAACTTTTGACACTGTAGATCAGGTCCAGAAAATACACTGATCTGAATAGTTGTGTTCCACATGTGATAGCTGGAGAGGGTAAACTTAACTTGGCGTCTCGACATTGTCTATAATGGATGATGGTCTTGGAAATGTAGCTATGGCTGTTAGCCCCTGGGTGTTTCACGTTAAAGGGGTTGTATGTATGAAAGTAAAGCTTAGATGTTTTGCACCAGCCCACACCCTAAAGTTATGCGCCGGGCATAGTGGGGGAGGGGGGAGGGTGCACCGCCAATATCAACAATATGGTGTTCAAAACTTCTGATAGGAAAGTCCAAATTCACCATGCTTCTGAGTATTGACTATCTTCATGAATTTAGTCTTGAGAATTAAACTTTTTTTCCTACCAGGTTTTATATGAACACAATTAAACGGATTATTTTTAAGCTGCTAAAAGATACTATTGACATCACTTTTTAATTTGCTAGAACGAGCATGCGGCAGGAAGAAAGGAATTTAATTTTGATGCTTATAATTTATTTTAGTTTTTTTTTTACTTAGTTTTTTGTGCGATCTGTGCACAAATGTTTTTTTGGACTTTAAAAGTTTTTTTGTTTTATTCTTTTCATTTAAAGAAATTATTTTTCATTTTAGTGTTAAACATTTGAATTACATCAAATTTTGATGTTGTAGTTGACTGAAAGAGTCTGTGCTTGGTGCATACCATTTAAGGGGAAAAAAAACTAACCGATTCATTCACTCTGTATTCTGATATCAAGCCTGGCGAGTGGATTTCATCTACCCTCATTTGCTTAACTATGGTGCAAGGTGGGATGTTAGCTGATGTAGTCCTTTCTATTTAATTTTGTTTAAAGGGGAAAATAAAAGTTTTCTATCGAGTTGACTTGAGTGTGTAATGTTTTTAGTACAGCCCTTGGAAATATTGAATTGCTAGACTTGGAAAATGTTCAGTTTAATTTTGTAGGAAGAAAACATAACAGACATGAAAGAAAACTGGTCATTTCAAATGGCAAGTTTCTTGCTTTAAGAAATCAATATAAAATATGCTAATAACTTTAATTTGTAGGTCAATATGGAATCTTGCAATTCTGAGAAAACTATGCATTCACCTTGCAAAAAATGTTTTTGTCTGCATACGTAGTAGTGTCCATTCCTTGGTGTGTTGGACCAGGTGGATTTACATTAATTTTGGCCTCGATGATGTCATTTGAAACCAAGGACAGGACTATCTAATTTGTTCAAGAAGGTAAATCATGACGTAAAATTGCAAAATGTTGCTTGTTCAGTCAGCTGTTTTAAAATGTGGTCCAAGTACAAACATTGGAAAGTGATAAAGGCAAGCATACTGGTAGACCATGGTAAACATCAAAGTGTCCAGACAGAAAACTTAAAGCAATATGTCTTAAACAGAAAATTAACAGCAAAACAAATTAACGGAAACGGGAGTCACTGTCCGAAATGTAAGAAAGCGCCTAAAGGAATGGGATTTAAATACAAAAAAGCTAACTTAATCGATCAAACGAAACCTGTTATTAACTGAACCAATGGTGGACCATGGATGACTGGACAAACGTCATATTCAGTGATAAATTAGAATCTGCATTGGGCAAGGTGATGATGCTGGAACTTTTGTTTGGTGCTGTTTTAAGTCATTGACTATATGGGGCTGCATGTCAGGTATTGGCACTGAGCAGATGGCTGTCATTACATCTTCACGAACTGCACATTTTGGACATTTTTCTTATTCCATCAATCAAAAAGATGTTTGATAATTACATCATTTTTCAAGATGTTAATGCATCTTTTTATAGAGCCAAAACTAACAAATCTTCCCTAAAGGATGATACATAAGGTAATTGTCTTGGCCTTTAAATATTCTGGATCTTAATCCAATTGAAAAGCTGGTGGAAATTGAAAAAAAAAAATGGTTCATAAGACTCCAACCTGCTAAACTGACCTGACAACAATCTGTAGAACGTTGGAGCAAGATTGAAGAAGAGTATTGTTAAATCCATGCCTCAGAGACGGCAAGGTATTAAAAGCCAGAGGCGCAGCAGGGGTTGTTTGTAGTCGATTCTGTGGTCTGTCCTGGGACCAGTGGTCCCTACCACTAGGAGCACTAGTGAGACTGGTCGCGACCAGTGGCACAGCTGTGGTCCCTATTGACTTGAATAAGCCGGTGTTGAGCAGGTGAGCTGAATTCCTCATGTTGCAAAAACGACCAAATAGTTGTTAAAGGGAAACTGCACTTTTTTGGAATTTTGCCTATTACTCATGAGAGACAAACGAGTCTTAAAAAAAATAAAAGATTCTAAAGATAATCGCTTGAAAGATGCGGCTATTACTCCGCTCGGGAAAAAGTTTCTCAATGTTTGCTCTTGCGATAATGTTTCTACAATGTGGTTATTATACATGTTACAGTTTGTAAATGAAGTATTATTGGTAGTTTTTGTATGCAATTTAAAAAAACCTTAGAGGTAGAATGGATTGCTCCCATTAGGTGCATTGGTAGTTTACTATAACAGATTATTACAAACCAGAATGCAAAAAAAAAAAGCATTTTGTCCTGTCTCTTATAACGGTTGTGGGCGATGGACAAAATTCCAAAAATAAAGTGCAGTTCCCCTTTTAAAGTTATGATAAATAACAAAGGGCTTTTTTGTGCAGGACTTCATTTTCTTTCGTGATGCTGGGTCAGCCCTAAAGATGACTTGAGAGACATGTTTTATAAGGTGGGTGGTGCCTAAAATTTTATTTTATGCCAATTTTAAATCTGGCTTGCTATAATGTGATGATCACTACTAAGACATCCGAAACCTGACATAACCGTGTGGATGCGATTTGGTTCTGGACAAGTGCTTGAGCTAGGCCACAAAAAGTCTCATTGGCAGAACATTTGTGTTCTGTTGAAGGAGCGCTTGTCGGCATGCTATGGCGTTAAGCGCAAGTCCACAACAGACCTGTTCGGTATGTTCTGAAATCCTCTCACTTTTGCTCACAAGTATTGTCTTTCTGGAGATGATGACAAACCCAACTCATTGATAACGCAATGAAAAATCTTTGTTCCAACCTTTAATCTGATCCTGAACATCACATGACGTTAGCCACCAATTTTGTGTTCAGCTCTTCTGCTAATTCTTATCCTTTTTGTCTGCCATGCAGGTAACCATAGGGGAGGGTCACTGGGGAACTCTGCCCACTGTGGCATCCTGGGTCAGCCCGAAAGAATACCTGAGACATGTTTTTATAAGGTGGGTGGTACCTAAAATCCTTATTTCTATTGCTATTTGGTTCTGGGCAAGTGCTTGAGCTAGGCCACAAAAAGTCTCATTGGCAGAACATTTGTGTTGTCACCAACTAGACCACATTGACAGAATGCCTCTCATCGTAGATCCTGCATGGCTTCAAGGACCAGGTCGGCCAAGAGAACTGGCAGCAATTCTCTGAACAGTTCCCTCCTTTGTTGAAGGAGCGCTTGTCGGCATGCTATGGCGTTCAGCGCAAGTCCACAACAGACCTGTTCGGTATGTTCTGAAATCCTCTCACTTTTGCTCACAAGTATTGTCTTTCTGGAGATGATGACAAACCCAGCTCATTGATAACGCAATGAAAAATCTTTGTTCCAACCTTTAATCTGATCCAGAACATTACATGACGTTAGCCACCAATTTTGTGTTCAGCTCTTCCGCTAATTCTTATCCTTTTTGTCTGCCATGCAGGTAACCATAGGGGAGGGTCACTGGGGAACTCTGCCCACTGTGGCATCCTGGGTCAGCCTGAAATAATACCTGAGACATGTTTTTATAAGGTGAGTGGTACCTAAAATCCTTATTTCATGTCAAATCTAAATCTGGCTCGATGTACTGTGATGATCACTATTAAGACATTCGAAACCTGACATAACTGTGTAGATGCTATTTGGTTCTGAGACAAATGCTAGAGCTAGGCCACAAGAAATCTCATTGGCAGAACATTTGTTGTCACCATTTAGACCACATTGACAGAATGCCTCTCATTGTAGATCCTGCATGGCTTCAAGGACCAGGTCGGCCAAGAGAACTGGCAGCAATTCTCTGAACAGTTCCCTCCTTTGTTGAAGGAGCGCTTGTCGGCATGCTATGTCGTTCAGCGCAAGTCCACAACAGACTTGTTCGGTATGTTCTGAAATCCTCTCACTTTTGCTCACAAGTATTGTCTTTCTGGAGATGATGACAAACCCAGCTCATTGATAACGCAATGAAAAATCTTTGTTCCAACCTTTAATCTGATCCAGAACATTACATGACGTTGGCCACCAATTTTGTGTTCAGCTCTTCTGCTAATTCTTATCCTTTTTCTCTGCTATGCAGGTTACCATAGGGGAGGGTCACTGGGGAACTCTGCCCACTGTGGCATCCTGGGTTAGCCCAAAAGAATACCTGAGACATGTTTTTATAAGGTGGGTGGTACCTAAAATCCTTATTTCATGTCAATTCTAAATCTGGCTCGCCGTACTATGATGATCACTACTAAGACATTCGAAACCTGACATAACTGTGTAGATGCTATTTGGTTCTGAGACAAGTGGCCACAAAAAGTCTCATTGGCAGAACATTTGTGTTGTCACCATTTAGACCACATTGACAGAATGCCTCTCTCATTGTAGATCCTGCATGGCTTCAAGGACCAGGTTGGCTAAGAACTAGCAGCAGTTCTCTGAACAGTTCCCGCCTTTTGTGGAAGGAGCGCTTGTCGGCATGCTATGTCGTTCAGCGTTAATCCACAACAGACTTGTTCGGTATGTTCTGAAATCCTCTCACTTTTGCTCACAAGTTTTGTATTTCTGGAGATGATGACAAACCCAGCTCATTGATAACGCAATGAAAAATCTTTTTCCCAACCTTTAATCTGATCCAGAACATTACATGACATTAGCCACCAATTTCGTGTTCAGCTCTTCTGCTAATTCTTATCCTTTTTGTCTGCCATGCAGGTAACCATAGGGGAGGGTCACTGGGGAACTCTACCCACTGTGGCATCCTGGGTCAGCCCTAAAGATGACCTGAGAGACATGTTTTATAAGGTGGGTGGTACCTAAAATCCTTATTTCATGTCAATTCTAAATCTGGCTCGCCGTACTATGATGATCACTACTAAGACATTCGAAACCTGACATAACTGTGTAGATGCTATTTGGTTCTGAGACAAGTGGCTACAAAAAGTCTCATTGGCAGAACATTTGTGTTGTCACCAACTAGACCACATTGACAGAATGCCTCTCTCATCGTAGATCCTGCATGGCTTCAAGGACCACGTCGGCCAAGAGAACTGGCAGCAATTCTCTGAACAGTTCCCTCCTTTATTGAAGGAGCGCTTGTCGGCATGCTATGGCGTTTAGCGCAAGTCCACAACAGACCTGTTCGGTATGTTCTGAAATCCTCTCACTTTTGCTCACAAGTTTTGTCTTTCTGGAGATGATGACAAACCCAGCTCATTGATAACGCAATGAAAAATCTTTTTCCCAACCTTTAATCTGATCCAGAACATTACATGACATTAGCCACCAATTTCGTGTTCAGCTCTTCTGCTAATTCTTATCCTTTTTGTCTGCCATGCAGGTAACCATAGGGGAGGGTCACTGGGGAACTCTGCCCACTGTGGCATCCTGGGTTAGCCCGAAAGAATACCTGAGACATGTTTTTATAAGGTGGGTGGTACCTAAAATCCTTATTTCATGTCAATTCTAAATCTGGCTCGATGTACTGTGATGATCACTATTAAGACATTCGAAACCTGACATAACTGTGTAGATGCTATTTGGTTCTGAGACAAATGCTAGAGGTATGGCCACAAGAAATTTCATTGGCAGAACATTTGTGTTATCACCATTTAGACCACATTGACAGAATGCCTTTCATCGTAGATCCTGCATGGCTTCAAGGACCAGGTCGGCCAAGAGAACTGGCAGCAATTCTCTGAACAGTTCCCTCCTTTGTTGAAGGAGCGCTTGTCGACATGCTATGGCGTTTAGCGCAAGTCCACAACAGACCTGTTCGGTATGTTCTGAAATCCTCTCACTTTTGCTCACAAGTATTGTCTTTCTGGAGATGATGACAAACCCAGCTCATTGATAACGCAATGAAAAATCTTTGTTCCAACCTTTAATCTGATCCAGAACATTACATGATGTTAGCCACCAATTTTGTGTTCAGCTCTTCTGCTAATTCTTATCCTTTTTGTCTGCCATGCAGGTAACCATAGGGGAGGGTCACTGGGGAACTCTGCCCACTGTGGCATCCTGGGTCAGCCCAAAAGAATACCTGAGACATGTTTTTATAAGGTGAGTGGTACCTAAAATCCTTATTTCATGTCAATTCTAAATCTGGCTCGATGTACTGTGATGATCACTACTAAGACATTCGAAACCTGACATAACTGTGTAGATGCTATTTGGTTCTGAGACAAGTGGCCACAAAAAGTCTCATTGGCAGAACATATGTGTTGTCACCAACTAGACCACATTGACAGAATGCCTCTCTCATCGTAGATCCTGCATGGCTTCAAGGACCAGGTCGGCCAAGAGAACTGGCAGCAATTCTCTGAACAGTTCCTTCCTTTATTGAAGGAGCGCTTGTCGGCATGCTATGTCGTTCAGCGTTAATCCACAACAGACCTGTTCGGTATGTTCTGAAATCCTCTCACTTTTGCTCACAAGTTTTGTCTTTCTGGAGATGATGACAAACCCAGCTCATTGATAACGCAATGAAAAATCTTTGTTCCAACCTTTAATCTGATCCAGAACATTACATGACGTTAGCAACCAATTTCGTGTTCAGCTCTTCTGCTAATTCTTATCCTTTTTGTCTGCTATGCAGGTAACCATAGGGGAGGGTCACTGGGGAACTCTGCCCACTGTGGCATCCTGGGTCAGCCCAAAAGAATACCTGAGACATGTTTTTATAAGGTGGGTGGTACCTAAAATCCTTATTTCATGTCAATTCTAAATCTGGCTCGATGCACTGTGATGATCACTACTAAGTCATTCGAAACCTGACATAACTGTGTAGATGCTATTTGGTTCTGAGACAAGTGGCTACAAAAAGTCTCATTGGCAGAACATTTGTGTTGTCACCAACTAGACCACATTGACAGAATGCCTTTCATCGTAGATCCTGCATGGCTTCAAGGACCAGGTCGGCCAAGAGAACTGGCAGCAATTCTCTGAACAGTTCCCTCCTTTGTTGAAGGAGCGCTTGTCTGCATGCTATGGCGTTCAGCATTAATCCACAACAGACCTGTTCGGTATGTTCTGAAATCCTCTCACTTTTGCTCACAAGTTTTGTCTTTCTGGAGACGATGACAAACCCAGCTCATTGATAACGCAATGAAAAATCTTTGTTCCAACCTTTAATCTGATCCAGAACATTACATGACATTAGCCACCAAATTCGTGTTCAGCTCTTCTGCTAATTCTTATCCTTTTTGTCTGCTATGCAGGTAACCATAGGGGAGGGTCACTGGGGAACTCTGCCCACTGTGGCATCCTGGGTCAGCCCAAAAGAATACCTGAGACATGTTTTTATAAGGTGGGTGGTACCTAAAATCCTTATTTCATGTCAATTCTAAATCTGGCTCGCCGTACTGTGATGATCACTATTAAGACATTCGAAACCTGACATAACTGTGTAGATGCTATTTGGTTCTGAGACAAGTGTCCACAAAAAGTCTCATTGGCAGAACATTTGTGTTGTCACCATTTATACCACATTGACAGAATGCCTCTCTCGTCGTAGATCCTGCATGGCTTCAAGGACCACGTCGGCCAAGAGAACTGGCAGCAATTCTCTGAACAGTTTCCTCCTTTGTTGAAGGAGCGCTTGTCGGCATGCTATGGCGTTTAGCGCAAGTCCACAACAGACCTGTTCGGTATGTTCTGAAATCCTCTCACTTTTGCTCACAAGTATTGTCTTTCTGGAGATGATGACAAACCCAGCTCATTGATAACGCAATGAAAACTCTTTGTTCCAACCTTTAATCTGATCCAGGACATTACATGACGTTAGCCACCAATTTTGTGTTCAGCTCTTCTGCTAATTCTTATCCTTTTTGTCTATGCAGGTAACCATAGGGGAGGGTCACTGGGGAACTCATTCACTGCCCAGCGTTGCAGGACAAACCATGCAGAGGCAACTTGACGGGCCTCCACTTGGCAAAGGGTCTTCTCCCCCCTTTCCCTGTGACTGTTTGGTTATTCTTAGACCTTTCTCCTCTCGTCCGAGTAGTCCTCTTCAGGAGCGCTAGTGAGACTGGTCGCAGCTGTGGTCCCTATTGACTCGAATGTGCCTACTATTTCCTTTCACTTCTGGACATTTTTGCAGCTTTATTAGATAGATAAATGTCAGATCATATTATATTGCCTCTACTCCACACCACAATTACTGTGATTATGTGTTAATATTTTGAAATTGCCGATCGAATCCATACAGTTGCTGTCTGGCAGAGACCAGTGGTCCTTACCAGTAGGGGGGCGCTATTAAAATTGGTCCTGATGCTGGTCTGGTCTAAGCTGACTCTCGTCAGATCCTTGTAGTTTGCTGAGCTCCACACATTGATCTGGGGGTTCTCAATAGGAGATGTATTTCAGAAGGCGGGGCCATGTAAAAAAAATTATTGTATGTGATTGGATAAACTACTTGTACGTTATCGTGAATGACGTGCTACTTCAACTACTCCCATCAAAATCAACCCGTGACGCTGATGAGAGCGACGTTGGGAAATCCAAACCAGGTCGGAAGAAGAGCCAAAACATCCTTGCCACCAATAAATGCCTTCAAAACAGTTCTCTGTTCATCTTTTAAAGAATTAATATTCGATAGATTCGACAAAACATTTGCAATAGCTGAATCAATGTTAACACACGACGCAGCCAGCGCTGCGTGCCGCCATTGTTGGAATCAAACAGTCGCTTCGGCGCTATGCTACATCTATGAAATCCCGCCCGGCGATCTTGATTGGTTCATTATTTTTTGCTATATGGAAGGAGTTTGCAATGCCTTCGAGCCCCAGACCCTTGTGTGGAGCTCAGCGAACTACAAGGGTCTGGAGAGTCAGGTTAGGTGTGGTCTGTGTGGTCCATGAAATCTGCCTGTTGTCTTGAACAGTTACCAAGTGGTCCTTGGAGTAGTTGTTATAGTATAGTTGTAATGCAGCCTCCCTCTTTTTTCATCATGTTGGCAACACGTGAAAGAAATTTCTTCTGCCATGCATCACTCATTTTTAATTTCTTTCCCTCCAAAAATATTTGATTTATTTCCAACTTATTTGTTATAGACTGCCTCTTATCAGTCAATTTGTGTCTGATGATTTTTACATCACCTTAGTGACAGCATCCGCAGTCAAGTAGGTTGTGTGAAATGTACTGAGATGCCCCAACTGGACTTGATGTAAATGTTCAGTTATTTCTCTCGCTTTAATATCAAGCTTTGCTGCCTGAAGTGAGTGAAGTATAAGACAACCAATCATGGAACTTCATCTGAGCAATAACCTAAGTATACCAACCTAAATAATTTGATATATTTAGTGGTATTTACAAGGAAAAATCAGCTTTTCCTTTTTATGAACCTGTACTCGACTGGGCGCAGTTAGTGCTGTCCCTCTGTCACCAATAGTTAGGATATAAAATGGGCCATCCCTTCAACCACCATATGCTTTGGAAGGCAAGGCTAAAAATAACAGCCACATTGTTTTTTTAATATAATGCAGCAGTTTATTTAAAAAAACATAAGGGACAAGCGTTAGAAAATGGATGGATGGATGTTTACCTACCTTGGAATGTCCATATCTGTAGAAATGGAGGTGTACTTTGCAAGCGAATTGTACACTCTGATTTCTTCCCTTGACACATACTTGTCAACACAAGTGCCAGTATGAGTATCGTGCAGACTACTACATGGAAAGAAAAATTACTAAATCCTTTTTATGGTCATTTATGGTGGCTCTGGGGGCTAATGGCATAGCATACTTATGTCCGGCTTTAACCCGCATATGGCCCTTTGTCAAGTCTTTACACTTGTCTCTTTAAAGAACAAAGAGATAGCAATGTCTCCGAACAGTGTTAAGTACAGTATTTTCCGGACTATAAGGCGCACTTAAAATGTTTTTTCCTCAAAACTTGACAGTGCGCCTATTGTACGGAATAATTCTGGTTTTCCTTGCCGACCTCGAAGCTATTTTATTTGGTGCATGGTGTAATGATAAGTGTGACCAGCAGTCAAACAGACGAGATGGCAATATGACAAACACCATTTTATGTTCCATTGAAAATATAGAACATTACACACTGCGCTCAAAAATCTATCAAAATGTTTTAATACGATTTTGGTAAGCTATGAAGCACCACTTGATGTGCTTCAACATACGAGCATTATTATGGTGTGTGTATAAGGTAGGACATATTATCTGGTGTTATGTTTTGCAATATTACGCAAAAGCAACTTTTCTTACCATCTGGTACCTGCTGATCTGCATTTGGGATCTGCATAAATCCTGAAAAATTGCGACTGTCAGAAAGCGGCTTGAAGATGATCTGTAAAACATCATCTATGCAACATTTTGACCAAAGAACCACCATTACATGTTATGTAGACCACAAGAAGTTTTTTCAATTTAGGAAAAAATATGACTCCTTTAATGCGTCCTAAAATCCGGTGCGCCTCATATATGAAAAAAGATCAAAAATAGACTGGTGCGCCCTATTATCCGGAAAATACGTATTTCATTCTGTGGGTGAGTACCGATGAGTACTCACCCACAGAATAAAATGATTGCCAGTCTCTGCCGTTTGATGGCCAACAGCTCGTGGAAATGGGACCTTTGAGTCTTGCTTCATGGCTTTGAATAAACATTAAAAAATACAGCTGTAAGAACAAGGAATTTGTTTTTTTCTGTAACAAAACTATTAGTAGTTGTAGCAATGTGTTTTTCTAAAATAATATGCAGATAAAACACCTGCATACTGTACCTGGATGCAATGCAAATGGCGGGGGCTGATTGGTTCCCCACATAACCAGTTCTTCCACCAAGCCGTGAAACTGAATGTTTGCAAACTAAACACCTGTAAAAAGAACAATTACTTTTGGGTTGTTGCAAACTGTTCCTGCGTCCACTCGCCACACCAAGAACAAATTGCAATAAATCTCATAATTACATTCTCCAGAGGGCTGACCAGTTGTAGAATTCTCTGATTCATTGCCTGTAAAAGAACAAGTCAAGCTTTCACTGTTTAAAACTTTGGTGTAATGATACATCCCAGACATCCATGTCTACTTACATCATCTGTTAGCCATAGATATGAAGCATGCAAGTCATTTTCAACAAGACTTTGTGGGCAAATGCTCAGAAGGTCAGCCAGATATACTAATGTCTGGTCCACCTGAACAATGGCATAGTCCGTGGCTGGTGCCTTTATCTGGAAAGTGTGGCAAAGATCAAAACAGATGACATTTGATGCATTATTCCAAAGTAACAAGGTACAATAGACTGTTCCAATAGCATTAGGTTGTTGAGGGTTGACATCCCATCCAAGCATGAATCACCTTCCCACTATTAAATAAAGTTGGAGAAAACAGACAGCGATTGGCAGTGATAAATTATCTTGTTCAATAATATAAGAATCATTTATGGATTTTTCATATGTAGATTTGCATTTATCACAGACCCGTTGCAGGTTCATGCTTAGCTGATGTATATGATAGGTATGGCTCGTCCGACATCACTTTATGAATTAACAGCCGGATCATACATGCCATCCATCCCCGCTTGTCCCTTTCGGGGTCGCGGGGGGTGCTGGAGTCTATCTCAGCTGCATTCGGGCGGAAGGCGGGGTACACCCTGGACAAGTCGCCATCTCATCACAGATAAATTGGATGTTAATATCTAAATTTATGAGGAAAACGTTGCGCATTTTGATGATGAAGTAGGTTTGTATTTTGATTGTACAATAAAAAGCTGTGAAAACGATGATGCTGTGTTCCAAATTTAAATGATTTACTGAAGTTATGTGAGCCAATGCATGGCTTTGCACTTTGTTATATATATATATATATATATATATATATATATATATATATATATATATATATATATATATTGCCATCTATTTTAGTTACTTTATTGAGTTTAAAACCCCCTGGTGCTGATTTGTACTGTTTTTGTACTTATTCTGATTATTATTATTTCCAGATTGTTTGTAAATGTTGCAGTTTATAAATAAAGATTTATAAAATTTTAATTTAAAAAAGTATATTTTTTAAAGAATTTTACCTTTGCAACCTCATTATACTATTGGCTAAGTTTTATATTCATAAATGTAAGTTTCTCAATACCCGACCTGTTTTTTGTGCCTTTAAAAAAAGAATTAGAACTTTACTGTAAAACGCTTTGGGGAAAAAAAAGGATTATTTACGGAACTTGTGTGTTTGCATTCTACTTTAGTTGCTTTATTGAGTTTACAACCCCCTGGCGCTGTTTTGGTTTCTTATTATTTCCAAAATGAAACTGAACTGAACTTTGCTTGTATGTAAATATTGCATATTTTAAATAAAGGTTTATGAAAGAAAGAAATAAAAAAATGTTTGCTTGTACAACATTTTGATGACGTCAATGCTCCCGGAAGTAGGTTTGTATTTTGCTTATACAACAATGTAAGTTTCTCAATACCTGACCTGTTTTTTGTGTCTTTAAAAAAGATTTAGAACTACATTAAAACACTCTCTACCTCTAACAACCAAAAAGCTGTGAAAACGATGATGCTGTGTTCCAAATTTAAGTTATTTACTGAGATTGAGTGAGCCTATGGCGTTGCACTTTGTTTGTTGTATATATATATATATTTTTTTTGCATTCTGTTTTAGTTACTTTGAATTTACAACCCGCTGGCGCTGATTTGTACTGTTTTTGTACTTTTTTTGTACTTTGATTATTATTTTCAACTGTTTGTAATTGTTGAAATTTATAAATAAAGGTTTATATATATAAAAAATAATAATAATTTTGCTTGTACAACTTGTGCGAGCCTATGGCTTTGCAATTTGTTATATATACGGTATATATATATATACGGTATATATATATATATATATATATATATATATATATATATATATATATATATATATATATATATACGGTATATATATATATATATATATATATATATATATATATATATATATATATATATATATATATATATATATATTAGGGGTGTGGGAAAAAAATCTATTCGAATTTGAATCGCGATTCTCATGTTGTGCGATTCAGAATCGATTCTCATTTTTTTTTAAATCAATTTTTTATTTATTAAATTAAATTAAATTTAATTTAATTTTTTATTTTTTTTATTATTATTATTATTATTATTTTTAAATGAATCAATCCAACAAAACAATACACAGCGATACCATAACAATGCAATCCAATTCCAAAACCAAACCCGACCCAGCAATAAACAGAGCAATTGAGAGGAGACACAAACACGACACAGAACAAACCAAAAGTAGTAAAACAAAAATGAATAATATCAACAACAGTATCAATATTAGTTACAATTTCAACATAGCAGTGATTAAAAATCCCTCATTGACATTATCATTAGACATTTATAAAAAAAACAATAGTGTCACAGTGGCTTGCACTTGCATCACATCTCATAATTAAGCTTGACAACACACTGTGTCCAATATTTTCACAAAGATAAAATAAGTCATATTTTTGGTTCATTTAATAGTTTACATTATTGCAATCAGTTGATAAAACATTGTACTTTACAATTATAAAAGCTTTTTACAAAAATCTACTACTCTGCTTGCATGTCAGCAGACTGGGGTAGATCCTGCTGAAATCTATGTATTGAATGAATAGAGAATCCTTTTGAATCGGGAAAAAAAATCGTTTTTGAATCGAATCTTGACCCCAAGAATCGATATTGAATCGAATTGTGGGACACCCAAAGATTCACAGCCCTAATATATATATATATATATATATATATATATATATATATATATATATATATATATATATATATATATATATATATATATATATATATATATATATATATATATATATATATATATATATATATATATACATATATATATATATATATGTATTCTATTTTAGTTACTTTATTGAGTTTACAACCCCCTGGCGCTGGTTTGTACTGTTTTTGTACTTATTTTGATTATTATTATTTCTCAATTGTTTGTAAATGTTGCAATTTATAAATAAAGTTTTATCAAATAAAAAAATAAAAAAAGTTGCTTGTGCAACATTTTGATGACGTCAGTGCTGCCGGAAGTAGGTGTTGTATTTTGCTTGTACAACTGCCGTGTTCAGTTGGATGTCAACAACTGCGATGTCTACGTAAATACAGTTTGCGTATCCATGTACACTATATGGCCATATGCTTTATAAGTAGTAGTTTCGCACATAAACATCTACTGTAAATAGATGTCCGCTTCCAAGTTTACTCCGTGGAAGTATGAATGGACTTTCGTAACATCCCCCGTTGCTGTTAGCTTTGAAAGCTAGCAATGTGTGTCAAACATGCAGTTAGTTTGCTTTAGACGCCAGATGAAGGTAGCCTACTCGCCATGAAGGACACGACTTTAATGCTCACTCTGCGGCAGATGAAGTAAGGATGGACAAAGGCGATGGTGGCGAACAAAGTGGACTGTATCAGGATGCCTATGGTCCAGAGATGCAAAGGTAAGACTACTTAGAATTGTAATTATAATGTTGTCCGTATAATACAGAGTGATTCAAAACAAACAAACGCCAAAATCATCACATTTATTGTGAATTTAATTATATTTATATAGTGCTTTTCTCTAGTGACTCAAAGCGCTTTACATAGTCCATCCATCCATCTTCTTCCGCTTATCCGAGGTCGGGTCGTGGGGGCAGCAGCCTAAGCAGGGAAGCCCAGACTTCCTTCTCCCCAGCCACTTCGTCCAGCTCCTCCCAGGGGATTCTGAGGCGTTCCCAGGCCAGCCGGGAGAGATAGTCTTCCCAACGTGTCCTGGGTCTTCCCCTTGGCCTCCTGCCGGTCGGACGTGCATCCTGACCAGATGCCCGAACCACCTCATCTGGCTCCTCACGATGTGGAGGAGCAGCGGTTTTACTTTGAGCTTCTCACCCTATCTCTAAGGTAGAGCCCCGCCACCCGGCGGAGGAAACTCATTTCGGCCGCTTGTACCCGTGATCTTGTCCTTTCGGTCATAACCCAAAGCTCGTGACCATAGGTGAGGATAGGATCGTAGATCGGCCGGTAAATTGAGAGCTTTGCCTTCCGGCTCAGCTCCTTCTTCACCACAACGGATCGATACAGCGTCCGCATTGCTTTACGTAGTGAAACCCAATATATGTTACATTTAAACTAGAGCTGCAACAACTAATCGATTAAAATCGATTATAAAAATAGTTGGCGATTAATTTAGTCATTGATTCGTTGGATCTATGCTATGCGCAGAGGCTACTTGTTTTTTATTTTTTTAATAAACCTTTATTTATAAACTGCAACATGTACAAACAGCTGAGAAACAATAATCAAAATCAGTATGGTGCCAGTATGCTGTTTTTTTTCAATAAAATACTGGAAAGGATAGAAATGTAGTTTGTCTCTTTTATCCGATTATTAATCGATTAATCTGAGTATTAATCGATTATCAAATTAGTTGTTAGTTGCAGCCCTAATTTAAACCAATGTCGGTGGCACTGGGAGCAGGTGGGTAAAGTGTCTTGCCCAAGGACACAACGGCAGTGACTAGGATGGCAGAAGCTGGGATCAAACCTGGAACCTACGCAGTAGCCTAGTGGTTCAAACCTAGGCCACCTAGTGGTTCAAACCTGGAACCTACGCAGTGGCCTAGCTGTTTTTTTTCAATAAAATACTGGAAAGGATAGAAATGTATTTTGTCTCTTTTATCCGATTATTAATCGATTAATCGGAGTAATAATCAACAGATTAATCGATCATATGGGAGCAGGTGGGTAAAGTGTCTTGCCCAAGGACACAACGACAGTGACTAGGATGACAGAAGCTGGGATCAAACCTGGAACCTACGCAGTAGCCTAGTGGTTCAAACCTGGAACCTACGCAGTGGCCTAGCTGTTTTTTTTCCCAATAAAATACTGGAAAGGATAGAAATTTAGTTTGTCTCTTTTATCCGATTATTAATCGATTAATCGGAGTAATAATCGACAGATTAATCGATTATCTGGGAGCAGGTGGGTAAAGTGTCTTGCCCAAGGACACAACGGCAGTGACTAGGATGGCAGAAGCTGGGATCAAACCTGGAACCTACGCAGTGGCCTAGTGGTTCAAACCTAGGCCACCTAGTGGTTCAAACCTGGAACCTACGCAGTGGCCTAGCTGTTTTTTTTCAATAAAATACTGTAAAGGATAGAAATTTAGATTGTCTCTTTTATCCGATTATTAATCGATTAATCGGAGTAATAATCGACAGATTAATCGATAATATGGGAGCAGGTGGGTAAAGTGTCTTGCCCAAGGACACTAAGGCAGTGACTAGGATGGCAGAAGCTAGGATCAAACCTGGAACCTACGCAGTGGCCTAGTGGTTCAAACCTAGGCCACATAGTGGTTCAAACCTGGAACCTACGCAGTGGCCTAGTGGTTCAAACCTAGGCTACCTAGTGGTTCAAACCTGGAACCTACGCAGTGGCCCAGCTGTTTTTTTCCCCAATAAAATACTGGAAAAGATAGAAATTTAGTTTGTCTCTTTTATCCGATTATTAATCGATTAATTGGAGTAATAATCGACAGATTAATCGATTATCTGGGAGCAGGTGGGTCAAGTGTCTTGCCCAAGGACACAACGGCAGTGACTAGGATGGCAGAAGCTGGGATCAAACCTGGAACCTACACAGTGGCCTAGTGGTTCAAACCTAGGCCACCTAGTGGTTCAAACCTGGAACCTACGCAGTGGCCTAGCTGTTTTTTTCCAATAAAATACTGGAAAGGATAGAAATGTAGTTTGTCTCTTTTATCCGATTATTAATCGATTAATCTGAGTAATAATCGACAGATTAATCGATTATCAAATGAGTTGTTAGTTGCAGCCCTAATTTAAACCAATGTCGGTGGCACTGGGAGCAGGTGGGTAAAGTGTCTTGCCCAAGGACACAACGGCAGTGACTGGGATGGCAGAAGCTGGGATCAAACCTGGAACCTACGCAGTGGCCTAGTGGTTCAAACCTAGGCCACCTAGTGGTTCAAACCTGGAACCTACGCAGTGGCCTAGTAGTTCAAACCTAGGCCACCTAATGGTTCAAACCTGGAACCTACGCAGTGGCCTAGTGGTTCAAACCTAGGCCACCTAGTGGTTCAAACCTGGAACCTACGCAGTGGCCTAGCTGTTTTTTTTCAATAAAATACTGGAAAGGATAGAAATTTAGTTTGTCTCTTTTATCGTTCAAACCTAGGCCACCTAGTGGTTCAAACCTGGAACCTACGCAGTGGCCTAGCTGTTTTTTTTCAATAAAATACTGGAAAGGATAGAAATTTAGTTTGTCTCTTCTATCCGATTATTAATCGATTAATCGGAGTAATAATCGACAGATTAATCGATTATCTGGGAGCAGGTGGGTAAAGTGTCTTGCCCAAGGACACAACGGCAGTGACTAGGATGGCAGAAGCTGGGATCAAATCTGTAACCTACGCAGTGGCCTAGTGGTTCAAACCTAAGCCACCTAGTGGTTCAAACCTGGAACCTACGCAGTGGCCTAGCTGTTTTTTTTCAATAAAATACTGTAAAGGATAGAAATTTAGATTGTCTCTTTTATCCGATTATTAATCGATTAATCGGAGTAATAATCGACAGATTAATCGATAATATGGGAGCAGGTGGGTAAAGTGTCTTGCCCAAGGACACTAAGGCAGTGACTAGGATGGCAGAAGCTGGGATCAAATCTGTAACCTACGCAGTGGCCTAGTAGTTTAAACCTAGGCCACCTAGTGGTTCAAACCTGGAACCTACGCAGTGGCCTAGTAGTTCAAACGTAGGCCACCTAGTGGTTCAAACCTGGAACCTACGCAGTGGCCTAGCTGTTTTTTTCCAATAAAATACTGGAAAGGATAGAAATGTAGTTTGTCTCTTTTATCCGATTATTAATCGATTAATTGGAGTAATAATCGACAGATTAATCGATTATCTGGGAGCAGGTGGGTCAAGTGTCTTGCCCAAGGACACAACGGCAGTGACTAGGATGGCAGAAGCTGGGATCAAACCTGGAACCTACGCAGTGGCCTAGTGGTTCAAACCTAGGCCACCTAGTGGTTCAAACCTGGAACCTACGCAGTGGCCTAGCTGTTTTTTTTTTCAATAAAATACTGGAAAGGATAGAAATGTAGTTTGTCTCTTTTATCCGATTATTAATCGATTAATCGGAGTAATAATCGACAGATTAATCGATTATCAAATTAGTTGTTAGTTGCAGCCCTAATTTAAACCAATGTCGGTGGCACTGGGAGCAGGTGGGTAAAGTGTCTTGCCCAAGGACACAACGGCAGTGACTAGGATGGCAGAAGCTGGGATCGAACCTGGAACCTACGCAGTGGTCTAGTGGTTAGAGTGTCCGCCCTGAGATCGGTAGCTTGTGAGTTCAAACCCCGGCCGAGTCATACCAAAGACTATAAAAATGGGAGCCATTACCTCCCTGCTTGGCACTCAGCATCAAGGGTTGGAATTGGGGGTTAAATCACCAAAAATGATTCCCGGGCGCGGCTACCGCTGCTGCTCACTGCTCCCCTCACCTCCCAGGGGGTGAACGAGGGGATGGGTCAAATGCAGAGGACAAATTTCGCCACACCTAGTGTGTGTGTGACATTCATTGGTACTTTTAACTTAACCCTCAAGGCGGCTATACCGCCCCATTCAGTTACTATTCAATTAGAGTTTTGAGTTTGAGTTTGAGATCTGGCTGGCCTGGGAACGCCTCGGGATCCCCCGGGAAGAGCTGGACGAAGTGGCTGGGGAGAGGGAAGTCTGGGTTTCCCTCCTTAGGCTGCTGCCCCCGCGACCCGACCTCGGATAAGCGGAAGAAGGTGGATGGATGGATACATTTTTTTAAATGTATTAATTTTTTTTTTAATTATTAATTTTTTTAAAAATTATTAAAAAAAATTTAAATCAGTAATTTTTTTAAAAATTATAATTTTTTTTAAAAATTATTAATTTTTTTTAACATCATTAATTTTTTAAAAAATTATTAATTTTTTAAAAAATTATTAATTTTTTAAAAAATTATTACTTTTTTTTCAATTTTTATTTTTTTTAAATTTAGCAATCCAACAAAACAATACACAGCAATACCATAACAATGCAATACATGTGTTCAAGCTAGATTTTCTATTGTTTTTCATTTTGACATATAAAGGAATTTAAAAAAAAAAAAAAAAAAATTAAAAAATTTAAAAAGAGCATTAAATAGATACTCAAAGTTATGTACAACACATGTGTTCAAGCTCGATTTTCTATTGTTTTTCATTTTGACATATAAAGGAATTTAAAAAAAAAAAAGCATTAAATAAATACTCATAGTTATGGTCAACACATATGTTCAAGCTAGATTTTCTATTGTTTTTCATTTTGACATATAAAGAAAAAAAAATAAAAAAAAGAAGCATTAAATAGATACTCAAAGTTATGTACAACACATGTGTTCAAGCTAGATTTTCTATTGTTTTTCATTTTTGAAATATTGAGTCATAATTTTGGCGTATTCTTTTTGAATCACCCTGTTTAACACAATGTCTCCTTAGTCTTCCGGAAGGTGACCTGGCATGTCAACCAGATGTTGACCCCTCTCCTCCTGAGGCCAGTGGCTTGTTGTCGTTGCCGTGGGAGATGGTGACCTATATTGCCTCACACCTTCCTGCTCACTGTGTCATCTCTGTCCTGCCCAAGGTGAGTTGCATGGGCCTCTGACTCATTGGTTAATGCATCAAAAAGATCAAGTGTCCAGAAGCTCCATGCTGTAGTAATGTGGTCTCCGTTCAGGTCTGTTCCGCTTTGCGTAACGTCGGCAAGGACAGCACTGCCTGGCAGCTGCGGGCGCGCAGACTGATTGGCTCAAAAGTCAACTTTCCTGTGGGGCGGAGGGAGGACTTTGACTGGCCCACCGCTTGTTTGGAGATGGAACAACTGATTACCTGCTGGACCGACATGGCACAGCATGACCTCAGACATCACCAAGCCGCCGAGGAGGAAGACCAGGGTGACCAGGGACGAGTAGAGATGGAGCCAGGGAGAGATGCACAGGGCGTTGACGAACGGTTGGTTGGTGAGCTCGTTGGCGAGCTGGAGCAGAGATTAGGGGATAACCCAGAAGAAGATGCTTTATTTGAGGGCCACGATGGCGCTCTTGATCATCAACAGGCACAGCCGGGTAATGGAGAAATCATTCAGCATCAACCACCAAGAAGTTCAAGCCCACCCCCAGCACTTGAGCGCCTCACCCTGCTCGCAGGCCACATTGCCCAGGTCAACTCCGTCCTCTTGTTAGGTGGCGACGGGACGCTCTGCGCCACAGGCTCCAGAGATCGGAACGTCAATCTTTGGAAACTGCACGCGGACTCGAGCAGCGTGCTGCTGCACACCTTGCTCGGGTCCCGCAACTTCAGCACCCATCAAGGATGGGTCTGGTGTCTGGCATCTCAGGGACCGCTGCTGGCCTCGGGAGGGTTCGACAGCACGGTGCGGCTGTGGGACCTGCAGGCGTCCGGCGCCGAAAAGGGATTGATCAAGGCTGGAGGTGCTGTGCTGTGTTTGACCTGTTTGCCAGATGTCCTGCTGGCTGGCACGTTTGACGAAAGGGTCAGCGTTTACGACCCGAGAGGTGAGACGCTTTACAGACACTTCCTGGCCTTTTCATTAGGGACACAGTGGCGCTATATCAAGACAATCCCGCCAACTTGTGTAGGACTGCACTCCATCATACTGAGACTTCGTGGAGGGAGTGCCCATTTTGGACAATGTCACCATTTGAAGTGCAGTTTTACACAAGCGTAAGTCAATAAGAGTGCAAATTTTGCATGGTAAAAGGTTACATTTTGATTGTTTTGTCGGTTTAACCCAGGGGTCGGCAACCCAAAATGTGGGAAGAGCCATACTGGACCAACAATACAAAAAAAAAGATCTGACTGGAGCCGCAAAAATGTAAAGCCTTATATAAGTGTTATTATTAGAGATGTCTGAAACAAATGATTTAATGACACTTTTTTCAAACGACAATAGGACTCTTGCTGAACAAAGGTGTCAGCGTTATGCTAAAAACACGCTAAACGCAAAGGAAAAGCTAAAATACTGCTTCCGGTTCAATTTGTCATCACACAGATAAACACGCATTTTTGCATTTTGGATGAACGTACAGTATATTCGATTTTTATGTTTCTCTGGAAAAATACAAATCCATAAAAGGAAAAAAGCACAACATCCAATTTTATGGCAATATTTTAATGAAAATCAACCATTTTTGTTCGTTTTAAAATCTGCCATATACACTACCGTTCAAAAGTTTGGGGTCACATTGAAATGTCCTTATTTTTGAAGGAAAAGCACTGTACTTTTCAATGAAGATAACTTTAAACTAGTCTTAACTTTAAAGAAATACACTCTATACATTGCTAATGTGGCAAATGACTATTCTAGCTGCAAATGTCTGGTTTTTGGTGCAATATCTACATAGGTGTATAGAGGCCCATTTCCAGCAACTATCACTCCAGTGTTCTAATGGTACAATGTGTTTGCTCATTGGCTCAGAATGCTAATTGATGATTAGAAAACCCTTGTGCAATCATGTTCACACATCTGAAAACAGTTTAGCTCGTTACAGAAGCCACAAAACTGACCTTCCTTTGAGCAGATGGAGTTTCTGGAGCATCACATTTGTGGGGTCAGTTAAACGCTCAAAATGGCCAGAAAAAGAGAACTTTCATCTGAAACTCGACAGTCTATTCTTGTTCTTAGAAATGAAGGCTCAAACACAAAATTGTTTGGGTGACCCCAAACTTTTGAACGGTAGTGTATAATAAAAATCGAAAAACGCCCCTAAGTTAGTTTTTTTTATTTGCGTTTAAGAATTGGAAATAGAATGAACGGAAGGTACACGGACCCACAAAGACTGACCACTTTTATGCGAAATGCGTGGAGATATTTCTATAGATGTCAGTCTTTGTTGTGCCATGTCTAAAATAATTTTTGTGTAGGACTCCAAATACATTTTAGCAAGGCACATGGGCACCATAATAACTATCCCAGTTTACACTTATTGCTACTCTTATTTTATACATGTATAAAATAAGAACGTCCGATGTCAGAAAATGAAAAAATATCACTTTTAGTATCTTTTTCTGTTTCTGCTTACTGGGAATGTATATTTTTGTTATATGTTATTTCAAATCAAAATCAAACCATTTTTTGTATGTTACTGCTCTTTGACTAGAGATGTCCGATAATATCGGACTGCCGATATTATCGGCCGATAAATGCTTTTACATGTAATATCGGAAATTATCGGTATCTGTTTCAAAATAATCGGTATTGGTTTCAAAAAGTAAAATTTATGACTTTTTAAAACGCCGCTGTGTACACGGACGTAGGGAGAAATACAGAGCACCAATAAACCTTAAAGGCGCTGCCTTTGCGTGCAAGTGAATGCAACGCATACTTGGTCAACAGCCATACAGGTCACACTGAGGGTGGACGTATAAACAACTTTAACACTGTTACAAATATGCGCCACACTGTAAACTGTTGCGTCAGACCCATACTTGCCAACCCTGAGACCTCCAATATCGGGAGGTGGGGGGTAGGGGGTGGTTGGGGGCGGGGGGCGTGGTTGGGGGCGTGGTTATTTACAGCTAGAATTCACCAACTCGAGTATTTCATATATATATATATATATATATATATATATATATATATATATATATATATATATATATATATATATATATATATATATATATATTAGGGCTGCAACTAACGATTAATTTGATAATCGATTAATCTGTCGATTATTACTTCGATTGATCGAATAATAATCGGATAAAAGAGACAAACTACATTTCTATCCTTTCCAGTATTTTATTGGAAAAAAAACAGCATACTGGCACCATACTTATTTTGATTATTGTTTCTCAGCTGTTTGTACATGTTGCAGTTTATAAATAAAGGTTTATTTAAAAAAATAAAAAATAAAAAAAATATATATATATATATTTTTTTTTTAAAAAGCCTCTGCGCATGCGCATAGCATAGATCCAACGAATCGATGACTAAATTAATCAGCAACTATTTTTATAATCGATTAGTTGTTGCAGCCCTAATATATATATATATATATATATATATATATATATATATATATATATATATATATATATATATATATATATATATATATATATATATATATATGTATATATATATATATATATATATGTATATATATATATATATATATATATATATATATATATATATATATATATATATATATATATATATATATATATATATATGTATACATATATATATATATATATATATGTATACATATATATATATATGTATGAAATACTTGACTTTCAGTGAATTCTAGCTATATATATATATATATATATATATATATATATATATATATATATATATATATATATATATATATATATATATATATATATATATATATATATATATATATATATTTACATAAAATTAATACTTGAATTTCAGTGTTCCAGTGGCTATCCATTAGATGGCAGTATTGTCCTGTTTAACTTCTCCGTTCATGATGAGTATATCATTTCGGCCACCGTGTTCAATGGAGAAGTCTGTCTACAAAATTTACAGGCAACATACACCTTCCCCTTCAAACTGTCCTGGATGAACTGAAATTCTTGTTTCCATTCGTTTTGGAACTTGCAAGCGTATTTCTTCATCTTGCTCGTCGACGGCGTCGCCATGTCTGTAATTTCCTCGTTGTTCTGCTTCGTCTCCTTGTTGTGTGCGCAGTTGTGCACTCTACTCTCTAAAAGCCCTAGATGTTATGACGTCATTGGGCAGGCAAGCTGTTTATATCGTGGGAAAGCGGACGTGAGAACAGGCTGTCCCCACTCAGTCTCAGTTCCGCATTGAGCGGACCTGAGACTCCGGCTGAATACCGGGAGTTTGTCGGGAGAAAATCTCTGTCGGGAGGTTGTCGGGAGAGGCGCTGAATACCGGGATTCTCCCGCTAAAAACGGGAGGGTTGGCAAGTATGGTCAGACCAGCTCTTCCTCCCAGGGAATCTAAGTTACTGGTCAATCCCAAGTTCTTTCGATGACATATATGCTGAGTAAGAAGGACCATCAAGACAGAATTTGAATATTTTCAAGTTTATACCAAAGCTTTAGGAGATCAGCTTAACCAATACATTCATATCGGCTGCTCTAGTTGATCTGGCATTCCAAGGGAAAAGCCCACTCTTTTCACACTAAGAAAACCCCCGTCTCCCCTTCGCACCACTGATAAGGAACTAGTGGGGGAGGTCTTCACATTCCAACGTAAGACACTAAACAGACAATCTGAAGACAAAGAGAGACTGGTAGAATAAACAAAGGAAAAGTACTAGCTACTCTAAACATGTAAAAAGAAAGAACTCTTAAACATATCTGCATCTTTCCACAGAACCCACACCAAACAAGAATGACAAACACATTTCGGGAGAACATCCTCACCGTAACACAACATAAAGAAATACCCAGAACCCCTTGCAGCACTAACTCTTCCGGGATGCTACAATATACACCCCCCGCTACACCCAACCCCCCCTCCCCACCTCAACTTCCTCATGCTCTCTCAGGGAGATATAAGGCGCTTTTTTGCAATTGTTTTAATTTTTTCTTTCCCATAGCTGCTTTTACGTGCCTGAAAAGCCTCCGTCTCCATACCAACGCAGTCATGTGTCTGGCGGCTGACGACAAATACATTGTCTCTGCGGGTAAGGACTGCACTGTGGCCGTCTATGACCGCCGGGCGGACAAAACCTTGAACAAAGTCCGGGTAGGTACAAGCACGCGACATGAGTGACAAGACTCCTGTGCAAGATGGCCAAAAATAGACTCCTCTGTCTTCCAGCTGAATGCTTACTTGCGTTCCATGAGCTACAGTGACAGTGAGGTGTGGGGAGGAGACCACAGGGGCACGCTGCATTCCTTCGCCATGCGGGACGGCCTATTGAAGTCCACAGCGCACCTCAATGTGGGGCACACCGCTATGATAACCGGCATTCATAAGTCACCTGGAAGCCTCTACACCTGCTCCTCTGATTGTACCGTCAAGGTGACATGAGGTCTTATCTTACTTTTATGTATTTAACCTATTTTTTTAATCAATTTATGGTTCTTGCCAAACTTCAGGTGCACATCCCATGTCGGCCTCCAAAGACTTTATGCACACTGCGTCATCAAGCTGGAGCCTCTGGGGTGAGTTACCTTATTTAAAATCATTTTATGTGATTTATTTCTATTATGCTCGGGGCTGGCATTAGCAACTTGTGGGAGAAGTGATCAATTTAATTGTGTGTTGCATGTGCTTGTGTGTTTTATATTTTTTGTGCATTATTTTAAGTCTTTCAATGTATTTCTATTCTGGAATAGACAGATAGATGGATAGATAGACAGATAGATAGATAGATAGATAGATAGATAGATAGATAGATAGATAGATAGATAGATAGATAGATAGATAGATAGATAGATAGATAGTACTTTATTGATTCCTTCAGGACAGTTCCCTCAGGAAAATTAAAATTCCAGCAGCACTGTACAGAATTAAGATATGAGTAAATAATAAATAAATAAATAAATACATGATAAATGGAAATAAAATGGAAAAAATAAGAATAAAAATAAAACGTAACAATAACAATAAAAATATAACAGTAAAAATAAGAATATAACAAGAGAAACTAGGCAGTAGTGACCATGTTATGAAAATGAAAAAAATAAATGAAGAAAAACGGTAATACTGTCGATTATATGAAATATGTCATGTGTATATTGCACCTTTAAAATGTATTGCACTGTTAATTGCACTGTTTTTTGTTAGTTTATTTCAGTATTATTATTGTGGGGGGTTATCAATAAAAACAGGCAGGAGGAGTGAGCACATTAAATGTATGACACGTATGTTATAAGCATAAAATAGATAGATACATAGATAGTACTTTATTGATTCCTTCAGGAGAGTTCCCTCAAGAAAATTTAAATTCCAGCAGCACTGTACAGAATTGAGATAGAATTTAAAAAATAAATAAATGGAAATAAAATAGAAAAAATAATAATAAAAATAAAACGTAACAATAAGAATAAAAATAAGAATACACTGTTTTTTGTTAGTTTATTTCAGTATTATTATTGTGGGGGGGGTTATCAATAAAAACAGGCAGGAGGAGTGAGCACATTACGTATTGTTATAAGTAGGGATGTCCGATAATGGCTTTTTGCCGATATCCGATATTCCGATATTGTCCAACTCTTTAATTACCGATACCGATATCAACCGATACCGATATCAACCGATATATGCAGTCGTGGAATTAACACATAATTATGCCTAATTTGGACAACCAGGTATGGTGAAGATAAGGTACTTTAAAAAATAAAAAATAAAAAAATAAAATAAGATAAATAAATTAAAAACATTTTCTTGAATAAAAAAGAAAGTAAAACAATATAAAAACAGTTACATTGAAACTAGTAATTAATGAAAATGAGTAAAATTAACTGTTAAAGGTTAGTACTATTAGTGGACCAGCACAATCATGTGTGCTTACGGACTGTATCCCTTGCAGACTGTATTGATATATATTGATATATAATGTAGGAACCAGAATATTAATAACAGAAAGGAACAACCCTTTTGTGTGAATGAGTGTGAATGAGTGTGTAAAAAACAAAAAAACAAAAACAAAAACAAAAAAAAAACGATACCGATAATAATCTCTAGTTATAAGCATAATATAGATAGATAGATAGATAGTACTTTATTGATTCCTTCAGGAGAGTTCCCTCAGGAAAATCTAAATTCCAGCAGCACTGTACAGAATTGAGATAGAATTTAAAAAAGTAAATAATAAATAAATAAATAGAAATAAAATAGAAAAAATAAGAATAAAAATAAAACGTAACAATAAAAATATAACAGTAAAAATAAGAATATAACAAGAGAAACTAGGCAGTAGTGACCATGTTATGAAACTAAATTTAAAAAATGAAGAAAAACGGTAATACTGTCGATTATATGAAAGATGTCATGTGTATATTGCACCTTTAAAATGTATTGCATAGGGGTGTAACGGTACACAAACATTTTGGTTCGGTACGTACCTCGGTTTAGAGGTCACGGTTCGGTTAATTTTTGGTACAGTAAGAAAACAACAAAATATACATTTTTGGGTTATTTATTTACCAAATTTGTAAACAATGGCTTTATCCTTTTAACATTGGGAACACTATAATAATTCTGCCCACGTTAATCAACATTAAACTGCCTCAAGGTGTTGCTCAGATTAAATAAAATGACAAAACTTTTCTTCTACATATAAAAAGTGCAACATTAAACAGTTTCAAGTCAACTCATCATGCTTAATGCAGAGGACAAATTTCACCACATCTAGTGTGTGTGTGACAATCATTGGTACTTTAATCTTTAATCTTAATTTATTACAGCATTTGGGAAGCCTGTAGTTGATATATTTTATTTTATTTTTCATAAAGAAATACAATCATGTGTGCTTACGGACTGTATCCCTGCAGACTGTATTGATCTATATTGATATATAATGTATATATTGTGTTTTTTATGTTGGTTTAATTAAAAAAAAAAAAAAGAAGGCCCGGTGGTTGGGCACCACTGATATATATGATGTCATATTGGCCACGCCTCCACCGCCATGTACTGTATATAGTGGCAATCTAGGGGAAACCCTGTATAGGTTATGTTTTGTGCATTATTTATATTTATTCATGTTATGCAAAATGGTACTTTCCATAACTTTATTAGTATAAAATTTTTCATGGTAATATTAATAACTAATACCACTCATTTGTTTTTACATACACATAAAACATTTGTTTCGCCTTTTTAAAGAACATATATGCATCATTGCTATTCAAAATGATCACGTCATACATATGATGTCATATTGGCCACGCCCCCACCGCCACGTCTATAGTGTCAATCTAGGGGAAACCCTGTATAGGTTCTATTTTGTGCATTATTTGTATTATTTATATTTATTCCTGTTATGCAAAATGGCACTTACCATAACTTTATTATTATTTCATTTTTCATGGTAATATTAATAACTAATACCACTAATTTGTTTTTACATATACATAAAACATTTGTTTCGCCTTTTAAAGAACATATATATGCATCATTGCTAACCAAAATTAACACGTCATATATATGATGTCATATTGGCCACGCCCCCACCGTCACGTATATTGTGGCAATCTAGGGGAGACCCTGTATAAGTTCTGTTTTGTGCATTATTTATATTAAAATGGCACTTACCATAACTTTATTATTTCATTTTTGACGGTAATATTAATAACTAATACCACACATTTTTTTTTACATATACATAAAACATCTGTTTCGCCTTTTTAAAGAACATATATGCATCATTGCTATTCAAAATGATCACGTCATATATATGATGTCATATTGGCCACGCCCCCACCGCCACGTATATAGTGGCAATCTAGGGGAAACCCTGTATAGGTTCTGTTTTGTGCATTATTTATATTTATTTATGTTATGCAAAATGGCACTTACCATAACTTTATTATTATTTCAGATAACGTTATTATTATTTTGAGTCTTTCTGCATATTTTTATGATACATATATATATATAGTGGCAGTTGTCCATAACGGGGGAACTGCACTTTTTTGGAATCTGCCTATCATTCACAATTCTTAAGCGAGACAAGCACACATACGTTCTTCTCTTTTTTTGTGCATTCTAACTCGTAAATACACATTAGCAAACGTTAGATAAAAGAGGAGCCAATTGGGGTCGCTCTATTTCTCCTCATCCATTCTGTTCTTGTTATTTCTGGAACTGGATGCACTTTTAACAAACGACCAGCTGGGGTGACCGCAGGTTTTGAGGGCTTCCCTCAAATGCCTATGCTTTTTCTCTTTGGCCTGTGGGCTGGTAGGAACATTATCAGCTCTTGGTTGTAGGGTTCTGATACCGCCCAGTTTGTGTTCCAGTGGGTGCACTGCAAAAAGTCAGTGTTCAAAAACAAGAAAAAAAAATAGAAAAATGAGGGGTATTTTATTTGAACTTAGCAAAATTATCTGTCAATAGAACTTGAAAATTTGGCTTGTCAAGACTTTCCAAAACAAGTCAAATTAGCTAACCTCAATGAACCCAAAAATACCTTAAAATAAGTATATTCTCACTAATAACAACTATAGTACTATATGAGTACGTATTTTCTATTGTTTCATTGAAAATAAAACAGCAAAAGTCCATTTGGCTGTCATCTTGTTTTAATTATGAGACACAATTGTGTCAAAGTCAGAAAAGTGAGAAAAGTTGGTAAAATGTTCAAAAATCACACCCGGGTTCGAGTACCAACTCGAACCTGGGTAGGTATTTTGAAAATTTTTGGGACTTTTGCTGACTTTTCCAACTTTTATCCCCCCCTCCCCGTGGGACTCGGCTGGGTGTGTTATGGACATTTTGGGCCGGCGGCGGGGACTTGTGGAACTCGAACCTGGGTAGATATTTTGAAAATTTTGGGGGACTTTTGATGACTTTTCTCACTTTTCTCCCCCACTTCCTGTGGGACTTTGCTGGGTGCGTTTTGGACATTTTTTGCATTCCGGGACTTGTGCGGCTGGACTCGTGGGACTAGAACCCGGGGAGGTATTTTGGAAAAAAATGGGACTTTTGACCATTTTGGCCGCCTTTTCCCCTCTTCTTCCCCGCCTTCCTAAGCACCATTGCTGGGTGTGTTTTGGACATTTGGACAAAAATAGTTTCAAGCATGTTTTACTCAATATAGGTCATAAAATCTCAGCAACAAGCTGTAATATCTTACTGAGATCATTTAGGACCAAAACCCTTAAAACAAGTAAAACACTCTAACATAAAATCTGCTTAGTGAGAATAATTATCTTATCAGACAGAAAATAAACAAACATCACCCTTATTTGAGATATTTAATCTTACTTAGATTTCAGTTTTTGCAGTGTGGTGTGAGTCAAATGTGCTGATACCTGCAGAACCCTTTATTATGTAAAGTTATCATTAATAACTGATGAAAAGCTCATCACATTAATTATATTTCTTGTCTCCCCTCCCTGCTTCCTCATTATGCCAGCTGAGCGTGGAGGCCGGAACCCTGGCTGTCGCCTCAGGGGATATGGGTGTGGAAATCTGGAGACCCAGAAAGTCATGAAGCTGCCCGTGGACAAAACCGCAACACCAACAACTGACTCATATATGAAATCAGGTCAACATTTTATTTAAAGCAAAGCAGTACACAAAGTCAGTCTAGAATTGAGGAGATTACGATCCAGTAGCATGCAGATCATGTGACCAATGACTCGCGAGACACATTAGGTACACCCGCTCAAGATTTAAAGGAACCCTACTACCTTTATAAAGCTACTTTAATATGATAGTGAAGCCCTTGTGTACAGTAAACAGCCACAAGACGAGCTGTATAGCAACAATTCTGCACTGTGAGAGACAAGAGTACAACATATTGATTGAGGCTGTATCTTGGGATTTTTTTTCAGAATCAGAAGTACTTTAGAAAAAAAAAATCAGTCTAGGCCTGGGTCCAAGGGGAAAAAACCTCATAGCCATAGCACACATAAACAAGTTTGTAAGAGGGAAACATCAAATAACACAAGGGACATTAAAAGAGCAGAGCTGATGCAACCAGCTGCCACTCCCGCAGTGCAATTTCTACATACTGCTACAAAAGTAAAAAAACTAAAAATAATCAACCAATAATATACATTGCGCACACACGACTGCACCATGCATAGACAAGCAACCAAACAAAAACATCATTTCAACACCCATATACACTGTGGTGGCCTCTGCCGTGTTCCACGCCATCGTCTGCTGGGGTGGGAGGAGCAGACCCAACAAAGCAACCAAGCCCTCATGCCTTCTTATTGGTCACTGGGACTTCATTGTGAGGAAAAAAAAAAAATCAATATCAGCCTGGGCCCCTGGAGAGGGGGTCCAGACTGATGCCAAGGGAAAAAAACCTCATAGCCATAGCACACATAAACATGTGTAAGAGGGAAACATCAAAGAACACAAAGGACATTAAAGACAATAAAGGGGCAGAGATGATGCAACCAGCCATTTATACTGACAGCCACAAGAGTAAAACAACAACAATAAAAAAAAAAAATATATATATATACACTGTGGTGGCCTCTGCGGTGTTCCACACCATCTTCTGCTGGGGTGGGAGGAGCAGACCCAACAAAGCAACCAAGCCCTTATGCCTTCTCATTGGTCACTGGGACTTCATTGTGAGGAAAAAAAAAATTTCAGTCTAAGCCTGGGCCCCTGGAGAGGGTGTCCAGACTGATGCCAAGGGGGAAAAAAAACTCATAGCCATAGCACACATAAACATGTGTGTAAGAGGGAAACATCAAAGAACACAAAGGACATTAAAGGGGCAGAGATGATGTAACCAGCCATTTATACACACAGCCACAAAAGTAAAACAACAACAATAAATAAATAAATAAAAACATATACCGTATTTTCCGCACTATAAGGCGCACAGATTATAAGGCGCACCTTCAATGAATGGCCTATTTTAAAACGTTGTTCATATATAAGGCGCACCGCATTATAAGGCGCATAGAATAGACGCTACAGTAGAGGCTGGGGTTACGTTACGCATCCCGTAGTTGCGAGACCTGTTGTGGCTCAATATTGGTCCATATATAAGGCGCACCGGATTATAAGGCGCACTGTCAGCTTTTGAGAAAATTTGAGTTTATTAGGTGCGCCTTATAGTGCGGAAAAATACGGTACACTGTGGTGGCCTCTGCGGTGTTCCACGCCATCGTCTGCTGGAATGGGAGGAGCAGACCCAACAAAGCAACCAAAAGAGCCGACTCCACCCTCGGCCGCCCACCAACTCTTCGGCCAGTGTCCAGTCCGCATGGATGAGCGAGGATACGTCCAAAGAACCTGAGGTGTCCGATACCCGCTCATTCAGTCAAGACAGGCCCGGCCCTAACCAATCTGGCGCCCTAGGCAAAATTTTAGGTGGCGCCCCCCCACATCGGCAGTGAAGTGTATATACTCACAAAAAAACGAATAGCTTTGTCTTTGACCTTTTTTTTTTACTTAAAGAAAGCAAATTAACAATCAGAATAGTTAACAAGATAAAAAAAAATATGAATAAATAAATGAATACAAAAAATTAAAAATGAATATCTAACAATCAATTTATTGTCATCATTACAGTGAAATGCTGAATAGCAGAATGCAAAGTAACAGTATAATATATTATATGAGAATGTTATGTTATGATTATCTTTAACCGAATCACAGCAGTGCTCAAATTAAAAAACAGCATTCCCTCTCATGTAATATTGCTTAATTAACATTAATGATGTGCACTTTAACAACTACACTTACAACTATACCTAATATATAAAGGGGTGGAAAAGTGACTATTACCTGCAGGGCAAACATTAGTTAACTAGAAGGCAATAACAATGTAAACAAAAAACACCTGCTTAAAAGATCTAATACAAATGTCCCTGGGGAATGTAAGGTGGGAGTACTGTAATTACCTAACGTTACATTCTTATTTTCCATAACAATTTAGCCCCCTCCACAATATTAACCCGACGTTAAAACAGAACTAGCTATTTATTGATTAGCAATTGCCGAATCATGTAACATTAGCTTAATGCTAAAAAGCCAGGTTACTATCACATTCTGTAACAGACAAATAATTTCATGTAGGCTAACGTTACCTACCTGCTACCTCTGTCTTTTTCTCGTTTCTCCTCCTCTTTTCTTTTTTCTTCCCTGGGCACCTGACAGTTTTGGCCGTTTTGACATCTTGTGTTGATTTTTTGATGAGGTGACGTCCAAAAAGAGTCATGATACGGGGAGGGAGGGGGGGGGGGGGCGTAATGTTGTAACAAATAATATTTCT